>NC_136971.1:13965552-14048052 GCF_032717465.1 Coenobita brevimanus | reverse complement strand
TGGACCAAACCGCGGGTGTCATTCTCGAATGTTTGCGAATACAGTAACCCCTCCAATATCTGGATCAATAGAGCCATCGGTAGGTTCGGATATTGGTTTCATCCGGATATTGGGCCCCAGCTTATGGACTTGTACTTACGGACCCTAACACAGAGAAACACCTATACAACTTCCTCCGGACATGCATAGCACCTATTTAACACCCAAATCACACCAATAAGGCACATAAATGACTGAAATAAATGCAATAGAAACATAAAATGTGGGTTTAGAAGTATGTTCATACATTAATAAACATTCTGGTACTTATGGACTCTAACCGAACCTAACCTAACCGAACCTAACCGAACTCTGAAAAACATTCCTACTGCATATGCATGAGGTAAGTTTAGTATGGAAAGAAGTACAGTATGACACTTTCTGGTAAGTATAGTATGGGAAAAAATACAAACATTCTGGTAAATATAGTATGGAAAATAGTACAACATGAAACATTCTGGCTACTTACAGCAAGTCCCTGGCCACCTCGATGAATAACCGCCTCCTCTCGGACTCTGACAGTAAGAACGATTTCCTGAAGCACTTGCACTACACTCTTCCAGAAGTCTTGCACTGAACTTAGTCACTAACACACAGAAGTCATGGCGAACAGCGCAGGTCTTGTCGCGGTGAGAGACAGGCGGGAAGTGGGGAGGATGCAGCGGCGCTCTATCGGACGTCGGAGGAATGACGAACCAAAACAATGCTCTCACGTGGCGCGCGCGGCAAGTTCAAATTACGGACGGCAAAAAATCGATTTTTTTTTCCAATTTTTTTGGATTTTCGGACCATTTTGGGAATGTTTGATCCCAGGACGATAAGGTTCGGTTAGTGGGGATGTTCGGTTATTGGGCGTCCGGATATTAGAGTGATTACTGTATTTTGAATACCCCGCGTTTTTTCCGTGCGCCAATTATTTCAAGGGAGAGTAGCTATTAAGTTCTTTCACTGCAGCCGACCTCCACCTCCCTCCTCTCACCCCCCGGGCCTCCACCTCCCACCCCCTGGGCCCCCCACACCACCCCTGACCAACACGCATCACTGTCAGTATCTGTCCAGCTGTGTGAGTGACAATATCGCTGATGTGGCAGTGAAGTGCAGGCAATTACAGTGCCTTTTACCTGCCTCAGTGAACACAGAATGGGTGTTTATCGCATGTGCAGTGTTCATATATGTTTATAGTATTATTATCAGAATGAGGTTGGCATTTGGTAATGGTGTGTGAGCGAAAAATAGTGATTACAACACCGCTGATGTGGCAGTGAAGTGCGGGCAATTAGAGTGCCTTTTACCTGCCTCAGTGAACACAAAGTGGGTGTTTATCGTATGTGCAGTGTTCACATATGTTTACAGTATTATTATCAGAATGAGGTTGGCATTTGGTAATGGTGTGTGAGCGAAGGTAATGGTGTGTGAGCGAAAAATAGTGATTTTAGATCGCTCACTTCTAACGGCACTGCCCATCCAGTGATAGTCAATGAAATCATGAAACCTACATCATTGCAAAGCCGAAGGTTAGTACTTTCTAATGGTACCTTATTTTTCGCTCTAGATTTATTCTTCTGTGCAGAGTTATAAAGGTTTAAAGTTTGTTTACATTTTGCCTGGAACCCCCGCGGGAGAGGCCAGTCGGGGCAAAACAATGCCCGCGGTTAAAGGGTTAAGGTTAAACTGTAAGTGTTGCATCATGACACGCCATATAAAATTCCTAGAACATATGCTTGATAGTAAAGGCATTCAAATGCCCTGCGATAAAATAAAAGCAAGAGGGAGTTTCACGCTGTAAATTGCATAGATAATGTGAAATATTTTGTTGGGTTAGCCACTCATTGAAGGATGCGTCACAACAGCAAACCCACTCATGCCCATTTAGCTGGGGCGAAGAGCAATCAAATGCCTTCAAAACCATGTAAACTAAACTAAGCACAGCATCCATCACTGTCTATGCCAACTTCAACTACCCCTTCATTCTACTGATGCTTCAGGCAACGGATTAGGAATTGTTCACATGCTGCACGATGAAAATAACAAGTTGCAACCGGACGTGTTTGCGAACCACATCCTGCAAGCGGTAGGGGCAAGTTATTTGGTAACAGAAGTAGATCTTTTGGCTGTTGTCTGGGCCTTGAAATTTATTCGTGACTTTATTCTAGGTTCAGATACCCGTTAAACGTTTGAAGAGACTAGTGTTGTTATGCAGTCCACATCTTCAGAGGTCACAGCCTAAATCTGAGTGGTAGGATGCAAGATGGGACATAACTGTTGAACATCATTGCCCAACTTTTAACTCTGTCCTAGGATAAATGATTGCATTAGCAGATGCACTGTCACGTACTCTTCCAGTAGGAGCAATTAACAAAAATTTCACATCACTAGATTTAGCTCCCCTTACTGAGGAATAACGCTGAGACCCTGTTTGGTCAAAAGTAAATCGGCAATCATGACACCTTACTTAACAAAAGTCCCACTGACTGATTTCATGATCAAGAATGACCTTCTGGACAGAGACACTCTGCTCAAAGGAAAACACCACCCAAACACAATTGTGTCATAAATAGCTGCCCCAGATTCTGTGGTTCAAAAAACCCTAAAATTTCTCCAAGACACACCTCGGGCATCCCACCCTATGAATTAAAGATGTCTGCTTCAAGCAAAGTTATATTGCTACTGGACAGCATTCAGAAGTGGCATAGACAAGTTCGTGGACGTAATGTCCGTCTTGTGCTGAGTGCAAATGCATCACTGGTGCACGTGCTCCAATACTCCAATGCCCAGTCTTCGTGCTACCATGGAATTTCATCGCCATAGAGTTAATGAAGCTCTTAAAAACGCCAGACTGCTTTAAGGATTTGTTCTTGTCCCTCTGAAGGACAAGGAAGCCACCTCTATAGCAAACACGCTAATTGCTGGAATTTTATGCCCATGCGTCACACGCAAAACAAATTGAGGTAACATTAAATAAAATTACAAAGCATGCAGAATCCAAAAGTGTAACATTATTCCTTACAAACCAGCATCCGATGCGTTGAATGAGGTGAAACCGAAAAATTCTGGAATGTTTCTGTCGCCTTAATCATATCAGGTGCGCCATGAAATACATTAATCCCACAGGAAATGGCATCTCTTAATGATGCCCGGAATAAAGCGACAGGTGAATCCCTTTCCTTCAAGAGTGTACGAAATCCTGGAGAGCAAGTTAAGCCAGTGTATAACTCAGACGTTTATGTTAAAATCCACCAAAAAATTACCGAACCATTCAGTTCCTAGTTGCCCATCAAGGTAGTGGCAAGCATGACATGCTAAGTTAGCAGCACAAAACCTCAAAAACTATCAGAATTGCCATAAAATAATGCGACCTAAACTAACTCCACTACAAACCTCTAAGAGTACTACTTGAAACTGAGGGTCCATGCATAAGTCAATCATCTTTTCCCAGTCAGATCGTTATATAATAATCCTTCACTCCTGGAAGAAAATGTACAGATGTATAACGAATGAGCTCATTACTCGTATGTTATTACTGTAAGTTTAATGTTATTCATGATTCTCTCATACCAATCCACTATGTACCTACTAGCCCATATTATCAAATTATTCTTATGGGTTTACACCGTTGCAAGTTTTTTTTTATAAGCAGGGAAGAAGGAACGAAAAGCCAGAAGCCCGGAAGATTGTTCCCTCCAAGAAAAACAAAATAGAGACAAATTCAAGACCTGTTCACTTTGAGGTGCTTGGACACACTTCGTTTGAAAGACTGGAGAACATGGGCAATGGGAAATACAGACAGTGGAAGACAGCTCCAGAGTTGACCTGTTACATACTGGTACATGAAGGACTGCACGTAACTCTTGCATTAAAGTGCTGGACAGAAAAGGGTTGAGTTTTTTTTTTTTTTTTTTTTTAATGTGTCTGATTCTGGGCATAGGCTTCACAGCCTGTTACCAAGGCCCAATAGTCCTCCTCCATCCAAACACCTCCACATGTCACCACTTCGGCGCTAACACCCACCGTCCATGTGGAATACTTGCTAGGGCTGTCTCATATAGGACTAGTGTGTTTGTAGCCTATTGGTGGGGGTATTTTTGTGACATGTCGGCGAGGCTTCTGGTAGGTCAGTAATGCTTATAATGACATTCAAATCCTTGAACCGTTCCCTGCCCCAGCGGGGATTTGAACCTGGGTCCATTAGGACTGCAGGCCAACTCTATACCGATTCGGTCACTGCCTCCCCTGTTTGTCGCTAGATGGATTCTATGCACCCGCAGTATTGGTGAAGGGATGTAAGCAGAAGTTCAGAGGAGCAGTGACCATCGAAATATCGATAGAAAAAGAGATAAAGATGGAACAGTACAGTGGAGAGACAGAGTTTGAAGGGAGCCAGTAAGAGAAGGGGAATTGTTGAGATGAAAAGCCTTTGACTCCACCTTGTTGAGAAGAGCTGTATGTGGGGAGCCTCCCCACACATGAGAGTTGTACTCCTCACAGGGGCGAATAAATCCTTTGTCGACAACTGTGCAGGGGTAAAGTTGAATTGAAGTCAGCTTAACAAACCTAATCTCTTCAAACCAGATTTTACAAGAGAGGTTATATGATTTTTCCAAGATAAATCCTGCGAAAATGAAGCCCCAAGTATGTTGAAGGATGATGGAGGATTGAGTCGGATAGTGTTAAAAAATAGACGATACTCCTGTGGAAGATTTTCACGGGTTGAAAGATGTCTGAACTAAATTTTTGAAGCACTAAAAACAACAAAATTACTTTTACCCGAATCAGAAACATGAGCCAAGTCTGGCATTATTGTGCCATGGTCTCATCCCTTGTTTGTTGAAGTAACTGCCGAGGCAGACGCTGTGGGAAACAAACGGAAATGTGAAGGGTGGAGTGAACAGCGTATTAGTGGATAGGGTTAGAAGTACAGTTTAGGTCATTCATGAATAGAAGGAAGGGTAATACAGCATACATGTTCACTTCCCAACAAAAGTCACTAGAAAATTTCAAGCACTTTCTGGCATCTTCTGAGATGCTGGCAGTTTAACCCTAGAGTTTCTTGTGTCTAGGCAACCCATGGATGTAAAAGTTGCTGTGGTTGGTTGGAAGAAAGCGATTAAAATTCAATTAGAGGAGTAACATAATTCGAATGACAGACGAATGAATAATGCAAACCCTATGTATACGGTTACTGAACTTCACAATATAATGTGAATTAAGCCTACAGTAAGTAATTAGGTAAATATTTTTATTTGCTTAACTACGTCTGCATTTTAACGATAGAAATAACACAAAAGAATGGGACGATATAATATACAGCATAAATCGCTAGGGAAGTAATGCTGCGAATTCTGCATAACTGCTTAGAATACAGTCCTCAAACAGATTAGTTTCACCACATCCACCAAGGAGGGAAATAGAAAGTGACTAAACAAAATAATAGCATTTAACTGTCCTCTGAGTCCTGTGTGCGATGGCGCGATGGTTAATGTGTGTTTAATGTGTTAATGTGTGGTTAATGTGGATGATGGTGGCCGCCATCCACCCACCACCATGTTCGTGCGTGTGTGTGTGTGTGTGTGTTAGCATTTGTAATATTAATCATCTTCCTTTTACGGACAGTTTTGCTAATGTCTCCGAAATGACGCCAAATCATTATTTTTATACAGCTACCAATGAATCAAAGATGTACAATTGCATACAAAGGACAACAAACAACAACAATCCCTATGGTCCTTTCGGTGTTGTTTATACAGAGAAGATGCCTAATTCTGTGAGATGAAGCAAAACAAGAAGGCTCATAATGTGACCATATTAGTTCATTATGCAGTGTTATTTCTTGATCCGTCTACTGGTGTGAGTTTTGTCAGCTGAATGGAATGATTTCGAGTTAACCCAAATAACAAGCTTGAGATTCACCCATTACTGCGAAAGTGTATCTCTCAATAGGGTATTTTCGATCACGTGACTTGGTGACTTTTTTATGACGTCATGAATGTAAACATATCCAGTCGCTCCAACACGTGAGACCTGAGCACTGTACCGTGAGACCTGAGTGCAGTACATATCTGTTTTTTCTTTGGACAATGGAGTATTCCAAGTAGTATTATTCACTTAGTTCAGAGGACAAAGCAACTTACAAAGAAAAAGTAAAGTCTGCTTCTCTAAAACTGGATCCATATGCTCTGAATAATGCAAAAATACGCTCAGATGTGGAGCAGTATCCACCAATAACATACCCCGACCTCTGCAATTATCTGGTGGCTTCCCCCAACCCAGACTACAGTTTCCAAACTATGAAGTGCCATTAAAGCCTGCAGGCCCACAACTATTTCACCAGTGGCTGGGTGAAAGACGTTGGTGTAGCAGAATCCAGCCCAGGTCAACCTGTGATTGTCAGAGGCAGAGTAAATACCACACCTCATTCTGTACATTCCACTCCAGTATCGATGATAGTTCTCTTTTACCCCTTTTTGTCTGTGTCTGTCTGTCTGTCTGTCTGTCTCTCTCTCTCTCTCTCTCTCTCTCTCTCTCTCTCTCTCTCTCTCTCTCTCTCTCTCTTTTACTGGTAGTAACATAAACATCTGGTGCTCATATTCTTGGGAGCCAGGATATGTTGGATTTACTTAAATGATGAAACCAGCAGTAACATAAACATCTGGCGTTCATCTTCTTGGAAGCCAGGATATGTTGGATTTACTTAAATGATGCAACCAGTAGAATAGTGCTTCAGTCATGAGGGCCCTATCTGTCCTTTATAAACACAGTATATGATAGGAGAGTGTCATCATAGTGAGAATGGTTGATGCCCACAACATAATTACTTCTTTTCTAATACATGTTGATTATTTCAGGTTCTACTTTCAAAATCTGTTGGTGCTACGGCAACGCATTCATGCATTGTTGCTACACATGATGGTGTGGTAGTAACAGCACACTGTGACTGCAAAGCTGGTCAAGGTGAAGATTATTTTTGTTTGGATATTATTCATATCAAAACACAAACAGTATTATTATGTGGTTTCTATAGTTATTAGACAGTAGTTCAGTATTTGTTTTTATATTCATGATTCTTATCTTACAGTAGTTGGCATTTCTGAACACAAAATCCAATTCTCCACAACAGTTACACATCCTTCCCCTCAACTATCACCTTTTTGGGTACACCACCACCTGTCCCACCCCTCCATTCATTCAACAATATTTACAAATGCTTCTGTCCCCCACCCGAACAACTTTAGTTTCCTGCCAATAACCCGAACCCATGAATCGACAGTACCCATTCTACCTCATTTCAGCCAAATACTCATCCTACTGCACTCTTCCACCTTTTCTAATCTTTTTTACCTTTATTACTACCCATTCTACCTATTCTCCCACCACTACAAACAGCCAACACCCTGCCACAGGTTTTCGTTTTTTGTTTTCGTTTTTAAAGGCTCCAACATGCTTGCATGTGTCGGCCTTGGTCACCTAATGGCGGCTCTCCACGCTGCACGGTCCATTGCAGCCTCCCTGTTCAGTCCCTTAACCCTAAGGTCACACTTAATGACCTCGTCCCATGTCTTTCTCGGTCTACCCCTCATAACCCCACCCCCAATATTAACACTTCTCACCTTCCTCACCCAATTATCATCCCCCATCCTCTCCACATGTCCAAACCACCTCAATCTACCTCTCCTCATCACAACACCAATACACTCCAGTCCCATCCTACCTCTCAACTCTTCCATTGTAAACCCAGCCCCTCCAGGCCTTGGACGCAGGGACGCACTGCACATCCACCTAATCATTGTCATTTCTGTACGTCTGAGCCGGCGAATGTCTTCCACAGGTCTAAAAAATAAAAAATGCTTTTTCAAGCTCACCACTCCCACAACACACACACAATCCCCTGTAACCCCAACATACCCTTCTCTTCATCTACCATTCTTTTCCTTTCCTGGTACATTTTTTTCTGCACTACACTCCTATTCAATAATCCTACAGCACCTTCCACCCACCGTAAATCCAGATCTTGAAAAACCCGAACCCAAAATCACCACACATAACAAGCCAGCCACCTCACTTTTCCAATTACCTTATCCACCCATTCATTTCTCCCTTTTATTCCCATTCATCACCTTTTAGCACATTTCCCTACCTCTACATGCACCCATTTCTCCAGCTCACAGCCAGCCAAAAAATGCATTTCCAACTTACCACCCTACTTCCCAGTTCAATTTCCACTACTTCCACAAGCTCTCTCCCCTAAACTTCCACCTTACTGACTACACCTTTTACCCCACTACCCTCCTATCCACCCATATTAATTCATAGATGCTTCCACTTCCTCCAAACACAATTTTAGTTCTTGCAAATCCAAACCAAATTACCTTACACAGCATCCACCTGCCATCTCACTTTTTTTCACTTTTTACACCTACCACCCACTTATTTCCTCTTTTTCATCCCTGTTATCAATTTTCACATGTTCACTCTACCTCAATACCCACCTCCTTTAACTTACAGGTGTCTTCACTTTCCCCCACCAACACTCCAGTTTAATAGGAAACCCGAACCCGAATATCCACACATAGCTCCCACCCAGCCATCCCACTATTTCACTTATCCTACTGCATTCACCCATTCAGTTCCTCCTTTTACCCCCATTCATCATTTTTTAACACATTCCTCTCTCACTATAGGCACCCATTATTCCAAGCTTTCTCTCCACAACTTCCACTTTATTGAGTGTACCTTCCACCATTCCACCCCAATCCACCTACTTCAATCTACAGATGCCTTCGCTTCACCCCATCACAACTTTACTTTTCTTGATAGACCCAAACCTGGAGTTCTCACATGGCACCCATCCAACCACCTCACTTTCTCACCTGTCTTCTTACATCCATCAGGTTGGATGGTGAGGAAATGAAAAATGTGAGTACATTTAAGTACTTGGGGAGTGTGATGAGTAAGGATGGAAAATTTGGAGGGTGAAGTGTTTGAAAGAGTTCATCATGGAAGAAAAGTTGCTGGTTCCTTGAAAGCAGTGATAAGAAACAGGGAACTAAGCATGGAAGTGAAAAAGTTACTACGTGACAGTATTGTGATACCAACTCTAACGCATGGAAGTGAAGCCTGGATGTTGTTGGAGGGACACAGGTCAACAGTGAGAGCAGTGGAAATGAGTTATTTAAGAGGAGCATGTTGAGTCACATGGACACACAGGCAGACAAATGAGGAAGTAAAGGAGGGGTGTGGTGTGGAGATGGATGTGATAGGAAGCGTTTGGAGAAACACATTGAGGTGGTTTGGCCATGTGGAGAGGATGGAGAGTGAGAAACTAATGAGAATGTATGTGAGGGAGATGGAGAGCGATAGGGGGAGGCCAAGGATGGGATGGAGTGGAGAGATATATGAGAGAGGGGGGTGAGAGTTGAGAGCAGGGCAGTGAAATGGTGGGGGACAGGGCGATGTGGAGGCGATTTGTTTGTGGCCACCCCGTATGGGATTAAAGTGTCTGGCAATAGATAGATAGTTAAGTATCACTTTATATCTCACCTGGTTGTATCGTCAACTCTAATAAACCATCAGCTGCAGCAAATCTAGTTGTTTGTGCACGTCGCTTTGATAAACGCTCATATCTCTCCATTGATTTCATAGACTTTGTTGCATTAGACACAAATTTTGAATGTCCCAGGTTCAGGTTTGGTGCCCAGTCTGGGTTGTCTAAGTCATATAAGTCAGCAGGAGCACCTGAACCAATACAAAAATCATAAATAAACATGCCCTACCATTTACACTTTGGGTAAAGCATTTGTATTTTATCTTTACATGAAAGTATATGTTGGTGCTACAGTGAACATAATTACATAATTATCTATCTATCTATCTATTGCCAGACGCCTCAATCCCGTTTGGGGTGGCCACAAACAAATCGCCTCCAAAGCGCCCTGTCCCCCGCCATTTCACTGCCCTGCTCCCAACTCACACCCCCCTCTCTCATATACCTCTCGACCCCATCCCTCCATCCCATCCTCGGCCTCCCCCTCCCTCTTCCCCCCTCCACCTCACTCACATACACTCTCTTCGTCAGTCTTTCACCCTCCATCCTCTCCACATGGCCAAACCACCTCAGTGTGTTCCTCATAACGCTTACTATCACATCCACATCCACATCCACACCACAACGCTCCTTTATATCCTCATTCATCAGCCTGTCTCTCCACGTGACTCCACAGGCTCTTCTTAAATAACCCATTTCCACTGCTCTCACTCTTGACTTGTGTCCTTCCAACAATGTCCAAGCTTCACTTCCGTACGTTAGAGTTGGTATCACAATACTGTCATGTAGTAACTTTTTCACTTCCATGCTCACTTCCCTGTTTCTTATCACTGCTTTCAAGGAACCAGCAACCTTTCTTCCCTGCTGTACCCTTTCAAGCACTTCACCCTTCAAACCTCCATCCTTACTCATCACACTACCCAAATACTTAAATGTACTCACATTTTCCAATTCCTCACCATCCAACCTCGCTGTACATTCACTAACTTCACCTCTCTCAAAGACCATTACTCTTCCCTACATTCACCTTTAGGTTCCATTTCTTACACACTCTCCCAATCTCATCCACCAAGCCTTGCAGCTCCCCTTCGTCTTCACTCAACAACACAGTATCATCTGCAAACAACAGTACAGGGAGTTTCCAAACACTATCCTCTCTCACCAGGGCCACTCCAACATCCACTACCCTACCTTGTACCTCTTTTATTACCCCATCCATGTACAGATTGAACAACCATAGAGACATGACACATCCCTGTTTCAAACCAACTTTCAAAGAGAAAAATTCACTTAGTTCACCATCCACACGCACTGCAGCCTTCGCACCATCGTACATACTCTTCACAGCATTCAACAACTTCCCATCTACTCCATATATTCTTAACACTTTCCACAATCCTTGTCTATCCACCCTGTCATATGCTTTCTCCAAATCCATGAAAGCCGCATACAACTTCTTTCCCTTCTCTAGAAACTTTTCCACTAAAGATCTAAGAATGAATATCTGATCTACACAACCTCTTCCCTTCCTAAAGCCTCCCTGTTCTTCTCCAACTAATTTCTCTGTTCTTTCTCTAACTCTGTCTATAAGTATCCTACCATACACTTTTCCTATTATACTAAGAAGACAAATGCCCCTATGATTACCACACACTTCTTTTTCCCCCTTTCCTTTGTAGAAGGGAATAATTATACCTGACTTCCAATCCTCCGGGACTCTACCTTCCTCCCAGGCCAATCTGCACATCTTCCACATCCATTCTACTACTATCTCTCCCCCATGCTTCAGCATTTCACCACACACTCCATCAATTCCTGGGGCTTTCCCCGATTTAACTTTCTTCATTGCTTCCACAACTTCTATCCTACTGATTTCTTCCTGTCTTCTCACCTCCCTCCTTCTCCCAGCCATTCCCCAGCCACTTATACTCGCATTACTTCCATCCTCTACGTTCAACAATTCCTTAAAGTGTTCTCTCCATCTGCTCACTTTTTCTGCCTTCTCCACTAGTAATCTACCATTTTTATCTTTCACTCCCCTGCTAACTTCTTTTCCACCCTGTCTTACTCTTTTCACTTCTCTCCAGAACATTTTCTTACAGTCCCTCCACTTTACACTCAAATTCCTTCCAAATTCCTCATCCACTCTCTTCTTACTCTCTCTTACTAATCTTTTCACCTCTCTCTTCCTTTCCACATATAACTCTCTCTTCCGCCTCTCAACTTCTTCCACGCCCCTATTTCTCATCCATTCATTGTATGCTTTCTTCTTTTGTGCCACAGCCTGTTTCACCTCTTCAGTCCACCACGCTGTTCCTTGCACCCCCCTCCGTCTTCTCTTCCTTCCACACACCACATCACATGCTGCACATATTTCTTCTGTAAATATCTTACACACACCTTCCACGTCTCCCATCTGCTCCAATTCATATTTGCCCAATCGTTCCTCCACTTCTCTCTTATACTCTGCCTTTTTCTCATCCTCTTGTAACCTCTCCACTCTCCTTGCAACTACTCCTTCCTCTCGTCTTTCCCTTCTTCTATTCTTCCATCTTAATTGCATCCTAATTCTGGCCACCACCAAGTAGTGGTCAGAAAGTCCACTCCCCCAACCTCTATACACTCTTGCATCCTTTACACATCTTCGCATCCTTTCATCCACACACACATAATCAATCATTGCCTTCCTTTCATTCAGTTCACCACCCACCCTTCTCATCACTCGCCATGTATACCTGTGGATCATTTTATGCCTGAAGAGGGTATTGGCTATCACCAACCCCCTCCCAGCACAAATGTCCACTAACGCACTCCCATTCTCATCTGTCTCAGCAGGCACACCCCACTCACCAACTATTCCATCCACCTTCACATTACCAACTTTACCATTCATATCACCAATCAAAAACACTCTCTCATTCCTTCCAAACTTTTCCATGCACACTTCCACATTTGTCCAGAACTCTTCTCTCACTCTTCTAGCACGATCTTGCGTTGGCGCATATACACACACAATCGCCCACATTTGTATTCCAACTTTCAACTTTACCCACACAATCCTTGACCCAACTGATCCATACTGTCTTATGCTCTTCTTCCATCTTTTACTCACAACTATACACACTCCTTCCCTTGCCCTCTCTCATCTACTCCTGCACATATACCCCATCCATACTCCCATTCTCTCACACTTTCTCCTCTCCATTTTGTTTCAGTTATTCCACATACATCCACTTTTGCACCCTCAAGCACCTGGACAATCTCTCTCTTTCACCTCATCATTCGCTCCTCTTACATTCCATGTACTCATTACCAAGTCCTTTGTCCGGTCCCGGGTCGTCATCGTTTGGTCAGTCCTTGTCCGAGGCTTCTTGTTTGTTTTTTTAGTTAGTTGTTTTCCGGGGAGGGGCACTAACCCTCTTGTCCAAGTTCATGAAATAATAACCTTACATAAATGACACTATCTTGCACAGAGATAATAATACTGGACTGGATTATCAGGGCCTGTGGCAAAGCAGACAAGGAAAACTTTGACGTTCGTGTTACTTTCTTCACTGATGGATCATACTATGTATAAAGATTTAATTACCTGTTATAAGGTGCTTCCCGCAGACCTTCCAGATGTCAGGGTTTGAGGTCTTGGCACGAGCAATCCTTGCTAACCATGATTTTCTCCTTTCTGCAGTTAATTTCTTTCGTGCTTCTCCCCGACTTGGGATCTTCGGTATACCATAAAAGGAGAGACTGGGGTGTTTATTGGACTTATTTCCACAGCCGACAATGTAGCAAAAGTGTGGCATTGTTATTCGTTACGAGACAAGTACACACACCATGTATAAGTCTCCAGAATCTGAAAATATTCACCCCCGTACCAAACCAAAACAAATACACAGGAGGCTGGCTGGTATCACACTTCCGCGCGCTAACCCACAATGCACCAGGATGATGACGTCACAAATGTTTGTGACCTCAATCGAAAATACCCTATTGAAAAGATGTTGTTACCCTAGGGAAAATATCGACGTGTTTTCACAGTAGAACAAAGGCTTAGATCTTCATTCACGTGATGTATTTTTCATCTTTTATTCGTACTACTTTCAGACGAGTTATTCAGTTTAGGGCACATTTTCCAAACGGCAATTTAAATTCGGCCTCCATTAACTTTTTTAGTAAGAGAAATCTTCCTCAAAATTTGTAAAATTATTAGGATATAGCGGGAATAAAAGAAAGTCCTTAGGCAGAAGAGATTAACCATTTCACATACAGGTGAAAAAAAAATGCGGAGAATATATTTTGCAACAGGTGATTTCTACAGTGAGTGACAAGCCAAATGGTTTCTTTCAGCCCTGGGAACCAGTATTACTTAGGGGGATAACCCCATAATTAACCTGGCATCCGGTGGTTTAGTAGTTTAAGTTGCCCCATCCGGATGTGGACCATATGGACTTATATCCAGGGAATGGCTGAAGTATTTTACTCTCATAATACCGTTCAGGGGAAGCAAATGGTCACTAGCCGTATATGTCAGGGCTAAGTAGCCTTGCCCCGGGCCCCTAGGCTACTGATTGAGCGACAAAGAATTGGGTGATAATATATGTACACAGAAATAACATAGATAGCTCTATAGGCAGGTACATACCTAAATGCGGTGTGTGTGTGTGTGTGTGTGTGTAGGAATGGTATAAACTAGGTTCAGCATAACACATTGGTATATCTTCTACAACAACATAGTCAGCTGCTATACATGGTGACCCAAATATTACCCTTCGTTTTGTTTCTTATTAGACAAAACTTTATGAGTTGTGGGAATGGCTCGAAAAGCATTATTGTTTTCATTGTTTATAATGTTTATTTCTATGCACTGCTATACTGTATGGCTGAGGAGTAATATCACAAAGTAGTCAAAATGTCTGCCCTCCTCACGTCAGTCGACTGAGTTCAATCCACACGGAGCATGGTATATACTAGGGTTGGGACGCAATATATGTACAGCTTTTTAAACCTTCCCTCACAATGACAATTTTTTCTAAAAGTACATACTTGCTTCCATCAGATGATTTTACTCAGCAAAGGAAAGGTTGAAGGGATTAGAAAATAATATTCTCCAATGGCCCCTTTAATATAAGAAGTCTTTAGTGAATACAGTTCTGTCATCAATAAAAATTAAGCACAAAAATTGTCCTCACGCTGTAGAGATTAATCCCTTAACCGCGGGGCGTCACGTTCGTGACGCTCGGCCACAGTGGATCATACCGCGGGGCGTCACTTTTGTGATTCTGTGTTATTTTGAATTATCCCGGGCTCTCAAGTGGTGGCTTGTATCATCTATCAGTACTGCCAATGTCCAACACTAGTCAGCACTCCAAATCTCATCTGTACTCCCATCCATTGTTGACATTTTAGCGATTTTACCCCCTTCATGACTCCCCTCCCTACCTGCCCTCCATTACCCTCTCCTCTCACCTCCCACGCCGCGCTGCGCTACGGAAATTTCCCCCTGATTTTTCCACAGATTTCATCCATTGAAATAAGCCCTATGCCCTATACTTATACCAAATAATATATACCAAAAAAAAAAACAGGTAAGTGATAGTGTTATACACCAGAAATTGGCTAATTATCACTTGACAAAACCTCACGTGCATTCATTCGCTACATTACCACGGTAATTTCCCCTTTGATTTATGCCTTGTAATCGATGTCTGTAATAAAAATATATATCAGAAAGGAAGGGAGAATCCTAACTGACATTTACATTCACCTGGAACTACCTATTTCTTTATTTATTGCCGAGATTTTCTACCTATAAAAAATTAGCCTGTAAGTTAGCAGCAGTCAGCCTCAGTGTCATTGTCAACCCTTCCCTTCTCAGATAAGCCGCGGCATTTAGTTCCTTGTCCTCCGCTGTAGAGAAACCATGTCGCACTCGCGCCCCGCCATTCCTGCCGCTTCTGCGCCCATTGCAAAGGGCCCCGTGACCTCTACTCCTAAGAAAAGTGGTGAGGCAAGCAGGAAAGGCCTTAGTGACTCTGCAGTGGCACGTGAACTGGCAGAATTGTCCATGATAATGATGGACAGTGACTATGACGATTCGGGTGAATCGTGTGATGTGCCGGGTGAGGTTATCGCGCCAGAAACAGCAACAACGAGTGCTACAGTAAGTGAATCAGTGTCTAGCTCCAAGGGAAAGGAGCCTTTAGTGCAGCAAGGACAAGAATTTGGGAAGGGAGTGAAAAGGTGGCGTGTTAGCCCCAGAACAATGCCCCCACGTGACCCAGCCCGCCATGAGTCACGAGTGCATTCACCTCCCCGTTCCCCAAGTCCCGCTTTACTCATCTCTTCATCATTGTCGGCTGAGTTATCTCCGGAGTCTTCGTCGTCAGAGTCACCACCAGCATCAACAGTGAAGGCAGGCCGTAGAGGAAGAGGTAAATCAAGGAGAGTGAAAAGTAGTGTAACTAGTAGGGTAAGGGCTGCTAGTGGTGTACGGCAACCTAGGGTCAGTGAGAGTGACCTTGACAGAGATAAACCTCCCTCACAGCCAACCTCCACCACCACCACCCGCCCTACACCGCCACGACAGGGAATCCTGGACGCCTTTGCGTGGACGGAAGGGTCGGATTTTGTCCCCGAAAATCTTGTTTTTGATGAGAGCTCCTCAGGAGTTCAGCCTGCCTTCACTATGGACGAAAATGCTGAGTGTGTCGACTACCTTTTGGCCTTCCTAGATGACGAAGTCATGCAGCACATATGTGATGGGACCAACAGGTATGAATCAGAACGTGCTGCAAGTGGTACAGGTGCAGCCAAGATGCAACAGTGGTCCATGCTGGGAGTGCAGGAGCTGTATGTGTTCTTTGCCCTCATGCTTCTCATGCCACACTCCAAGAAGCATGAGTTGGAAGAATACTGGTCCATGGACCCCTTACTACCCTCACCCACCTTCAATAAGTACATGGCCAGAGATCGCTTCCGGAACATCATGGGAAACCTGCACTTTGTCGACAACGATGTACCTTCCCAAACCGACCCACTCTGGAAGATCCGGGAGATTCTGAGCAGAATGAAGGATAAGTTCATGTCATTCTTCCACCCCTTTCAGAAGGTTGTCATTGATGAATCCTTGGTTTTGTTCAGAGGACGTCTTCGGTTTGTTCAGTACATTCCAAGCAAATGCCATCGCTTTGGAATTAAGTTCTTTGTACTGTGCAACTGTAAGACGGGGTACATCCTTGACTTCGTCATATATTCAGCCAGCACTGTCGATCTCGATAAAACACACCCCCCTTGGCTTCTCAGGCTGTGTAGTGAAAGTGCTCCTAGAAAAGTATTTTGGTGGGAATCATGTGCTGTATACAGACAACTACTATACAGCACCGAAACTTGCCAAATACCTTTCTGAGCACGGCATTGGCTCCTGTGGCACTGTGAAAAGTAATCGTGCCAACTTCCCCAAATTCCCAGAGGCGGGAACCTCGTGTCATAAAGACTTTGTAGTTAATTGTAGAGAAGTATATTTTAGACTTGTGGTCGAGCGGCTTTTATATCTTGTAGTAGTTTCCCCACCAGATGTCATGTAGTGACGGGAGAGGTAAAGAATAGTATGGGACTATTTTTATTTGTCTTGGAAATATTAAACAGGTATAATAGTATAAGTCCTGGGTAGCTACCTCCCTGTCTCGCTATCTCTCTCTCTCTCTCTGTTCTAAAGCTAATCTCCGTCTCGACCTCTCTCTAGGGTCGCTTGTCTCCTTCTCAACTCTCTTTCCTCACATCTCGTGTAGTAGGGTGTGTGTGTCACGTATCTTCCTCATGGCAACAGAACTTTCTCACGAGAGGACTGCTGACAGCTAACTGAATCATCTCCTTACTGGCCGCTGTCGTCAGCTTTCCTCCGTGTAAGCGTTTAGCGCTGCTCGCTTCTCGCAAACACAACACCTTCTCATCATTTGACTTCCTGCTTCTATCTGTCTCTCTATCTATCTATTTATCTATCTATCTAGTATGATTTGCAATTATAATATGGAGACCTACCACATTGCTCTGCCGCGCAAAAATGGCGTACCATCGACATTTAATAGTTATAATATATTAATACATACTACATACACATTATAATGAACTTATAAGCTAATTAAGTGAAATACATAATATTGTAAAGTAACATAATTGTATGAATATTGTATACATATATTATTCATAGTAAATAGTGATTATTCAGTAATATTACATTTTAAATAAGTTGAATACATATTGGAATAAATGCAATGATTGTTGTATAACACTTTGTAAGACGTGCATGTACAACAGACGTACGCATATAATTGTGCAATGGTAATACTGCTAGGTTATACATTACATATTTGAGTTATCACTTTAGTAATGTCTAATATTTCACCTAACTTGTATGATGATACTGGTAATACAGAATTGTGCTATAATTGTATGACTTATAATATTGTACTAACATTGTGGTACTACATAATTGTGTTGGCCTTATAATTGTAGTTACATTTTGTTAATGCAACTATTACATATGTGTCTTGGCCTTATAATTGTAGTTAAAGGTACATAAAAGTTACATCTTGTTAATGCAACTGTTTTGTCGTTACATAATTGTTACATATCGTTTGTAGGTACATAATTGTAGTTAAAGTTACATAAAAGTTACATCTTGTTAATGCAACTGTTACGTAATTGGCAAAGTGTAACATAATGCAATCGTTTGTCGTTACATAATTGTTACATATCGTTTGTAGGTACATAATTGTAGTTAGTGTAACATAATGCAATCGTTTGTCGTTACATAATTGTTACATATCGTTTGTAGTTACAAAATTGTAGATACAGTTACATAAAAGTTACATCTTGTTAATGCAACTGTTACATAATTATAATATGGAGTAACATAATCGTAATAACTGCAGTCCTAACATATGCTGCGGTCGATGATAGTGATGATGTGTCATGCCACTTGTTTGTGGAGACACAATTTGCTTTTTCGTTTGTAGTTTATGTGGTATTTGTTTTTCTTTGCTTGTGTACACTTTTTTCCATGTTGTTCATGGTTACATAATTACTGGCTAATTTCCTTGAGATACTTTTTTAAAGTTTAGTTTATATTGCACAGATATTACTGAAAATGATATTATATAGTCCCATATTTTGTTATTTTATATAAAAAAAAATATATATACATATATACAGTATTAACTATACACACTGACTTGTTCACCTGTACCTTTCGTGAGTAATATGTGTGTCAGCACTGTGTGGAAATCATTGTCTTCACGATTGTGTTGAAGATATTCACTCTTGCTAACGGCATTTGTGTTGGCCATTTTTTTTTTTCTTCTCTAGGTTACCTTGTAACTTAATTTGTCTGTTTCCACTAGGTAGCTTTAATTAATAAATGTTTAATACAGTTCTTTTAATTGCTCACTGAGTAACTGTGATGGTATATTTTCTTTATCACTTTGTAGATATAATTAATGTATAGTTGTATGTATGAAACACGTATTTTACGTAGGTATAAATGGTAACACTCGTTGGTAGTAAATAAATGTTATTATTAAAGAATGAATATATACAGTGTAGAATATTTATTGTTGGTGATTATTTAGTGTTTGAGTTATGCAGATAACTGAAGTAAGTATGTGTATTTAAACTGTAACTATACAGCACGTTTTATATGTTTGTGCAGAAGCTTATTGTCTATCACTGTGTATTGTATAAATGAAGTAACTATGTAACTTACTAATTTTTTACCGTGGTGAGAAATGGTGTGAGTGGTGTTGCACGTGGTGATAGCGTTGTCCTTTGCGGGTTGATTGGCGTGTTGTCGTCTCAGCACATGGTGACGTCGGCTTCCCACACTGGTAGCTGTGGTGAGTGAATGAGTAGCGATGAGTAACTTGAGTGAAGACGAGTGAGTTGTAAATCGTGTCTCACTCTTCGTTTGTTTGTTCCCTTTATTCTATGTGGAAGTTTTCTCTGTCCTTTTCTCTAGTGATTTATTCGTTGTGGGATGAAGACTGCCGCTACTTGTAGGTGCGTGTAGAAGATTATACAGACGACGTAGAGTTGTTAATTGTAGTTGATTGTAGATGGCTGTAGACTTTGTAGAACTGAAGCTAACCTTGTAGTCTCGGTTGCTTTTGTAGAAATTTGCTTTTAATTCGGAGACGATGTCCGCAGATTTGCTGGTTCGTCGTTAAGCTACTTACAGGCGTCGAGTGATCTCTTGACCTCTGCATCAGCGTAATGATCTGGGAGATGGAGGGGCAGGAGCTGATATTGTTGGTTGTTGTCAATCTTGATATTTTGTAGGAATTTAATGTTGATTCGTAGACGAGGTTCGTATACGTTCGCTGCTACCAAATGTCATAAAGACTTTGTAGTTAATTGTAGAGAAGTATATTTTAGACTTGTGGTCGAGCGGCTTTTATATCTTGTAGTAGTTTCCCCACCAGATGTCATGTAGTGACGGGAGAGGTAAAGAATAGTATGGGACTATTTTTATTTGTCTTGGAAATATTAAACAGGTATAATAGTATAAGTCCTGGGTAGCTACCTCCCTGTCTCGCTATCTCTCTCTCTCTCTCTGTTCTAAAGCTAATCTCCGTCTCGACCTCTCTCTAGGGTCGCTTGTCTCCTTCTCAACTCTCTTTCCTCACATCTCGTGTAGTAGGGTGTGTGTGTCACGTATCTTCCTCATGGCAACAGAACTTTCTCACGAGAGGACTGCTGACAGCTAACTGAATCATCTCCTTACTGGCCGCTGTCGTCAGCTTTCCTCCGTGTAAGCGTTTAGCGCTGCTCGCTTCTCGCAAACACAACACCTTCTCATCATTTGACTTCCTGCTTCTATCTGTCTCTCTATCTATCTATTTATCTATCTATCTAGTATGATTTGCAATTATAATATGGAGACCTACCACACTCGCAGCGAGGAGACGTGCACCTACGCAAGTGTGAGAAGATGCTGGCAATACAGTGGCATGACATGAGGGTCGTGCACATGCTCACCACCGTACATAAGGGGGAGATGAGAGACAGTGGGAAGGTCGACCGTAGGACAGGCGAACCTGTGATGAAACCTGATGCTGTGTTGGACTATAATATCAACATGCGGCTGGTGGACAAGTCCGACATGATGATTGGTGAGATCGACTGCCTCAGGAAGAATACTAGGTGGTACAGGAAAGTTTTTCTGCATCTCATAGATATGACGATGCTGAACGCCTTCATCCTGTACAAGATGAAGGTCAAGCCACCCAAGTCCTTCTCCCTGAGGTTGTTCGCCAGGACTTGTGTCCAGCAGCTGCTGGAAAGATATGGTAGGGTGCAAGCAGCAACTCCAAGGCGTCATCCAGTAACACTTCCCGACCGATTTGAGCAGAGGGCGTATATGGATCGGCACAGACTTGAGCTAATGCCTGCCACAGGGAAAAGGAAGGCTGCGATTCGCAGGTGTCAGGTATGTGCGCATACCACACGCCGCACACCTGAGCATAAACGCACCTCTTGGCAGTGCGCTGAGTGCCAGGTTCCCCTCTGTGTTACCTGCTTCTTCGATTACCACAGCCAGAAGCAGTTCTAACAGTGCAAGTGTGGAAGCAGAATTATTTGGAAATAATGTGTAAATAATGTGTAAATAGCAGGTGAAAGCAATGGATGTTCAGTTCATATGATTGAACAGTGTATTATAGTTTTATCTTACTGAAAGTGACAGTGAATAACATAGTGTAAGTAAAATAGCAGGGTAAATATTGAAAATAGAATAGAAAATGTAAATAGTAATGTAAGTAGTTAGTAATATAAGAATATGAGTACACATAATTTATGTTGTAACAGTGAAAGTGAATCCGTGGCTCTCTACGTATTTTACTGAATGAAAAATTGAATGACTTCAGTGACAATAAACTAATACGACTGAAGGAGACTTATGGAGAAAGACTCCAGGGGCCGGATTCTGAGAGCTCAAAAATCCTCGCAAGTCCACCATCTTTGGGCGTAAGAGCAACTTTTCACTTAAGTGCGTATTCTGGAGCGCCTGAAAACGAGCACAAACCCTATGCGACGTTGTCAATTCTCCTCGTATAGTTGCGCCATGTGAGGGGCAGTCGTAAGTACATCGTAAGCCTTATAACTCTCCTGTTTTTAGAAATGCTGTTACTCAAACAGTCCCAAGATCCTTAGAATAAAATCAGGCATTAATTGATCCTTAATAACGTACAAATCTTGTGAATCTGCAAAAAATAAATACAAGTGGCAGCGGACTGTCGTAGGCAATGCAAATATACAATATCGGAGCAAGTGCTATTTCGATATAAGTGGGAAAACTAGCATCATTGACCAATATAGCATTTACTGCAAAAAAAATTTCACCCTCATGATAGAATGTTCACATACATTCGATTAAACAAGCCATTGTAAACACTAAACTTATCTTAAATATTGTGATACATGATACAATGTCGAAAACATTATGAACCGAATGTACAAAAGCGTGATCAAAACAACTGTAGAGGTAGCAATTCATCCTGTTGCATCAAGGATCGTGGTTTTTTTAACTCAAAGAAACTCACAGAGGAATCTAGGAAGAGAATACTGAGCCTGTGACTCGAGCTTAAGGTCTCTCATACCATCTCTTGCGGTCGTGTGGTCACTGTGGTGTATCTCAGTAAATTCCCATTGCTCAAATTTTTTATTGATTTTTCCAAACCATCCAGTTTCCACCCAAACTCAGCAAGTGTTGTAGCTTTCACCACTGCTTTTGGAAGATTATTCCATGTATTCACTACGCGATTTCAGAAGGCTAATTTCTTTATAATTAATTTTGCTCATTGTAAATTTTCTTATGCCTTCTGCTGCTCTTCTAAAGAGGCCCCCTCAGATTCAGCATATATATACCATTCAAAATTTTGATTTATCAGCTCATGTAGGGAGGTCTGAGTTTTTTTTAGTCATTCTTGGTATGGTACTGGGTAGGCACTAGCTTCTAGTTACCAGTATCATTCCTATTGCCCTTTTTGTATATGGCCATGATGTTTTTTTTTCCAATTTGCAGCCATTCTACTATACAACACCATGGCAGCCCTGATCGTAGCACTGCAAAGGCGACGACAGCTCCGACAGGAGCGTGTGTTTCGAGACCCATTGGATCCTTTAGCTGTGAATGATCAACATTTGCTACGATATTATCGACTCCCACGCCAGGAAATTCTCGCGTTGTGTGAAGACTTGGGGCAAGCACTTGTGAGGCAAACACACCGAGCCCATGCCCTGCCTGTGCACACTCAAGTATTAGCTGCCCTCCGGTTTTATGCAAGTGGTAGCTTCCAGTCTGTGGTTGGCGATGTTACTGGGATAAGCCAATCAAGCATCAGCAGGGCAGTGAACAGTTTAACTGAACAGCTTTATAGAAAGGCCTTAGTAGAAATTAAAATGCCTAATACTCCACTGGAAATACAGAGAGTCAGACATGATTTCTTTAGGATTTGTAGATTTCCAAATACTATTGGTGGAATAGATTGCACACACATCCCAATTAAAGCCCCAGTTGTAAATGAGCACTTGTACATTAATAGAAAAAATTTTCATTCTTTGAATGTACAGGCTGTGTGTGACAGTAACAGAATTATTTTGAATGCAGTTGCACATTACCCAGGATCAACCCATGATGCATTCATATAACACTGGAAGCACCCTACACCGTAGATTGGCCAGTGGAGAATTTGGAGATTCCCATCTGCTAGGTGAATATTTACAAAGTGCTTTCTCAGCTGTAAGATCAAAACTCTGCTTTGTATTTAATTCCTCACTTCAGATTTTGTCTGTAATTCTTTCTTTCACATGTAATTTAAAAAAAAAAAAAAAATCATATATATTACTTATAATTTGATGTAGATAATTATTAAGTTGCCAAATAAACTTCATGTATTATTTCAGGTGATAGTGGGTACCCACTTCAGTCATGCCTGTTGACTCCTTTTGCCAACCCTGCAACACCAGCACAGGAACGGTACAATAGGAGCCACGCAAGGACACGAGTGGTAGTGGAGCATACATTTGGGGTACTGAAATCTCGCTTCAGTTGTCTGCATAAGTCTGGTGGTGCACTTTAGTACACCCCATCAAAGTGTGCTAAAATTACCTTGGCATGCATGTTGCTGCACAACCGCTGCATCAGGAGAAACATTGCTCTACCTGAAGAAGATCCAGAGGTAGAAGAGGAAGTACCTGTGCCCATGCAGCAAGAGGTAGCAGAATTACATCATCCAGGTGTAGAGCGAAGGCTGCAAGTGACTTGCAACTATTTCACTTAAAGAAATAAAACCCACAGATCTTGCTCATTCCATGGCCTCAAAGGCTGAAAGTGTACAACAATGAAGAAAAGTTGCTAGTTCTTTGTAAGCAGTGATAAGAAAAAGGGAAGTGAACATAAAAGTAAAAAAGTTGTTGCATGACAGTCTCATGATACCAACTCATGTATGGAAGTGAAGCTTGACGTTGTTGGAAGGACCCAAGTCAAGAGTGAGAGCAGTGGAAATGAGTTATTTCAGAGGAGCATGTGGTTACGTGGAAAGAGAGACCAACAAATGATGAAGTGAAGGAGCCTTATGGTGTGTGATGTGATAGAAAATGTTTGGAGAAAAACATTGAGGTCGTCTGGCCATGTGGAGAGGATGGAGAGAGAGACTAACAAGAGTGTATGTGAATGTGGTGGAGGGGCAGAGAGGGAGGGGAAGGCCAAAAATGAGATGAAGATATTAGAGAAAATAAAAACCAGAAGCAATCTCGTTGTTTCAGTACTAATCACCTGTGTGATCTGACCTTACATTACATGTAATACTCAAACTCTTAATTTGAAAAGTATTTACATAGAGAATTGTAACAAGACTTTCCTGTGAACCGTGTACTCATGAAACTTTATAAAGGACAGGTAGAGGGGAATCTTTAAACATGACACACTGGTAATGTAAACTGATGAAACATAAATGAACACAGTATATATTTTTTTAATAAAACAGATCCCTTAAAATGTGAATTCATCATTATGGCACCCAAGATATGCAAATTATACACAGAAATCACCTCCCCTGGAGGCAATCGCAGGTGTTTTTTGTTGATGGGAAGTTGGGTTGTGAAGACATGCAACATACTGCCTTTTTTCAGGTCCCAGTGTGCCTTAAACAAACATGCCTGAAATTGACTCCCAAAGAGGCGATTTCTTGCTTTGTTTTTTCTATGGCACCATAATGCAGGGCCCCTCAAATTTGGAGGATTTGGTGGCTATGTGGTATTTTCTGGAATTACCACAAAATATGTCCATAATTGCGCCACTTATTAACAATTATGATAGCTCTACATTAATTGCATGCATAGACCTGTCCATTAAAAAACACAATGTATTTGGTTGTGGATGAAACAGTGGAGAAATAAACACAAAAATTAATTTACTCATTTATTATGCTTTTCAATTGGCCAAATGTTGAGCAGCCTTTGCAATTGTGGCCAAATGCCCTTCAATTTTTTAAAGTGACTCTGCCATTTGCTCAATGGCATTCATCCTCTTCTCCATCAATTCCACAGACGCCTGAATTTTGGCTTGAATGGACACGATGCTGTCAGCAGAGTCATCTGACAGATATCGCTTTCGTTTTCTCAGTCCCATCACTCTAGGTGGTGCTCTCACTGGGGTGCTTTGTATATCTTGCTCCACTGGGAAGCTCTGTATGTGATGCTCCACTGGGGTGTTCTGTGTTGGGTCCTCCCGTTGTATCCTGGGCTGGCTGCAGCTTCTAATTGGAGCAGGGACTTGGCCCCAAGGCTGTACCAATATTGCAGTCCTTAAATATACGGAGTCGCACCGGACTCGACCCGCACTCTCTGTTTATTCCTGCAACTGTGTCCACAGGAGGAGGATGGGCTGGGCTGTCACACCGTTGCTCTTCAGGAAATTCTGAAGACGCAATAATAAGCATTAATACGAGAGATGAAAACTGCTCTGTTACCCACCATTTGACTGCCCTCCCCATCCATGTATGTATTAAACACCCCTGGAGACATCAAACATCCCTGTTTCAGTCCCACATTTAGGTCAAAGAACTCGGCTCACCATCCACTTGCACCGTGGCCCTAGCTCCCTCATACATACTCTACACAGCACTCAGCATTTTCCTATCCACTCCATATACTCTTAATACCTTCCACATACCTTGCCTATCTGTAATACAGTACAAATACAATTACAAACACTTATGGCTTTATGTGTAATGAGCAAAGCACGCCAATGATAATACCCAAACTTAAAACACTAGGTATTTTATTTGTAGGTGCCTTATAATTCCCACACATTTAATACTGTATTTACCTGTAGGTCTGCTGTCAGTTTCCTGTACCCCTGCTGCACCAGAAACTGCTTCATCTCCCCCCGCAATACTTAAAAGAAGAAGCTCTGCTGGGATATAATATCCTTTTGGTGCTGGACTTGGACCCCCACCTAAAAAAATAAATAAATAAATATATATATGAGATTCTGCAGCCAGTTGGCTGCTTACACAAGCTGACCCCATGGCTGGCCTTTGGGTTAGAGAAATATTGATGATATAAAATTACCACTTAAGGTAAAAGTACATACCATAAATGTCTGAATGGGTCATTTTAAAGTTCTACAAGTGCCACTGACTTGGCATATTTATTGTACCAGTGTAGTGATGAAGTAAATTCTTTAGGTTAGGTTATGCAAGGGGACAGTGGAAATAAGAGGCATTTTTAAGTTAAACAGTTTGTTAAGAGTAACTATAATGGAAAACAAAACTATAATGGTTATCAACACTAGCAATAGGTTCAAGAAACTTTTCACTTTCCTCCAGTAACATATATTTCGGGAATGAGCATTTCCAGTATTGTGTTGAATTTTTCCAGGTCGCTCTCAGTATGGCTTTAACCAGAGTCATCCCATTGGCTTATGAGTACATCGCACCGTTTTGTTACAGCTAGACCCGTCCACGTACTAGTACGTCACGCACTTGCAAGGTTCATGATTTGCACAGTTTTCAGTTGTTGCGCGTGATCATGTTGGGTGCTGATTGGTTAGGTTGTTAGGTTAATGCAAAAAATCTCAAAAGACCATATACAGTAGAACCTCTCTCATTCGGACTATATGGGGGGAAGGGTTGTCCGAATTAGCAGATTGTCCGGACCATCAGGGTAATCTCCATTTCATACCAAACTCTATCTACATATGGTATGTTTGTTAATTATTAACATATGTGGCATATGTCAACCCTACGTAACTGCAAAAGACGAAAGGATACCAGTACTAAAATAAGAAAACTAATCATGTAGGATAGTTTTGTATTGCATAATTTACAGGTAAGGCCATGACAAGAAACTAGCCTACATTTTAAATTGTGGTAAGTGTAGGCAAAAAAAAAAAAATTAACTGTAATATTTGGAATAAAAATAAAACTTCTGTAGGCAGAAAATACATTATCATCTTTGGCATATTGATAACACCCATATGGGCAAGAAGCTAATGTTTGATGTACAAGTAAAGCACATTTAAGTACAAAAAATAACCTACAGTAATCACTAAACACTGCAGAATATTCTGACCCATTTTTGTATAAGCAAACTCCTCCTTTTAACACCTTTATTCATTGCAGAAGCTACACTTGCATTAAGGGGCATGGTAAGGAGGATTAACTTTTGAAATACAGCGTAAAAATATAAATGGTTGGTGAACTAGTTGATGGAATGAATGCTAGCGTGTGTTTAAACAGGCGCCCATGTTGCGACCTAGCGTGATCCGAGACTAAACGAATGAGAATCGCTTTCCGCGTCAATACTGAAAATGACTTTAGAATTACTTTCAACATATTTTTGGAGCTTATTATTTTTAAATTTTGTCCGGATTAACAGAAATCCGGATTAAAGGGGTCCGGATTAAAGAGGTTCTACTGTATATGGAGGGTGAAAAATTTTGAACATGCTCTAAATGTACTTTACATAGAGGTAAAATATTTGTACCATGTTCTAACAAACTCTTATGTTGGAAACTCATAAAAAAACACTATTGTTGAGGTAGGACCATGATGGCTACAACTTGCAACTTGTGATTTGCAATAATTTCATGGTTAGATTTATTCAAAACACATTATAAACCATGGGGAGAAGTATAATGTTTTCATTAATATCTGGTACTGGGGTAAACCTAAATGTTACCGAGAAACTTTTTTTTTTTTTTTTTTTTTTTTTTTTTTTTTATAGACTACCAACTCTGGTAGATGATAATGCTGTACTGTAATACTGTATTGTATGGTTCATTTGAAGTTTTGGCTACTGCGGATATTTTACAAACTTCCTCTATATTTATAAAGAACAAGGCTGTCGTTGCCTTATTCCAGTAGCTGTTCAACAATTATATGAGCTGCCTAACATAGGTCCACTGGCTTATTAGTGTATGGATGAAATGGGCACTATTTCCTGACGTTATTTGCTCTAATTATATTCGTATAATGCTTTAGCCTACTTTCCACAAGTAGCATAACCTTAGCACAGGTCAGCAATGGTCAGGCCATGCATATGTAGTGTTTTTTAAATTGCTACATCAGTATGGTTCTCTATGGTTACCAACAAAGGCCTTGCCTGGGATATTTTAATAGTTGTAAGCCTATACATGTTTTCCCAGATCTTCAATAAGTCATTTACTATTCATATTTCTCTTCATGATTACTATGTTGTACTCTAATTATAGAAATAAATGAAAATGTAGGAGACCCAAGTAAATATGTCCTTTATTGCCGTTTCCATTTTTTTTTTTCATTTGATAGTTTTTTAGTTATCTGAGTGTTTTGAGACCTCATTTGTTGTGGAAATGAATAACAACCATTTGACTATGACAATCTTGGATAAATTATTACTTTACACCTATTATAATCTTGAAAATGAAGCTGACATAATTTAATCTACCCTAACTTAACCCAATTCAGCCTAACCTAACCTAACCGAGCATCCAGTTGGGAAGTTGGGAAACGAAATCCACCTTTGAGTAGCTATGTTGAGCAAGATTCGGTAATATTCATTAGCACACAAAAACACAGGCATACAGTACATGACAACACAAATCCACTGGGTATGGTATGATTGCCCGCTTTAGAAACAGCAGTAAAGGTAATGATTACTGAGACCCATGCCTGGGAGCTCCTGTGACCACCAGAGAGTCATGAAAATAATAACACTTACCGGTGCCTGAAGCATCAACCTTCCTCTTCCTCTCTTTGTTTTTTACCCGGCTTTTGAGATCCGTAAATTTCTTTTTTATCTCATATACTGTGCGGTTGTGCTGCGACACGCTGTTTACTGCTTGGCAAATCTCTAACCAAGCGTTTTTCTTTGCCTGGCTGGTGACTGCTCCCTCCAGCTTTTTCATAATAAGGTCCCTTCGGAATCCTGCAGCATGAATTAAAGCACTTATTTCTTCTTCAGAGAAGTTCGCTGCCCTTCTCCTGTACATACTTTGGTGGTCCTCCATTGCTGCAATAGCCTTCTTGATTGGCGAGAACAAGCCATGCGGAAATATCATATTTATTTGCTACTACACTATGACGTCATATTTTGGTGTACTGTGATTGGTAATTCAAGTTTAAATCGAGAAACCATCCGCTCCTTGATTGGCCAACACTTGCGCAGGCGCAGACTACAGTATGTTGGTGTTGGTCTTAAGACTGTCGTACAACACTCTCCAGAATACCACTTACCAAAACCTTGTACGCGCATCGCAAAAGTTCTCGCAGATTTTCTCGTAACCCAGACACCTTTCAGAATCCGCTACCAGATATATATAAGTGTGATATAGTAATAGAAATATAAAGTGTGAGGGGTTTTATGAATAATAAATGACAGAGTGCCTAGAGCGAACTAGCGCAAGTGCGACGATCAGACGCGCTCGTAATTTCCATTGCTTTCACAGTTTTTTTTTTTTTTTTAGTATGGATCCCAAACTACTTGAAAGTTGTAGAATAGTGTTTATAGTGTTTGTATCTGGCTGTGTTAATCATATTACGGGTTGTCGGGAAGTGTAAAGTGGTTTACCCTACTTCAGAGGTCTCCACAAGTCCTACGGTAACCGACGAAGGCTCAACAATCATTCCAGGAGAAAGCTGAAAGTATGTGCCATAAGCATATGTAATTTTATTATTCTAGGACTAATAACTGATTTTTGGCAAATATTTTTTGAGAGTCTGTCGGAGCCCAAATAACCCCGCGGGACACGCAAGTCATTGGTAAACAAGCCTGTGGTGTAGGGGTTAATATGGTAGAATCCAGAATCAAAAATATTATAACACAGATTAGAGATAATTATCACCACTGTCCAGCGAAATATGAATTACAATAATCCCTGTAAGACCCGGATTCCCAAGTCCCGGACACTGAACATTTTGGGTTTGGGACTTCAGAACCCCAAAATGGCCAAAAAACTTAAAAAAAAAAAAAAAAAAATGGACATTTTTTTTCAACCATATTTTGAACGTGGTGCACGGTGCCAAACAGCTGTGTTTTGCCATGTAGTTCTACCAACATCCAGCAGGGCGACGCTCCCTCCTCCCCATTTCCTGCCTACCTGTTATTGTTACTGCATGCTCGTCACCATGGCCGCCCACGTGCTCGCTTTTGTGGTGGTGCCCTACCTGCTGCTGGCCCTGCTGTTACCGTGCTGCTTCTTACTCATGTGTCTGACGATGGCCCCGCCGCCCAAGAAGAGGAAACGAGTGGTTCTGACTCTGGAGAAGAAGAGGGAGATATTGGAGAAGGTGGATGCAGGATGGTCGACATCCTGCATCCTATGAGAATTCAACCTGGCATGCTGTACCTTGTTCGTTATCAAGAAATCCTGGGACAAACTCACCCAGTACATGGCTGACTTCACATCGAAGATCAAATGCAACGTGCAGAGGAAGATTATGGACCCTCCCAGGTTTGCAGAAGTCAACCACTCCACGCTGATTTGGCACCATCCACAATGTGCTGCTGGTGTGCTGTTGCATGGTACAGAGCTGAAGGCTGCTGCCGAGAAGTTTTCAAGGCTTCACAACCCCCAGACTTCAAAGCATCCGAGGGTTGGCTCTTCACTTTCAAACTACGACATGGATTTAACATCCATATGGCCCATGGTGAAGCTTTGGACGCCAACGAGGAGACAGTAGAAGAGTTTCGGCAGAAAATGAAGGGCTCGATCAACAGGGAGGGCCTCACTCTCGGTCAAGTCTACAACGCCGACAAAACTGCTCTATTCTATCGCTCGCTACCAACAAACACCCTAGCAGAGGAGATGGAGAAGCGTGTACCTGGCCGCAAGGTTTCCAAACAGTGGATATCTGCTTTGTGTTGCATCAGTGCTGACGGCATGCACTGACTCAAGCCCATCATTGTTGGCGGTGCAAAGCAGCCTCAGTGCCTTCGTGGGGTGATGGATGTCCTTCCTGTCATGTGGTACCCTTCTGTGAAGGCTTGGTTCACAGCCAAGATTTTCAAAGACTGGTTTCACCAGCACTTCATCAAGGAGGTCATCCATTATCAGACGAACACAATGGGAATCCCATGCGACCAGGTAAAGGCTCTCCTTCTCTCGGACAATGCACCTGCGCATCCGTCTGACAAGGAGTTGGTGGCTGAGAATGACTGCATTTTGCCGTCTAATGCAACTGCTCTCACCCAACCAATGGACCAAAGAGTGATCGTGGCAACAAAGAGGCTGTATCGTCGGAAGTTCCTGGATGAGGTAATGGTTGTTCTCGAGGACGAGGACGAGGACGAGCGCAGGGAGGGACGGGACACACGAGGCCAGCGGACTGTGGAAAACCTTTACTGCTAGAGCCTCAAGTCAGGCATCCACAACTGGGCGAGTGCATGGAGGGAAGTCCCTGTCAAGACTCTGGAAAGTGGTTGGTCTCGTCTGCTTCTCGGAGCTGATGTGGTGCATAACTTTCTAGGTTTAGATGTGGATGACTTCCATGCACGTCTTCATGCAGCTGGCGACGAGATGGATGTGGATGAAGTGCGTGAATGGTTGGATGATGACGAGGCTGATCCTGGGTATCAGATCCTGTCTGATATCGAGATCGCATCTTCCGTTGCAGGTACAAGTACCCAGCTTGAAGATTCCAATGAGGACAACGAGGATGATGAGGACTCCTCTCAGTGCACCACTACTCCGGCAATCCCCAAGCTGAGCACACTCCAGGAGCATGTCGAGTTCGTTCTGGACAACCTTGAACACCCAGACTGCGACCGGGAGATGGGGCCTCTGGGACTTGTGGAGGAAGTGCGAGCTTTTAGGTAGCACATCATCACTAACCAGATTTGCTGTTCCTTACATCAATCAACCATTGACAGTTTCTTCAGGGACATGACCCCGCTGTGCCCAGCCCTGACTCCACACCACTGCCTCACCGAGACAGGCCTTTCACCTCCAAGCCACAGCCCAGCACATCGGCCACAGTGAAGTCGCCACTGGACGTGAGTTTGCGGCTTTCTTCGGAGTCGTCTGCAGTGGGTAGTCCATCACCACGACCCAGCAACGCCCCCTCTCGGCCTCCTGCAACACCTACTCTCGGACTCTGACAGTGAATAAACAGCAAAAACTCGCTGATAGACCACACGGAAATTTACAGTGTTGTGTAGTGTTAAGAACAATGTGCAGTGTTAAGAAATCAGAATTAAGAGTGCAAAGGATTAAGTGCAGAGTGCTACTGTACACTGGTGAGTTTCAAGTCAGAGCAAGTAAGAAAAGAAAGTGCAGTGTTAAGAAATTTGAATTCAGAGTGGAAAGGCTTAAGTGCAGAGTGCAACACTGGTGAGTTGCAAGTGCAGCGCAAGTAAAAAATAGAATGCGCAGTGTTAAGAAATTAGAATACAGAGTGCAAAGAATTAAGTGCAGTGCAACACCGGATTACTGTACGTGCGTCAGGTGCACTTTCGTACTACCGGAGTCTGAGAGGAGGCGGGTTATTCTTTGTGATGGCCACGGACGTCTTGTAAGTACCCTGTACACTGCTAAATATTTTCCATACTTACCTCTAAAGCCTCATTCTCTGGTTCCTTTTCATTTATTTCATGCTTTCTGTCCCTTCTTTGTGTGAATAGGGTCTTAAATAGGTGCCATGCATGTCCAATAGGGAGTTATTTAGGTGGTTTTCTGAGTTAGAGCTGGTTAGGGTCCATAAGTACCTGTCCAGGAGGCATTTTCCTAAGTCCCGGACATGCCTTTGGTTCTATTATGTCGGGTCTTGGAGGGATTACTGTACATAAAAAAGACACACACACACACACACACACACACACACACATACACATGTATTTCTATCAGCATAATGACCATTATATAAACCACTGTAGCCAGGGCGTTACATGGAATAAAGGCGCGTTTTTGTGAGGCCTGAGGCTCAAGCCTGGCTTTGCTCTTTGGCTTAAGCCAAAGTGGCCCCGCAAAAACAGTACTCGAGCCGTACTGACGAATGTAAACAAACACCCCTGTCAGCTGACGATGCAAAGCAGCATGGCAGATATTGGAGAATCAGACATTTTCGATCTAAGCAGTAGTTCTTCCCTCCAGATGGGAACTTTTCCGTTGTTTGCAGAGACACAAGAGTCTGCGACTGTTCTGTCCACTCTTGTAAAGGAATACATGAGCCGGGTCACTGTGTTGTCGTCTTTAATGGCAACAGGCACTAGGTACATAAAGCAGCTGTGTTAACCACTGGAAAGATGAAGGGCATTATATAAGGAAAGCTTTAAATTTACAAACTTGGGGTGCTTGTTGAGAACCCTAGGAACAAGGTACTCTCAGTGACAGTGTATGGGAAAGTAGACAGAACTCTTATTGATATTATGGTGTAGTGGTAGCAAGCTTAATAATAATGCTGGAGACAATACATTTGTGACCATCATTTTTGTAATGTGGTCAAAAAGTTATGTTGTTGACGGTAGGAAACAACTGGAATCATGGACTGTGAGCATTGCACCTTGAGAGTAAATTTAGAAAAGAGAAAAGTGATGGTTATTGAGAGAGAAGGTTACTCCCAGTGCTATGTTGCAGTGAATCGAGAGAGACTGGAATTGGTGAAAGAGTTCAGTTACTTGGGTACAGTGATAGAAAAGAGAGGAAAATGTGCAAAAGAAGTTGAAAGTAGAGTGACAAGGAAAAGTAGCTGGTGCGATGAAGGCCTTGATAAGAAACAGAGGATTGAGAGTTGCAGCTGCATGAGGCTTACATGAAGGAGTGTTAGTGCCAACTTTAACATGACACTGCAATGTGGCATGAAAATGAAAAGTCAGGAGTGAGAGCAACTAAGATGAGACTGCTAAGAAATGTATGTGGAGCACCGAAGGTGTATAGATACGAAATAATGTGATTCGTGAAAGATGTGGAGTGAGGAAGTCGGTGGACACCAGAATCGAAGAGAATGTACTGAGTGGGAGAATGGATAACAATAGAGTGGTGAAAAAGGTATAGCTGAGTGAATTTGAAGGAGGGAGGAGGTGAGGTAGGCCAAGGAGAAGGTGGAGAGATATGGTGGATGAGTGTGAGGAAGAGAGGTTTGGAAGTCTGTGAGGCTAGGGAACTGACAAGAGATCGAGCTGGCTGGATAAATGTTGTGAGGAGAAGTGCATGATCAGGGATTTGGCACCTCTTTTTAGCATGGTATCGTCTGGATTGACTCTATTGGATACGGTTGTGTGAAAATACAGAACATGGTGAATGTTTTTAGCATATCCGATAGAGCCAGGATTCTGGGGGCTTGAATGATGAACGTATGGAAGTATAACCCATTGGATTGGGCAAATTTGGGCTGTCTGGACGTTGCCACTCCTCACTCTGCCCTAGGGTGGGAAATGAGGTCCTATTTCTTGATATTTCCCAAGTTGACCTGTCAATGAAGTTTCAATATCTAACACTGAAAATGCTTGGAAACTGTAAATAAGCGCAAAATTTAATGTTTCATACTGAAAGTATTATTGTGATTATTATTATTATTTTTGTATTTTATTATTATTTTTTTTTTTTTGACAGACAGGAGTTTAAATGATATTCAGAGTTTGCCAGAAGTGCAGATGTTAATTATAAAGTTCCATAAAATCATAACACAATTATTGTGTTTTTGACACCTGGAAATGCAATAAAAACATCGTTGAAAATACAGAAATCAAATATAATAGTGACAAATACAATAGTGACAGGAAATGTGTTGCAGATCCTGGTTACAGAATGCATATAATAATTGCATTAACTATCAGACAGTAATGAAGAACACACAGTATCATATAAACTCCAAAGATGCATGAATGTGAGAATATGTGCTATAATACAGGATTGTAAAACCGAAAAAAATAATTTACCAGCTACTGCTGCTCTGTCTATCTATCTATTGCCAGACTCCTTAATCCCATAAGGGATGGCCACAAACAAATTGCCTCTATGTTGCCCTGTCCAACGCCATGCTCCCAGCTTACACACCCCGTTCTCATGTACCGGTACCTCTCCACTCCTTCCCACCATCTCATCCTTGGCCTTGCCCTCCCTCCATCTCACTCACACACACACACACCTCATCAGTGTCACTCTCCATCTTCTCCACATGACCAAACCACTTCAGATTGCTTCTCGTAACGCTTCCTATCCCATCTACACCACAATGCTCCTTCACATCCTCATTTGTCAGTCTGTCTCTCCATGTGACTCCACATGCTTCTCTCAAATAACTCATTTCCATTGCCTTTTCTCTTGACTTGTGTCCTTCCAACAAGGTCCAAGCTTCACTTCCATATGTTAGTTGTTATCACAGTATGTCATGCAGTAACTTTTTCACCTCCATGCTCACTTCCCTGTTTTTTATCACTGCCCTCAAAGAACCTGCAACCTTTCTTCCTTGTTGTACCCTTTCAAGCACTTCTTCCTCCAAACTTCCATCTTTACTCATCACACTACCCAGGTACTTAAATGTACGCATATTTTCCATTTCCTCCTCATCCAATCTCACTCTGCATTCACTGACTTCACTTCTCTCAAAGACCATAACTTTACTCTTCCTTACATTCACCTTTAGATTCCGTTTCTTACACACTCTCCCAAACTCATCCAACAAGCCTAGCAGCTCCCCTTCATCTTCACTTAACAACACAATATCATCTGCAAACAACAGTACAGGGAGTTTCCACACACCGCCCTCTGTCATTAGGGCTACTCCAACATCTGCTGTCCTACCTTGTATCTCTTTTATAACCCCATCCATGTACAGATTGAACAAACATGGAGACATGACATGTCCCTGTTTCAATCCAACCTTCAAAGAGAACAATTCACTCAGTTCCCTATCCACATACACTGCAGCCTTAGCACCCTTATACATAATCTTCATGGCTTTCAACAACTTCCCATTTATTCCATGTATTCCTAATACTTTCCACATTCCTTGTCTATCCACCCTGTCACATGCTTTCTCCAAATCCATGAAGCCACATACGACTTCTGTCTGTTCTCTAGAAACTTCTTCACTAAAGACCTAAGAATAATATCTGATCTGCACAATCTCATCCCTTCCTAAAACCTCCCTGTTCTTCAACTAATTCCTCTGTTATTTCCCTAACTCTGTCAGTAGGTCTCCTACCATACACTTTTTCCCCTTTTCCTTTGTACAGGGGAATGATTATACCTGACTTCCAATCCTCCGGGACTCTGCCTTCCTCCCAGGCCAGTCTGCACATCTTCCAGATCCATTCTACTGCCAGTAATGATACTTCTCCACCCCTTAGTATGAGAACCCCTTATCTCAAGCCCATCTCAGGTCTTTCTATGGTGTGTGTTCCTTATTGTGTCTTCATTTTCTATTAATCTAACCGTGCCTGTGTGTGTTTCTGATACACAGCATATCATAATGTATGTATTTAGTTGGTCTGTGTTATTGTCAAATGGAAAATTTGGGATTGCACTTGGGATGCCCAGTACTATAGGGTAGATCCCATAGGTAGTGTGCTTTTGTTATTGTGCAAGTTCTTTATCACACACCAAGCCTTGTACTAGTTATGCATGATAACCAAGGGATCACAGTACCGTATATAAACGTGTGTTGCCAGGTGAGCTTGACTGCGACATTTTCTCTCATTTTTCTGTGTCTGTCCTCATCTCTTCCTATTTCTGCCATCTTTTCTGTCACTTTTTGTTAATCTTGTTTTCTTTTTCAGGTGGCTTTACATTGATTGACAAGCCAAAAAGTTTCCTAGATGCCAGGAAACCATTTACAACATTGGGTGGTAACTATATAACCAACCCAAACATGTTCCCTATGTGTCAGCAAGTGGGTTGGTGGTGGGTTGGTTTCCCTCCATATAAAATAACTAACTTGCAGCCAAACGACCACCTATTACGGGATTATGGTGTCTGGCAATAGATATGTAGGTAGATAGACAAGTACAGTATCCTTGAGTTAGTGAGTAATGTGGTGTGGATGGTTTTCAGGAGTAGAAGGATTGCCATTGCTGGTGACTCAACTCTGGCCATTTCTACCTCTTCACCAAGTTAGCCGCCATCCATGACTGGACTAAACCACATATCTGCAGTTGGTACTACACATCAAGTTAAGCCATAGTGGAACGAAGGTTAGTATTGCTTTGCAGTTCTGTAGCAATTATCAGTCACTGGTATCATTATCCATGTGTAGTTTTCTTTGGGGCAGAGGGCAGTGAAATGGCAGGGGCATGGCGACATGTAGGTGATTTGTCAGTGCCCACCCCTTACAGGATTAAGGCATCTGCTTAGATAAATATAGTTTTCTTTGGCACAGGATGTAAAATATCCAGAGCTATAAAAGGAGGCAGGTAAATGGGAAGGTTTAACAGAAGAGTAATGAGTAAAATGGGCTTTACATCCATTTATTTTACCGTCAATCTTTTAAAAATTCTCAGCTCCATTTAGAAGGCATTACTATGTATCTATCTATTCCCAGACGCCTCAATCCCGTTTGGGGTGGCCACAAACAAATCACCTCCAAGTCGCCCTGTCCCCTGCCATTTCACTGCCCTGATCCCAACTCACACCCCCCTCTCTCATATACCTCTCCACCCCATCCCTCCATCTCATCCTCGGCCTCCCCCTCCCTCTTCCCCGCTCCACCTCACTCACATACACTCTCTTCGTCAGTCGTTCACCCTCCAAACCTCCATCCTTACTCATCACACTACCCAAGTACTTAAACGTACTCACATTTTCCAATTCCTCACCATCCAACCTCGCTGTACATTCACTGACTTCACCTCTCTCAAAGACCATTACTCTTCCCTACATTCACCTTTAGGTTCCATTTCTTACACACTCTCCCAATCTCATCCACCAAGCCTTGCAGCTCCCCTTCGTCTTCACTCAACAACACAGTATCATCTGCAAACAACAGTACAGGGAGTTTCCAAACACTATCCTCTCTTACCAGGGCCACTCCAACATCCAATACCCTACCTTGTACCTCTTTTATTACCCCATCCATGTACAGATTGAACAACCATGGAGACATGACACATCCCTGTTTCAACCCAACTTTCAAAGAGAAAAATTCACTTAGTTCACCATCCACACGCACTGCAGCCTTTGCACCATCGTACATACTCTTCACAGCATTCAACAACTTCCCATCTACTCCATATATTCTTAACACTTTCCTCAATCCTTGTCTATCCACCCTGTCATATGCTTTCTCCAAATCCATGAAAGCCGCATACAACTTCTTTCCCTTCTCTAGAAACTTTTCCACTAAAGATCTAAGAATGAATATCTGATCTACACAACCTCTTCCCTTCCTAAAGCCTCCCTGTTCTTCTCCAACTAATTTCTCTGTTCTTTCTGTAACTCTGTCAATAAGTATCCTACCATACACTTTTCCCATTATACTAAGAAGACAAATGCCCCTATGATTACCACACACTTCTTTTTCCCTTTTTCCTTTGTACAAGGGAATAATTATACCTGACTTCCAATCCTCCGGGACTCTACCTTCCTCCCAGGCCAATCTGCACATCTTCCACATCCATTCTACCACTATCTCCCCCCCATGCTTCAACATTTCACCACACACTCCATCAATTCCTGGGGCTTTCCCCAATTTAACTTTCTTCATTGCTTCCACAACTTCTATCCTACTGATTTCTTCCTGTCTTCTCACCTCCCTCCTTCTCCCAGCCATTCCCCAGCCACTTATACTCGCATTACTTCCATCCTCTACGTTCAACAATTCCTTAAAGTGTTCTCTCCATCTGCTCACTTTTTCTCCCTTCTCCACTTGTAATCTACCATTTTTATCTTTCACTCCCCAGCTGACTTCACTTCCACCCTGTCTTACTCTTTTCACCTCTTTCCAGAACATTTTCTTACAGTCCCTCCACTTTACACTCAAATTCCTTCCAAATTCCTCATCTACTCTCTTCTTACTCTTACTAATCTTTTCACCTCTCTCTTTCTACATATAACTCTCTCTTCCGCCTTTCAACTTCTTCCACGCCCCTATTTCTCATCCATTCATTGTATGCTTTCTTCTTTTGTGCCACAGCCTGTTTCACCTCTTCAGTCCACCACGCCGTTCCTTGCACCCCCCTCCGTCTTCTCTTCCTTCCACACACCACATCACATGCTGCACATATTTCTTCTGTAAATATCCTACACACACCTTCCACGTCTCCCATCTGCTCCAATTCATATTTGCCCAATCATTCCTCCACTTCTCTCTTATACTCTGGCTTTTTCTCATCCACTTGTAACCTTTCCACTCTCCTTTCAACTACTCCTTCCTCTCGTCTTTCCCTTCTTCTATTCCTCCATATTACTTCAATCCTAATTCTGGCCACCACCAAGTAGTGGTCAGAAAGTCCACTCCCCCAACCTTTATAAGCTCTTGCATCCATTACACATCTTCGCATCCTTTCATTCACACACACATAATCAGTCATTGCCTTCCTTTCATTCAGTTCACCACCCACCCGTATCATCACTCGCCATGTATACCTGTGGATCATTTTATGCCTGAAGAGGGTATTGGCTATCACCAACCCCCTCCCAGCACAAATGTCCACTAACGCACTCCCATTCTCATCTATCTCAGCAGGCACACCCCACTCACCAACTATTCCATCCTCCATCACATTCCCAACTTTACCATTCATATCACCAATCAAAAACACTCTCTCATTTCTTCCAAACTTTTCCATGCACACTTCTACATTTGTCCAGAACTCTTCTCTCACTCTTCTAGCACAATCTTGCGTTGGCGCATACACACACACAATCACCCACATTCATATTCCAACTTTCAACTTTACCCACACAATCCTTGACCCAACTGATCCATACTGTCTTATGCTCTTCTTCCATCTTTTACTCACAACTATACATACTCCTTCCTTTGCCCTCTCATTCTCACCTACTCCTGCACATATACCCCATCCATACTCCCATTCTCTCACACTTTCTCCTCTCCATTTTGTTTCAGTTATTCCACATACATCCACTTTCGCACCCTCAAGCACTTGGAGAATGACCTTATATTCTCTTGCAAGTTATTCATTTTAGAGGGATGGCATGGTAAATTATCCAGCCCCTACCAGGTGTGCTTTATTGGAAACATCATGTGTTGACTGTAAAAACAAAAACAAAACGATGTGTTGAGTTTTATAAATCACTACGGTCAGGCAGGGTTGTGGAGTCGGTGATAATATTTCCTGACTATGACTCTGACTCCAGAAATTTTACAAGTACGACTCTACCAACCAACACATGTTCTCTGTGTGCCATCAAGTGGGTTGGTGGAGGGTTAGTGTCCCTCTGTGTAAAATAACTAACCCAAAGTCAAATGGCCACCTGTTACTGGATTATGGTGTCTGGCAATAGATAGTTGATAGACTAGTACAGCATCCTTGAGTTAGTGAGTAATGTGGTGTGGATGGTTTTTAGGTGTGAAGGGTTGCAACTGCTGATGACTCTCAACTCTGGGTTTGTCCATCTGTTCACCAAGTGAGCCGCCATCCATGACTGGACTGCCATAAACGGTAGTAATTTACCTTAAGTTGTTGAGGAATGAAGGTGGGTATTACTGTCATTTTTCATTACAGTAAACCCTTGATATAACAAATTAATTGGGGGAGGGGTGGGTCGCTATATCTGAAAGTTCACTACTTATGAGGTTCAGTATGTCCGAGGGATTACCAAACCAGTTCCCTATGTAAGTGGAGTCATTCTGTCCAACATGCTACCTAAAGTTATTCAGTGAAGTTTTACATGGAGAATTCAATGGTTTACGAAGTTGTACATGTAAATATAATACTGTATGAAGTTGTACATATAAATACAATATCTATAATAAGAATACAGTATAATGTAGTACTGTTGCAGTACACTTACTGTCCCAGGAAGAGATGCTGTTGTCACTGTGGGCTGATTTGCGAACTTCCCCCTCATTTAGCGACCTTTGTTCGCAAAATCCAGGGGAAGCTCGGTCGTGATTTGTCTGTTCGTTATATCCGAAATTCGCAATACCAGGCGTTGGAATGTGAAACAACCGCTCTTACCGGTCTCACACTTCATACTGAGCAGGCTCCTCCTGCATACTGCAAGACCGTTCTGATGACGTCACCACTTGCAGCATAACAAGCGTGTGCTCGCACACACACACTCTAACAGCAATATGCACTAACACTCTCTTTCTCTCTTCTTAATTTGATGAACAATTCCAAGGACGAAGCTGATTGGATTATTGGCGTCCAGTACACACTATGTATCCAATACATAGACTTTTGTTTAAGTGCCATTAAGACCCAGTCTGTAGCCACATACAAATATTTTGAAGTACTATAATCCTTCTAGTCCCAGCTGAACGCTGCACATAGCCGCTCAGTTGAGGCACCTTTCTTGGTGAGACAGTCAGCCAGTTGTTGTGATGTGTCCATCCAAGTCACTTCATCAGTCCCCCCTCGCTCCAACATGTCTTGCAATGCAGCAATATCGTTGTGCAATCTCCTGTCTTCAGTGTTCCTGCAGGAGTAAAGGGCGTCCATCAAACTCTTGTTATCGATGAAACACTTGATCTTGAAATCTCCACACCATCACAGAATTTGGCAGTTGCATGTCCTGCTTCATAAATTTGCCACAGGCAACCTGCCCTCTTCCTTAAATGCCCAGAAAGTTTTTTTTTTTTCCCCACATCCCCTGGGGAGGGGGGAAAGAATACTTCCCCAGTATCCGTGCTTGTCGTAAGAGGCGACTAAAAGGGGCCTTTTTGTCTCCAGTCTTTCTCTCCTTATTGTCCTCTTCTACTTTTTTGTCCTACCTCTCTTCTTGCTATTTCTGTGTTTCTTCTGGCCTTTATTTTCCCTTTACTCCTACAGTGCCATATTATGAGTTGGTGCTAATTCTTTGCTTTTCATTACTTCAAATCACTTCTTGCAGTCAGCATTCAACATTTAACTATCAGTGTTGCATATGTACCAAAATTGAGAGTTTTTATAATATAGTTGGAATTGCCAGGCCCATGCGGTAATATGTTTTATGATGAACTGGTACTGTTTCTGTGTGTTTCTGCCATAGTTATTCATTTCAGATTGTACCATGATGGAGGTGTGTGTGCAGTGCCTTTGAAGGGAGTGGATTGATGTGTATACACACCATAACTGCACAGGACAACCCTTCAGAAATAATTGCGTGCCTGTGGTTGATGGGTCTTTGGCCAGACAGACTGGGGTTGATCTACAGCAACCAAGAGGTATATAAAAACATCAATAATGTCCAGATTAACTCTGTTGGATACATTTATGTGAAGCTACAGAGCGTGGTTAATGTTTTTGGCGTATCCGTTAGAGCCAAAATTCCGGGAGCTTGAATAATGAGTGAATGGAAGTGTGGCCTATTGGATTGGGCAAATTTGGGCTGTCAGGACATTGCTACTCCTCACCCTGCCATAGGGTGGGAAAGGAGGTCCAGGTGATGATGATGATGAATATGGTAGTTATTTTTTCTATAAGAGTATAGTTTTTTTTTCTTTTTTTTTTTTTTTTGCGAGGAAGAAGAAACCAAAGGCCACGAGCCCACAATTATTGTTCCTTTCAAGAGAAAAACAAAATACTGTACAAGAGAGAGCTAAATTCAAGATCTGATCATTTCGAGATGCCTGGACACTGCGTTTGAAAGACTAGAGATCATAGGAAGCAGGAAATACAAACAGAGGGAGACAGTTCCAGAGTTGACCTGTTGCATAAATGAAAGGCTGGGAGTAACGGTTAATTCTTGCATTAGAGAGTTGGACAGAAAAGGGATGAGAGTTTGCTGCAAGACAGGTGCTACGTACCCGTCGTAAAGGTGGAGGAATGCATGCAGACAGTTCAGAGGAGCAGAGGCCATTGAAGTAGCGATAGAAAAGAGATAAAGATGCAACAGTGCCATGAAGAGACAGAGGTTGAAGGGAGTCAGTAAGAGGAGGAGAGTTAATGAGACGAAAAGTCTTAGACTCCACCCTATTGAGAAGAGCTGTATGTGGGGAGCCTTCCCACACATGAGAGTTGTACTCCACACATGGACGGATAAAACTCCTGTATAGAGTCAACAGTTGTGCAGGTGTAAAGAAGGAACGGAGTCGGCTTACCACACCCAATCTCTTGGAAGCAGATTTTACAAGAGATGTAATATGATCATTCCAAGATACATCCCAAGTAAGTGAAACCCCAAACATGTTCAAGGATGATGCAGGATTAAGCTGAATATTATTAAACATTAGTGTGTATACCTGTGGAAGATTGTGTTGGGTTGATAAGTGTAAAAACTGAGTCATTGATGCATTAAAAACAACCAGATTATTTTTACCCCAGTCAGCGATATGAGCCAAATCAGACATTAGGTGTGCCATAGCCTCATCCCTTGTTTGTTCAAGTAACTGCTGAGATGGAAGTTGCGGGAGCCAAATAGAAAGGTGAAGGGTGGAGTCATTAGCGTACGAGTGGATAGGGTTAGATGTACAGCTTAGAAAGTCACTGATGAATAAAAGGAAGAGAGTTGGTAATAGGACGGAGCCCTGAGGAACACCACTGTTGATAGATCTAGGAGAACGATGGCCTTCTACAAGAGCGGCTATAGAACGACCAGAAAGGAAGCTAGAGATGAAGGCATGCACAGATAGAAGGATAGAAACCGTAAGAGGGCAGTTTGGAAATTAAAGATTTATGCCAGACTCGATCGAAAGCCTTTGAGATGTCAAGTGCAATGGCAAAGCTTTCACCAAAGTCCCAAAAGGAGGATGACCAGGAGTCTGAAAGGTAGGTTGGTGGTGGGTGTGTGCTTAGTACCAGCGTACTTTATTATAATGCCCAGTCCAGGTGAAGACATAGCATAGATACCATGTACTGTATAGCTTTCTCTTTGCATCACCCTTGTTGGCTAAGCATTTTATTTGTAATCATGTGTATGCAGTGTGCTGAGGTGAATGTTTTTGGTACTGTTGCAAGAGGCAGACTGAGAAAGACTTGGGACAAGGTCATAGAGGGTGACCTCACAAGTGAGAGACTGATTAGGGAGGCTGCTGGATATTGAGCAGTGTGGGGAGAGCAAGAGTTTAGTTATCATTCTGCATTATCTGCATATTATTTAAAATGTGTGTGTGTGTGGTTATTGTACTTCAGCAGATGTAAACACAGTGGCTCACACCAAAACTGCTCTTCTGACAGTACACCATCCTTCTTTCAGGGGATAGGGAGTTGAGGGATGTTTGTTTAGCCAGGGACTGGATCCACTACAGCTTCCTTTTACGGGATAAGGTGGGAATTGAGGGATGTTTGTATAATCAGGGAGTGTAGTCAGCTAATTATGTGAGTGCCACTAATCACAGCCATCAGTTTGTAGTCCCCAGGTGTATTTAACAGACAGAAACCATGAATCGGGGTCACAGACTTTAAGAAGGCACTGACATGCATCGTGTTTTAATTATGATAGTTCTTTCACCATGACCTGGCCTAGATTTCAGCCTCTTGTAGCTTTATTTCATTCAGCTCTGACAGAAAAAGGTGTTGTGACTCAAAATCCTTTCCATGGCACTTCTTTGTGACTGGCATTGTACCGTATTATTTCAGCTCAGTTTCAAGGTGATTTTTCAATTTTATGCCAAGTTTGTAGTATAAGTAATAGTAGTTGCAACCCCCGGTTCATTGAGCAACATGAACCGAGTGGGCTGCAGGTGGAAGTTCCTCTTCTGCAGTCCACCATTACATCAGTGCCATCCCATGAAGGCTGCAGGGTTATTCCAGGCCAACTCACCCCAAACCTCCCAGTTCATGCCGTAAATTTTCTTGGAAATATTCAGGAAAATGCTTGTATTTGTTTGTGGCCACCCCTTATGGGATTAGGGCATCTGGCAATAGATGGATAGATAGAACCATGCAAAATCTTGCTGTCTTCAGAGAATGTTATGAACTTAACGAGAGACTGAAAAGGTTAAAGGTTAATATATAATTTTCACTTTCAGGTTAGAGTTGACTCAGCCGTGGAAACTGCCATGTCATTGTATCATATCGTACATAACGGCTCCAACATGCTTGCCTGCGTCAGCCTTGGTCACCTAATGGCGGCTCTACACGCTGCCCGATCTCTGGCAGTCACCATGACAATTATCTCCACTGTCTAGTAAGTACCTGAATGTGGTTGCATTTTGTTCAAGACTAAATTTGGGGGTTTGCAGGCTGATGCTGCCCTTCTCCTGCAGTCCACCATGCTCCTCTTGGGGTTTAGGAAGTTAGGAATGTTTGTCTATTGGCACCACTGCATGAAGACATTCCTTTGCAGTACCAGAGTGGTTTTATACTTCATATTATTGACTAAGGTGCTCATTATTCACTTTATCATATTTTTCTATTCTCCTGCATTCTAAACCCTACCTTACCCTGTCTTTGGATGGGAAAAGAGGGAGGGATGATGGTTTTCTTGCACATAATATTACTTTCCAATTGTTTATCATGTATTTTCCCCTGTGTAATATAAGTCATTATTTGCCTCAGTTTCCTAGCCTTATCAGCTTCCGTACCTTGCCTTCATATATGATCATTTACTATATCCATCCATCCTCTTCCTCTGTGAGAGAGGGGGGTGTAAGTTGGGGGAAAGGCAGCAAAATAGCAATTGACAGGGTGACTTGGAGGCGATTTGTCTGTGGCCACCCTTTACACGATTATGGTGTCTGGCTGTAGATAGATAATTATGATAGGTTCTTGTCATACCATGCCTCCTTTTACCTCTAAACTCATTTCACCACGATATCTGCATCCATTCTCCCCATATAATTATTTCTAATGTCACACTTGTTAGGAGAAACACATTGAGGTGGTTTGGTCATGTGGAGAGGATGGAGAGTGAGAGACTGACAAGGAGAGTGTATGTGAGTGAGGTGGAGAGTGAGGGGGAGGCTAAAAAGGAAAAGGAGGGATGGAGTGGAGTATGTGAGGGAGGTGGGTGTGTGGGCTGGTAGCAAGCCAGTGAAATGGTGGGGGACAGGGCGACATGAAGGCGATTTGTTTGTGGCCACCCCTTATGGGATTAAGATGTCTGGCAATAGATAGATAGACACACTCTTTAACACTTACATCACCAAGTTTCCTCACTTCGTATATAATTTTTACCTCAGTTGTTGGCTGCTCCAAGAAGTGTCTCAGCTCCATGCCTTTTATAAAACTGACATTTCATCACTCTTACAAGAATTTGTAAGCCCCAGCCTTGATAGTGTGTCCTGTAGTGCTGTGTTTAGGAAGAAAATTGGTAGATAACTTAAGAGTAGATAGGAGCTTGAAGTCAGATGATGTTTTTGTCTCAGAAGGAACAGCAAGTTGGTCAGGGATGGGAAGGATACATTTGGTGAGCAGTTTGTGTCATAGGATTAACTACCAGACTCACACCTCAAGCTTAGGAACCAATTTAGAAAGTAAAGAAGCCATGAAGTCAAGAAGCTTTGTGTAGTGGAGGGAAGTGTGGAAATTTAAAGAGTAGGGGGGGGTAGACTATCTATCTATCTATTGCCAGACGTCTTAATCCCACAAGGGGTGGCCACAAACAAAGCATCTCCATATTGCCCTGTCCCCCACTATTTCACTGCCTTGCTCCCAGCTCACACTCCTTTCTCTCATATGCTTCTCCACTCCATCCCTCCATCTCATCCTTGGCCTCCACCTCACTCACACACTCTCCTTGTTAGTCTCTCACTCCATCCTTTCCACATGGCCAAACCACCTCAGTGTGTTTCTCCTTAACGCTTCCTTTCACATCCACATCACAACACTCCTTCACTTCCTCATTTGTTTGTCTCTCCACGAGACTCCTCATGCTTCTCTTAAATAACTCATTTCCACTGCTCTCACTCTTGATTTCCTCTAAACCTGGAAAGCATTTACAACACTGGGTGGTAACTTTATAACCAACCAATACGTGTTCCGTACGTGGCAACAAGGGGGTTGGCGAAGGGTTAGTGCCCCTCCCTGGAAATCAGCTCCTGTAACTAAAAATACGAACATGGGAGGTAGACAAGTAGACAAAATAAACTTAGGGTGAGTTACTGAAGATGGCAATGAGTACAGTATGGAGTAGAGTAGAAGCCAGAGATGTAGTCTGGCTGGACAAGGGAACCTCTAGGTATAAGGTGACTTTGTGATGGAAGTATGAAGTGAAAACAGGACAGAATGTAGTGCTTGATACATAGCAGAAAGGTAGAGTGAGGGAGAAGGAAGGTAAGAGTTAGGGGGAAGAAAGATGGAGTCAGGGAGTTTACCCTTTTTTTGAGCTGTACTCCATGTCCCCTTTTTTCGATAAGGGCTAAGGCATTGCCCCTGGGTAGAGGACCTTGTTTTGGAGCATATAGCTTTTTATGACCAGATGCCCTTCCTGATGTCTACCAGTGACCCTTGGGTGGATGCAAACCTCCGACCGTTCAATCAGACCTGAACACTCTTAACCCACTGAGCCATGGCGGGTACATTCCCCCCATCCCCCACCCCCTGAAGGAACTAACGAACAAGACAGGTGCCAGAGGAGGGGGGAGGGATCATACTGTACTGCTGTATTTGTGGATTTGGGGAAAGCATTTAATACAGTGTCATGGTTGACAGTAAAAATGGGCTGTGGAAAGACAGGTTAGTGATGCAGCTGCTGTATGAAGAGGCAACTGTGTGTGTGAGAGGATGGAGGGTGAAGCAAGGAATTCTGTGAGTGGGGTGCATCAGAGTTCTGTGTTGAATCCTATGCTGTTATCCTGTCACTTAATGTCATTGTCAATTAGTTACTACCTTGGGAGCTTTTATGTACTGATGAATTATTTTTGAATGCCCAGAGTATTCAAAGGGCCAGAGAGAAATACGAGAGGTGAGAGGATGGAGTGGAAACAAAGGAACTGAAAATTAATGCTTTACTAATAAACAGAGGTCATAGTCAGCTGGTGTGAGTAAAGTAGAATAGGGTATTGTGCCTTCTGCTGTGTGCAAAAATGGGGAGGGAATTCTGTTGTATACAGGGTATTACTGAATGGCACTGGCAAACTTTGGGAATAAATCCCTTATTGAAAAACAAAATCACATTATTCTACAATGATATGGGGAAAAAAAAAAAATGAGCCACTGATGAGATGCAGGACATGAACTGAAAACAGTAAAGCGGATATCACACGGGGACCCATGAACGTTTTGTGCAGCACAAAATGGACGTCCTGTCACGGGGTTTTTAAAATATCACGGGTTTTTTAAAAATAAATGCTAAATATTATTTAATTGATAATAATATTCAATAATATTGACGAGCAGGGACAATGATTGTCTTGCTAAATCAAGCAACGATTACTTTACGCTGACTTGCTTCGCACGATTCTCTAAGAACGAGAATTTATAAACTTTCTTGACAGTACACAGCAGAGACTAATCACTCAATTGCTGTTTATTTGTACTGTAGCCTCTGGAGAAAGTTTCTTCACCCCTGACAATAAATAACTAATACTTATAACAGTATCAGGTTCTTGCTGATGCTTAACTCCAAGGAGGCACAACGGATTTTAAGCTTAGTACACAAGACTGGCCAAAGTACCGGTTATGAATAGCAAAACGTTTATGCAAGCTAGGAGCTATATGGAAAATAAGCTTAATTGTGGAGAAATGAAACAAGAGTTTACATTACATTAAGCTCAAGAAAAAGAACTGTTAAATTTATTGATTACAAAATAAATTTAACGTTACAATTCAAAATCAAATTAATGAGATCGCACTCACTCACTCACACAAGAGCTAAATTCTTACGCCTAGGAAAAACACCCTAATCAAACTCTTAAACTAGGAAAAGCGAAAAGAAATACTGGTCAATGAATGCGGTGTATCACTCGAAGGAGGGTGGGAGCTTGGAGAACTGTAGTAGTGGAGTTTGGGTACTAGCTGACCTCTCACACTGCTGCACAGGACCTCTCTCCGTCACAGCAGACACTTGACTGAGTAAACTCATGAGAAAGAAATGGGAGCGCTAGGCCGCATTTTTTAACGGTCGAGTGAGCGAAATGCGCCCAAAACAAATCGCTCAGCGGAAGCGCTAATGTCTCACACAAAGACGATCACGTATGACAATGAAAAATTGATTTGACAAAGCTTCCATCCGAATGAGCGGTTAACTGAACGATAAACTGGGATTCCACTTGAGTTCGCGGTTTCCCACAAAAGCCAATGTCACTAGCCGACTCGTGACATTACGCCCTATCAAAATCAAATCTTTTTTCCTTCAGAAAAAAAGTTTCATATAAATCCTAGCTCAGTCACACAAGATTCACACTGTGGTGTGTGTGCTATCCTGCTACAGGAGAAAGTCGCAGTCGCCAGTGAGCGAAAAAACCTCGTATTTACGTTAATAGAAGCAAGCTTGAGGGAAAAACTCCGTGACGACGGTGAAAATCCTGTACTCAGGTCAAACTGAGCGAAAGTTCGCAACATTTACACTGACAACTAATTGTTGTGTAGCGTTGTGTATGTAATACACGGTGTAGGTGTGACAGTTGTAGTGTAACTGTACCTACGCGTAAAACGACACAGTAAATAATAATATGGCGACGACGAAGGCAGAAGAGAAGAGGCGGCAGCGTGCGGCAGATGATCAGCTGGCCCGCACAGCAAAACTGCTACACCCATTGCTGTACCTGCAAAACCAATTAAGATGGAGCATCAAAAGTGTCAATGAGACAAAATTCTTATTACGTTACAATTACTCTCTCTGCCTAGCAATCAGTACATGCTACGAAAAGTACGCTCTAGCTGAAAAATACAAGTGACAACCTAAGCTTCGTACATTCGAGGTCGCCATTAATTATAGCACACGATTAGTGTCGGCAAGTTGAGAATCCTTGTGCAAACTCGGGTCTTCCATAGCCTCGAACTGCACACGGGTCCTCAACCTGTGCCTTGACCTACAGTACTTATATTAATATCGGGGAGCTGAGAATCCTTGTGCAAACTTGGGTCTTCCATAGCCTCGAGTCGCCTCTGCGGAGTTCTCTCTCGAACTTCCCCCTTAACCTACAGTACTTATATTAGTATCGGGGAGCTGAGAATCCTTGTGCAAACTCGGGTCTTCCGTAGCCTCGAGTCGCCTCTGCGGAGTTCTCTCTCGAACTTCCCCCTTAACGTACAGTACTTATATTAGTATCGGGGAGCTGAGAATCCTTGTGCAAACTCGGGTCTTCCATAGCCTCGAGTCGCCTCTGCGGAGTTCTCTCTCGAACTTCCCCCAACTTATGGTACATAATATGTATGTACAGGCCCTGGACATGATGTGTCCTGTGGGGCCAATGGGCGAGATGTCAGGTCTGCACCCACTTCACCACTACCCTGTCTCTCAACTGTCTCAGAGATTACGGGTGTGGTTACGAACGGCACAGGAAGGGCATATCCCTGATTAGTGGCGTTACTTTGACACACACTGCAGGAACGGACAAAACTATCTATGTCTCGTCCCATCCCTGGCCAGAAAAAGTCAGCTCGGATACGGCCCTGGGTCTTCCTTTTGCCCATGTGACCTCCTGAGGCTGAACAATGACCCCTTTGTAACACTGCTAGGCGGTACTTGGCGGGAATGACAAACTGCAGTCGAACCTCGCCCTCGGGTGTTCGTGACTCACGGTAGAGCCGTCCTTGTTTGCGAGGGAACTTGGCTCGACCTCCCCGTGAATACTTAATCACTCGACCCTTTTGTTTGTTCCGCACGGCAGCAAGTGTCGGGTCAGAATGTTGTTCTTGTACAACAAGTTGGCTACACATCAGATCTTGCGGCGATTCAATGATCACTGGGGTGACACAGTCTGGAGCCTCAGCCATGGCTCGTGTTACCGCAGCAGCCGAAGTCTGAGTAGCGTTACGTTCGGTGTAACTATCCTTGACACCATAAATGTTTCCTACTATGAGGTCAAATAAAGGTTCTGGCATGACAACTGCAAGTGTCGTACCAGTATAAAATGGAGATGCCACCTGGATACATGCCTCAGGGAACAGTCTCACTGATCCATCTATAAGGTTTGCATGGATCTGTCGACCTGTATACTGCTCAGGCCGAACTAGACTCTGCTTGACAGAGCAACCTGAGGAACCATTATCTCTCAGGACCTTCACAGGAATGTCTCCCACAAACCCTGGCTGAACAAGGAAGGTACTGTCACCTGTGGGAGGGCCTGTGGAGGAAGCAGCTAGCCACTCATGAGGCTGCTGAATTGATGCGGCAAACATTGTGCCTTGAGAATTATATTGGGAAGATGGAACATTGGCCATCTGTGGTGGGGGGTTCACTGTCACTGTGGGACTAGTGAACTGTGGGGAAGTACCCATACTGGTAGGGATGTGACCACCGTGCTGCTGCTGAGGAATGAAGGCTGCATTCACTTCCTGCCTCTTTTGAGCTGGTGGTGGAAAAGTTTGTCCCGACGGTCGGTTGCGTGGCTGATACTGCTGCTGGTTAGGGTACCTGTTGTACCTCTTCCACTCAGGGTTCTGAGTGTTTTGCCCCTGGTCCTTCCACTGCGGTTTTGGACCTTGGCCATTATTCTGAGAATGGTCTTGTTGCTGGGGTTCAGTCTGAGACGGCTTCCCAGACTTGGCAGTATCTTTTCGCTGTTCCAGGTGTTTTGCTTACGAGTTTGATACCCGTATGCAATAAAGAATGCGTCAGCCTTTTCTGCCATTTGGCAGGCATCTTTCACCTGGCAGATCTTAAGCTGTGCTATGAGCTCAGCAGGCCACGACCTCTCTAGCTGTGTACGCAGCATAAGGTCAATTATCCCCTCACGCGTGGAAGGAGTTTCATCTTTCTCCATCCACTCACCTAAGTAAGCAGTGAGACGGTCGAGGAACTGGACAGCTGTCTCCTTGTCTTGGAGACAAGCTCGCATGAACTGAACTTTGGCATCGTCTACTGTGAGACCATACACCTTAGTGAGTGCATCTTTCATCATCTATCTCATATGTGAGATTGTCTCCACGAATTCTGCGGAGAATATCGAGGGCAGGGCCCTCAAATAAACTAAGAAATTGGAGCCGCTTAGCTGCCTCATCCAGTTGATAAATGTCTGCCAAGTCCTCAAAACGAGCTATGTACGGCTCGATTTGCTCGCCTTCCTTGTATGAAGGAAGCTTGATGCGTGGGGTCGCCAGGACATGTGCAGGGAGAACGCTCGTGGAGCTTGGACCAGCTGCACCGGATGTGTCTGAAGCCAAGGAATCTCGCTTGAGCTTCAGCATTTCATATTCGTGTTTTTCATGTGCTTCTCGCTCGGCACGTTCGTGCTCTCGTTCTCTCTTGCGTTGTTGTAACTCGTATTGACGTTCTCTCTCTCGTTCCTCACGCTGTTCTCACTCATGTTCTAAGTCAAGTTCGCGCTGTTTCTGCTCGTGTTCGCGCTCCTTTTCGCGTTCCTCACGCTGTTCTCGCTCGTGTTCGCGGTGGATTCTACGCTCTTCACGAGCACCTTTCTCACGTTCTTGCTCGTAATTAAACCATGAGAGAACGTAACTCTGAATTTTCTCTGGGTCACTGAGGCCCATATCTTTGGCTTCCTGTACATAAGCACTGGCTGCCATGATGCTAGCTCAATTTAAATAACTAGCGATTCAGTACTGACTGCTACTTCGCAAACGAATGCTAATAAACACAAGTAAAGAGTACAGACACAAGCTAGTGGTGACCAGTCTTATCTAGGTAACTAGAAAAGAATAAAGCAAAAATGCAAATAACTGAGAAGACTCAATAATTAACACAATGGGTACGGCGGCTACCCAGGCGCGAATAAAATCGTCTGGCATTACCAAGAATAAACTAGAGTTAAGCACTCTATTGATTAATAAAGCAAAATTCACTTGCTAAATTAACGGTAACAACCAGTAAACTTGTGCCTATAAACTTTAATGATAAATACCTAAATATGAACGAGTGAGTATTATCTCGTGAATAGCTTTAGAGCTAGGAGTTAATATCCTGGAATGAGGTCGCCAATTGTCACGGGGTTTTTTAAATATCACGGGGTTTTTAAAAATAAATGCTAAATATTATTTAATTGATAATAATATTCAATTATATTGACGAGCAGGGACAATGATTGTCTTGCTAAATCAAGCAACGATTACTTTACGCTGACTTGATTCTCTAAGAACGAGAATTTATAAACTTTCTCGACAGTACACAGCAGAGACTAATCACTCAATTGCTGTTTATTTGTACTGTAGCCTCTGGAGAAAGTTTCATCACCCCTGACAATAAATAACTAATACTAATAACAGTATCAGGTTCTTGCTGATGCTTAACTCCGAGGAGGCACAACGGATTTTAAGCTTAGTACACAAAACTGGCCTAAGTACCGGTTATGAATAGCAAAACGTTTATGCAAGCTAGGAGCTATATGGAAAATAAGCTTAATTGTGGAGAAATGAAACAAGAGTTTACATTACATTAAGCTCAAGAAAAAGAACTGTTAAATTTATTGATTACAAAATAAATTTAACGTTACAATTCAAAATCAAATTAATGAGATCGCACTCACTCACTCACACAAGAGCTAAATTCTTACGCCTAGGAAAAACACCTTAATTAAACTCTTAAACTAGGAAAGCGAAAAGAAATACTGGTCAATGAATGCGGTGTATCACCCAAAGGAGGGTGGGAGCTTGGAGAACTGTAGTAGTGGAGTTTGGGTACTAGCTGATCTCTCACACTGCTGCACAGGACCTCTCTCCGTCACAGCAAACACTTGACTGAGTAAACTCATGAGAAAGAAATGGGAGCGCTAGGCCGCATTTTTTAACGGTCAAGTGAGCGAAATGCGCCCAAAACAAATCGCTCAGTGGAAGCGCTAATGTCTCACACAAAGACGATCACGTATGACAATGAAAAATTGATTTGACAAAGCTTCCATCCGAATGAGCGGTTAACTGAACGATAAACTGGGATTCCACTTGAGTACGCGGTTTCCCACAAAAGCCAATGTCACTAGCCGACTCGTGACACGTCCAAACTGAGCTTGGACATCCATACCCTATCACACGGTGAACGTCGATGGCCACCTTCTTCTTCTTTATCGAGTTCACCCCACGCGACTGGGAGGTCACTTCCAACTCCCTGACAGATGACGTGTTTATCAACAAGAACAATGGACATGAACCTAGATTGTGACTTTTGCAGTGGGTGCTGCAGTCCTAACCCTGCAGGAAGAGGAAGAAGCCTTTGCAAGAAGACAAAGGAGAGGGAGAAGGAGGGCACTGTGGATGAGAGAATGGCTTCCACAGAGAGAAGTAAGTAGCCAGTATAGAAATCTGCGCAGTACTGCTTTCTTCCCGAGTATGCCTTTCCAACGTGTGCGGGCCTTTCTTGTAAACAATCAATCCACATTCCATCATTTTTACCACATTTTGATATATATGAAAAGTTTCTGTGACAGAAATATTAAAACTACAAAGTTTACTGACTGTTTTGAATTAATCATAATATAACATACAACCTCAACTGACTACAGAGTTCAAGATAGCAGACGACACACGCTACATGTAAACTCCATAGAGAAGAAGGAGACTACGAAGTCATGGATGTCCACGATCGCCATGGACGTCCATGAATGGCTCTGGCGGCCTTCCACCCGTGGACGTCCATGACCCTCCCGCGGGGGCAAATTTGGACGTCCACGGCCAGTTTGGACATCCACGAGTCTCCCGTGTGATAGCCCCTTAAGTGCCGTACCAGGCCAAGCCTATGGATACTTAGTACCAATCCGAACACTGGTGCCTCGTCCCTCACCCAGTCCCCCTCCCGCTTCCACTTGTTATACCCATGTGCTGTCCATAGTTACGGTCGAATGATGATAATACTGTACATAATGTTTACTATGGTGTATAATAAATAAAACATTGAGTCCTTGAACAGTTTAATTATTATTGTAATACACTTATTACATGGCCATTTAAAGACTATCTATCTATCTGTTGCCAGACGCCTCACTCCCGTTTGGGGTGGCCACAAACAAATCGCCTCCACGTCGCCCTGTACCCCGCCATTTCACTGCCCTGCACCCCACTCACACCTCCCTCTCCGCCCCATCCCTCCATCTCATCCTCAGCCTCCCCCTCCCTCTTCCCCCTTCCACCTCACTCACATACACTCTCTTCGTCAATCTTTCACCCTCCATCCTCTCCACATGGCCAAACCACCTCAGTGTATTCCTCCTAACGCTTCCTATCACATCCACATCCACACCACAACGCTTTTTTATATTCTCATTTGTCAGCCTGTCTCTCCATGTGACTCCACAGGCTCCTCTTAAATAACTCATTTCCACTGCTCTCACTCTTGACTTTTGTCCTTCCAGCAACGTCCAAGCTTCACTTCCATACGTTAGAGTTGGTATCACAATACTGTCATGTAGTAACTTTTTCACTTCCATGCTCACTTCCCTGCTTCTTATCACCGCTTTCAAAGAACCAGCAACCTTTCTTCCCTGCTGTACCCTTTCAAGCACTTCACCCTCCAAACCTCCATCCTTACTCATCACACTACCCAAGTACTTAAACGTACTCTCATTTTCCAATTCCTCACCACCCAACCTCGCTGTACATTCACTAATTTCACCTCTCTCAAAGACCATCACTTTACTCTTCCCTACATTCACCTTTAGATTCCGTTTCTTACACACTCTCTCAAACTCATCCACCAAGCCTTGCAGCTCCCCTTCGTCTTCACTCAACAACACAGTATCATCTGCAAACAACAGTACAGGGAGTTTCCAAACACTATCCTCTCTCACCAGGGCCACTCCAACATCCACTACCCTGCCTTGTACCTCTTTTATTACCCCATCCATGTACAGATTGAACAACCATGGAGACATGACACATCCCTGTTTCAAACCAACTTTCAAAGAGAAAAATTCACTTAGTTCACCATTCACACGCACTGCAGCCTTCGCACCATCGTACATACTCTTCACAGCATTCAACAACTTCCCATCTACTCCATATATTCTTAACACTTTCCACAATCCTTGTCTATCCACCCTGTCATATGCTTTCTCCAAATCCATGAAAGCCGCATACAACTTCTTTCCCTTCTCAGCAAATAATGATGTTTTGTGTACTGAAATAAGCTGTTCGCCAAGGTCTGTATAGTTATAGTAGTAGTTGTAGACCTAGGCTCATCTCAAATGTGCATCCAGTCAACTACAGGCTGAAGTGGCCTTCCTGTCAGGGAAATAGGTAGGGAGTTGAGGAATGTTTGTACAGCCAGGCAGTGGAATTGACAGGTTATAGAGTGCCACCCCAAGAATGCATCCCTCTAATTTTTTAAACTCATTGTGTCCAGGCATCTCAAAATGAACGGGTCATGAATTTGACCCTCTTATCTTATTTTCGTTGAGCTTCTAGCCGTTAGTTCCTTCTTCCTTACATAAAAAAGAGAGAGAACACCAGTCTATCACAAAACAGTCCTTCATACTTTTTCTGGCCCCATTCTGCCCTGTTTGCCCTGTAATCATTTATTCCTATCACCAGGGCCCTTTTTTATTTACTTGATTCATTTCCTTATATGCTGCTATCAGAGGCACATTTTGGTGCTCCCTTAAACCCCTCAATACATTTTTCTTGAATGAGTAGCAGAGTGGCTAGCAATACTGGTAGAGAGAGAGAGAGAATAATACAAAAGGTAAAATGAGTATCTAGGAAAGTTTTGTGGTTACCCAGATGATAGAGTGCCCTTGTATCCCAGGATGGTTTAGGAAATGCCACAGACACAAAGGTTAGTTGCACAGAGGAGCACTGCAGCATTATTATCTCTGTATCTATCAGGCTGTCCGTTTATTCTTCTGTCAAACTTCCTGTTTATCTACCCAGCCATTTTTTGATCCATAATTGCCCCCAGCTTTACAAACAGATAGGGAGCTGTACTTGGTGGCCAACTATAGGGGTCGGAAGGAAGGGGAAAAGCTAGGACAGAAGGAAATAGCTTACTAGTAAAATGATCGGGGTTGGGTAGGAGGTGGTGTTCCATAATTTTCAAATACCCCCTCTAAAATATGGAGATGGTCTGTCTGAGTGAGGAAATAGCATTGGTTGACAAAAGAATCAAGTCTAACCCTCTGTACATATCCCTTGATATGTGGACCCCCAAATTTAGCATTTTACCCTCCCAGAACGCCTCCCGATAGTCGTAAAAATTGAAATCCAACACAGGAGACCAAATATATGGCTTCTTATTTACAGGAGACAGTAGGCATAAACAGCAAAATAGTTCTTAACAGCAAACATACATTTCAGATAGAATAATGCTAGGATTTAAGTTCATAATGTTGAGTTTGAGGGAGTCGAAGTCCACAGTTTGTCATGGTACATAGCCTGTTTACAGACAGTTAGTTCTGCTGGCTCAGAATTGTGTCCATGGCTTGACTAAAGTCATTCAGGGTCACCTCTGCATTACAGGTAATGTTATTAAGATACAGCTTAAGATTGGCTGCATGCGTGTTCATTGGCAGCTTCTTGTGGTCTTTCATCAACCGGAACAGATCACTGGACTTTGGGAGGGAGAGTGATGTGTCCCGGACATAGCGAACCTCCAGGTAGAGCCGTCTTACCTTGATGCCCTCATCATATCAACTTCCAGCAGCTGATGTCAAAGGGCCTCCCATTCCCTTCGGTATATCAAGGTCTTTGTTTCTCCGACGATCTACCGCTACATTAGCAATCTCCTTGTCTTGTAAGCCCTGCTTCTTCAGTTCCTCTTGCTTTGTGTTACGCCGCATGATTTCTGGCCTCCTTCCTCCTTTCCTGATCATGCTGCCATTGTTCCTGAAAGACCCTGGTTGTCTTGGGCCAATGAGGTCTGAAGATTTGGCATTCACCTGTGCTGCAGATGCACCCCCGAGCTGTTTGGTAGCCCTTCCTGACAGCTCATAGTTAACAAAGCTCACACTGCACCCTGCATTCAGGTTGTGGACTGGTGCCTTCTCCAACATCTTTGGATCCATCTGAGTGACAACTTTCTGCAGACACGTCACAGTCTGCAAAGCTGAAGATATTACCCTTCTGCCTCTGAAAGCCAGTAGCCAGCTTGGGGATGATCATCTTCAGGAGCCTGATTACCTCAGGATGGAATGAGGTTGCTACTTCAAGCATGCCACTGCAGATGTCCTCATCATACTTTGTATGCTGGAACCTTTCCTGAGGAACAAACTAGAATGCTGGTTGCTCTGTCTGCAACAAGATGACTGGCACTACATCTCCCAGTTCCTGGTATAGCTGTTGATATGCTGGCATGATCTTGCTGTGTGTTATTTTTCAGCAGATGTCATCAGAGACAGGTGTGGTTCAGTCAGATGAAGTCCAAGGAGACCACCTGCACAGTACATCACCTTCAGGAAATCCAAGTCCAGAAAACACCTCACAATGCAGGCCAGCTGATTGGTAACATACTCATACTTCTGCAGATAGGATGCCACAGTAGCCAGATGGTACAGACTGATAGCGCAGGTCATTGTCAAGTGATTGAATGCTCATCCTTGAGGCTGACAGACTTGTTTCATGATGGGGCTTTGTGGAGGTCAGATTCATGCCACTTGTCCCATGATTTGTGATCAAAGTCATGATAAGTTGAGTCATGCAGTCCAGGGCTTGTTCAGTGCCACTCATTGCTGCTGCTGTTGCACTGACAAGGAAGTTTTAGTAATCTTGTCTCTACCCAGTGTGTTCTCCATTTCAGCCCATTCCTTGGCAATGACCCTGTTGAACATCAGAGTTGGTGCTCATTACAGAACAGATGATCATGAATGTGCTCAGAATCCAGACTCTCTGCCGTGGTTCATCCACTTTGATATTGTGAGCTTTTTTTTTTTTTATATATATAATGTGAGGAAGAAGGAACCAAAGGCCATGAGCACGCAATTATTGTTCCTTCCAAGAGAAAAACAAAATACAAGAGAGAGCCAAATTCAAGATCCGATCATTTCGAGATGCCTGAACGTTTTCGTTTTCGTTTTTAAAGGCTCCAACATGCTTGCATGTGTCGGCCTCGGTCACCTAATGGCGGCTCTCAACGCTGCACGATCCATTGCAGCCTCCCTGTTCAGTCCCTTAACCCTAAGGTCACACTTAATGACCTCGTCCCATGTCTTTCTCGGTCTACCCCTCATAACCCCACCCCCAATATTAACACTTCTCACCTTCCTCACCCAATTATCATCCCCCATCCTCTCCACATGTCCAAACCACCTCAATCTACCTCTCCTCATCACAACACCAATACACTCCAGTCCCATCCTACCTCTCAACTCTTCCATTGTAAACCCAGCCCCTCCAGGCCTTGGATGCAGGGATGCACTACACATCCACCTAATCATTGTCATTTCTGTACGTCTGAGCCGGCGAATATCATCCTCCTTCACTGCCCAAGTCTCATTGCCATACAGCATGACACTCCTAACACATGCTGCATACAAAGACCCCTTAGCACGTAGGGAGAGCCCTCTCAATGTCAGGAGAGGCAAGAGCTCCCTGAACTTCTTCCAACCACTTCTCACCCTAGCCACAGAGCTAGCTCCAGCCCCACCTCCAGCACACAACATGTCTCCCAAATAACAAAACTCTTCCACACACTCAAGAGATTCATCAGCAAGTTCAATTGTTTCACGTCTGACAATCTCCACCTGCTCACCCCGGCACGCCGTACACATAAAATCAGCATTATCTCGCAGTCTACCTCTGATACCACTACATCTCTTATGCACCCATTTATCACACACACCGCACAAGATGGAATTACTTCCCACGCCCTTGTGGCAAACTGCACATGGCCACTCTCCCTCGTCTTTGACAGTACCGCCACCAACTCTAGATATCATCACTTTTGTTTTATCTGCATTTACCCTTAAACCCTTTTGCCCTATACCATCTCTCCACTTCCTAAATCTTTCCTCCGCCTCCCTTTCATTCTCTGCAATCAACACCAAATCATCAGCATACAACAACTCCCATGGGAGTCAGTTTCTAAAGTCACGTGAAAGGGCTTCAAGTACCATGATAAACAACATGGGACTCAAGACTGACCCCTGATGCACACCAACATTCACGGAAAACTCATCACTCAAATCTCCATTCACTCTCACCTGGGTGTGAGCATCCACATACATGGCCATAACCACCCTAACCAGCCACTCCAAGCCAAGCTTTCTCATTGCCCACTTCACCACCTCTCTAGGGACTCTGTCAAAGGCCTTTTCCAGATCAACAAAAACAAAATAAAGATCCCTTCTCCTACCAATAGATTTTTCCTGAAGCTGTTGAACACTGAATATGGCATCAGTGGTCCCCCTACCTGGCATAATCCCAAACTGCATCTCATCAATATTCACTCTTTCTCTAATCATACCTTCTAAAACTCTCTCCATTACCTTCATTATTTGATCTAAAAGCTTTATACCTCTATAATTTCCTCTTTCCAGGGCATCACCCTTCCCTTTATACACATTTACAATTACACTCTTCAGCCAATCATCTGGGACAACACACTCATAAATAATCCTATTTATCATGTCAGTGACTAAACTCACCCCTATATCGCCTGAGGCCTTGAACATTTCGGCAGTCAACCCAGACACACCTGCTGCCTTCCCCACCATCATCCTGCCTATTGCCTCACTCACAGTAGCAGTATCAATCAAAGGCCAAGGGCCAGACACTGGATCTGCTGGCTCCAAACCTTTCCTGTCCCAGTCACACTCCTCATTCAACAACCGGTTATAATGCTCTCTCCATGCATCTTTAATATCCTCACTTTTCACCACTACCCTTCCTTCATTCTTCACACACTGCTCACCTATGATATCCCGATTATCCCTCTTCACCTGACCTGCCACCCTAAATATATTTTTCCCTTCCCCATGATTTAGGTTATCAAGTAATTGTCTCTGTGACTCAGACTTTGCCCTATATACCTCTCTTCTAGCCCTACGCTTGAGAGCCAAATATTCCTCTTTGCTACCACCCTTCTTCCATTCCCGGAAAAGCTTTCTTTTCTCCTTAATTGCAGCTTCTACACCCTCATCCCACCACCATGTTACTTTATGTCTTGGTGGTCCTCTTGTCCAGCCGCATGTTACATCAGTAACTCTCAAGAAATTGTTCTTGAGGGCTCTGTACTGTTCATTAATGCCTCTGTCTACAGCTCCCTGTTAAGCCACCACTCTCCTCAACTCGCTATAGAAGGCATCCCTTACTACTTGGTTTTTCAGCTTCCATATTTTCCTCCTAGGTACATAAGTCCTCTTTTTCATCACTTGTTCTTTAAGCACCATATCACAAATCAATAGTTTGTGCTGCTGCACACACTCCTCACTTCCTATAACTTTAACATCCCTCACTAACCTCCTATTGGCCCTCCTAACCAGAAAATAATCTATCTGACAGCTATTTCCCCCAGACTCATACGTAATTAACCTGCTGTCTCTTTTCCTAAAATATGTGTTGCACACAATCATGTCCGTTGCCTCCCCAAACTCGAGTATCCTTTCCCCTTCTGCATTCCTTAGACCATACGCACACCCCCCATGCACTCCTTCATAACCTTGTGCTGCTTCACCTACATGACCATTTAAGTCCCCTCCCAAAATCATTATCTCATCATCCTGCATACCACCCACTACACGTATTAAATCATCCCAAAATCTATCTTTCTCTGATTCATCCAACCCTGCCTGTGGAGCATATGCCGATATAATCGCAGTTATCTTTCTTCCCAACAGAATTTTCACTACCAATATCCTATCGCTTACTCTCAAAACATTCATAACATATTCCACCCATTTCTCCGCAACCATGACACCAACACCTCCATATCCATCTGTCCTCCCCTACCAAAACAACTTATAGCAACAGTCCTTCCCAACAATCTTTCTGGCTGATCCACCCCTGTACTGGACTTCCTGCAAACACGTCACATCCACCCACCTCCTACTGAATGCCTCAACGACTTCCCCTGCTCTTCCCCTCAGACTTCCCACATTCCACGAACCCACCCTCATCCCCATGGGTGATTTACTGTCCTCAGGCTTGCTTTGAAACTTATTTTGTTTTGTCATCTTCAGTATTAATAAAGGGGGACAGACACAGCACAGGTCCCACTCACTGCACATTCCCAGGTCCAGGCAATGGATCTGGGACCCCAAGCCCACCAGCTTACCAGTGGCTGTGGTAGTGTCCTCGGGGCACCCTGCCAGGACAGCTGCAGGGACACCCTCCAAGCGCGTCTTGGCACTGCAACTATCCCGCCATTATACACCCACTGATAGGGCAGCCTCCTGGGGCGCTATTCCCAGGTTCGGGCCCCTCTCTATTGGGTGGAAGCGGCAGCCTGGGAACCGCAATGCCCTGTACCCTCTAGCACAGGCCCGAGCCCCATCTCGCCCTGGACCCACGATCTATGCTGGCGGAACCCCTGCCATGCCTCCCCCCAGAAGTCCGCCACTAGGTAGCGGGGGCAAAGTTTTCTGGCTGCATGCCCTTGCTGGCTCCAACCCCTGTAACGTAGTGGGATACGTTGTGTGAAATGTAAAGAGCATGTGGTGTAGTGCATAGATAGTTACAGGAAATGTTTGGGAGAGTATGCTGGTGTACTCTCCATGTTACTGTCACACTGAAAAGGTCAGCACACTGTTTAAAAGACTGGAGATCATAGGAAGCAGGAAATACAGACAGAGGGAGACAGTTCCAGAGTTGACCTGTTGCATAAATGAAGGACTGGGAGTAACGTTTAACTCTTGCGTTTGAGAGTTGGACAGAAAAGTGATGAGAGTTTGCTGCCAGATGGGTGCTACGTGCCTGTCATAGAGGTGGAGGAATGCATGCAGTCAGTTCAGAGGAGCAGAGACCATTGATATAGAGATAAAGATGCAACAGTGCGGCAAAGAGACAGAGGTTGAAGGAGTCAGTAAGAGGAGGAGAGTTAATGATACGAAAAGCCTTTGACTCCACCCCATTGAGAAGAGCTGTATGTGGGGAGCTTCCCCACACATGAGAGTTGTACTCCACACAGGGATGGATAAAATCCCTGTATAGAGTCAACAATTGTGCAAGGGTAAAGAAGGAACGGAGTCGGCTTAGCACACCTAATCTCTTGGAAGCAGATTTTACAAGAGATGTAATATGATCTTTCCAAGATATGTCCCGAGTAAATGAAACCCCAAGCATGTTCAAGGATGATGCAGGATTAAGCTGAATATTATTAAACATTAGTGTGTATACCTGTGGAAGGTTTTGTCGGGTTGATAGGTGTAAAAACTGAGTCATTGATGCAATAAAAACAACCAGATTATTTTTACCTCAGTCAGAGATACGAACCAAGTCAGACAATAGGTGTGCCAAAGCCTCATCCCTTGTTTGCTGAGATGGAAGTTGCGGGAACCAAATGGAAAGGTGAAGGGTGGAGTCATCAGCATATGAGTGGATAGGGTTAGATGTACAGCTCAGAAGGTCATTGATTAATAAAAGGAAGAGGGTTGGTGATAGGACGGAGCCCTGAGGAATACCACTGTTAATAGATTTAGGAGAACGATGTCCGTCTACAACAGTGGCTATGGAACGACCTGAAAGGAAGCTAGAGATGAAGGCACAGATAGAAGGATAGAAACTGTAAGAAGTCAGCTTGGAAATTAAAGATTTATGCCAGACTCGATCAAAAGCCTTTGAGATGTCAAGTGCAATGGTTCACCAAAGTCCCGAAAGGAGGATCACAGAGTCAATTTTCTCGAACAGAGTTTTGACTGCAGCACCACTTGCTGCCTCCTGAATTTCCAGGACCACCACCCAGAGAGCAGCTAAGTTCTTTCTGGACTCTGAAGCAATGCTTAGTGCGGGCAGTGACCTGTATTTTCCATTAATGATGATACCCTGAATGGAAAATGACCCAGCACCCTGCTTCTTTGAGCCATCATCAGAATAGGTCACCATGACTTGTTCATCAGTTTATGATCTTGACAGTCTCATCTAGTGTGCACACCTCAATGCTCTAGCCTCCTTCCCTGACTCTCTTGGATTCTGGCAGGGTGTCCAGATCAGTGACCTCTGGGTTATTGTGTGCCTTCCAGTTTGTGTCAAACATGCGGTTTCCAACTGTGATGATGGCTGCTACAGCCTGTGCTTCACACATGTGGTAGCAGCTCTCCAGTTTATAAACGCTCACAATACAGTCATTACTCGTTTTATAATGTTTTGATTTACAATATTTCGCTGCAACGATAATAGAAAAGTTCCACCCTAAAATTTGATTTACAATAAATTTTCTGCTATAACGATTTTGCCATCGGTTGTGGCAAACAGTTTTTCCACTGTTTATGCATTTCTGTAAGTCTGGGCACATTTTAACCGACATAGCTGAGTTCCCGGACATCAAAAACATATATTTAGACACCAAAACAATATTTTCATGTGAATTAGAAGCAGAGATTGAGGCATATTGTCTTTGATTATACACTACCTTCATTTTTGGCGAAAAAAGTTGCATGTATATGTCGAGTTTAAAGGCCATTTACTGGAAATTGACCACTTATCCAGATGTCTACCCAAGATTTTTCTGAACCTTAGATGGTATACTTGATTAATCTGAAGAGTAATTTTCTGCCTCTCCTATGCATGCAAACCACCCCCCAGCTCCAGTAGGGTGGAGTCAAAGGTTTTTTGTCTCTTTAACTCCTCTCCTCTTACTGGCTCCTTTCAACCTGTGTCTCTTCGCCACATTGTTGCATCTTTTTCTCTTTTCTGTCGCTACATCAGTGGTCACTGCTCCTCTGAACTGTCTGCTTGCATCCCCCTACCTCTACGACGGGTGCGTAGCACTCGTCTAGCAGCAAACTCTTATCCCATTTCTGTCCAACTCTCTAATGCAAGAGTTAACCGTTACTCCCAGTCCTTCATTTATGCAACAGGTCAACTATGAAACTGTCTCCCTTTGTCTGTATTTCCTACTTATTATGATCTCTAGTCTTTCAAACACATTGTGTCCACGCATCTCGAAATGAATGGATCTTGAATTTGGCTCTCTTTTGTATTGTTTTTGTTTTGTTTTTTTCTTGGAAGGAATAGTTTGTGGGCTCCTGGCCTTTGGCTCCTTCTTCATTGCATTAAAAAAAATAAATAATTAAAAAAAAATGAGGCACAGGGAGTATTATGGAGGCTTGGTTTCTGGATGGACTCTGGATATGCGTCAGTCCAACCAGTTGACAGTCACCATAGAAGGCTGCACATCACCCCATCATCTGGTTATATGGTTACCACCCAGCATTGTAAACAGTTTCCTCAGTTACAGGAAACCATTAGGCTTGTCACTCAGTGTAGAGCCACCTGCACGGGAAAAATAATAAAATGTGACAGGATGGCAATGGAGAAGTAGGAAGAGAGGACACACAGAATGAGAAAGGGGAAGGAAGAAGTAGGTGGGACTATATCAAGGGAATGAATGATGGTTGTGGATTTGGAGATGGCATTTGATAGAGTTCCATGGGTGATAGTAAAAATGGGCTGTGAGAGAGCTGTGAGAGGCCAAGGATGAGATGGGGGAATGGAGTGGAGAGGTATATGAGAGAGGGGTGTGTGAGCTGGGAGCAGGGCAGTGAAATGGTGGGGGACAGGGCAACACGGAGACAATTTGTTTGTGGCCACCTCTTACGGGATTAAGGCGTCTGGTAGTAGATAGATAGATAGAGAAAACTGTATCTTAATGGATTGTCAGGTTGACGTGAAATTTTATGACTGGGCAGCTGCTGTACATGTGAGAGTGAATGGAGAGTTATGTGAGGAATTATCAAGTTCATACTGGCGTTCACATGAAGCAGGAATAACAGGGGGCCTATTGCCACATGTTAAGGTTACCTATTTATCTATTGCCATAAGGGGTGGCCACAAACAAATCACCTCCATGTTGCCCTGTCCCCTGCCATTTCATTGCCCTGCTCCCAGCTCACATCCCCCTCTCTCATATACCTCTCCACTCCATCCCATCTCCTTGGCCTCCCTCTCCCTCTTCCTCCCCTCCACCTCACTCATATACACTCTCCTGATCAGTCTCTCATTCTGGTGAGGAAAAAAAGAGTGGATGTGAGGCTACAAAGATGTAACAAACATGTGAGAAAAGAATAGACAGGATTATCTCCCACCCTCCACACTATCCAGGAAGGTAGGGAGGCAGGAAGAAAGGTAGGGAAGTGTTTTTAAAATGATCAAGCATTAGAATTTTTATAGGAAAGGGAGAAGCTGTGCATTAAATAATCACTAATGTACACTTCTAAATAAATAAATAAAGTTTTAATATGTAAGTGTCTGACCCATAGGGCATGATTTATTTATTTATTTATTTTTTTATAGCCAAGATTGAGGTCATAGTAACAGACATTTACAGGAAGTCATGCATTACCAGCAGATTCCCTTTGACCTTGTCTGTTTATCTACCTGTATCTATCTGTATAACTTACCAGACACGTTAATCCTTCAAGGGGTGGGCACAGACAAATCCCCTCCATGTCAATCTGTCTTCTGCCATTCACAAATCCTCTGATATCTCTCACCACTCCATCCCACCATCTTAGCCTTAGTTTCCCCTAATACCTCACTCATACAGTCTCCTGGTCAGTCTCATTCTCTGTTCTCCACATGACTGAACCATCACAGAGTATTTCTCCTAACATTTTCAGTCACATCCGCATCGCAGTGCTTGTCACCTTCATCATTTGTCGTTGTTTTTCCATATAATTCCACATGCACTTCTCATATACCTCTTTTTCACTCCACATGCTCCTCTCAGATAACATTTTTTCACTCTTTGCCACTCTTCCACTGCTCTCACCCTTGACTTGTGTCCTTTCACCAGGGATGAGACCGGCATGTTAACCCTGTGGAGGAGTCTGGTACTACCCAAGCTTGAATAAAAGTTCCGTAGCAAGAGGGGAAGATCCTGCCACGCCAAAGGATATTTCACAAACGTGTTAATCTACACCGTAGAAACCTTCAAGCCGAAATCAGACGCCTTCCTGCGAAAGATGGGAGACACACCACCTCTTGCCACATACTGTGACAGGCTAGGGTATTTGCAAGAATATATTGATGCCACGGCACTGCATAACTGAGGCTTAGTGGCTGAGATCTCCATAGGGTGTCATAAGGTAAGGCTAAGCTTCACTTCCATATGATAGAGTAGGGATCATTGTACTGTAATAAAGTTTCTCCCTCTTTCTCTCTATCTCTATCTGTTTAGCTATCTACTTGTCTTTTTCTCTCTCTCTTTGTCCTTCTAAGCTCGCTTCCCTATTCCTTTTGACCTTGTACTATCTCATATTCCCCATCAGCTCTGCCTACACAGTGTCAGTCATCAGTAAACTCCATGTAGGGTTATTGCCTTGGGTGTGCTGTGTGGCAGATCATCTGTGCTGCACCATCTATCTATCTATAGCCCGACGCCCTAATCCTGCAAAGGGTGGCCACGGACAAAACGCCTCCAAGTTGCTCTGTCACCCACCATTTTACTGCCCTCCCCTCAACTCACTTCCCCCTCCCTCATATATCATTCAACTCCATCCCTTCACCTCATCCTTGGTCTCTGCACCATACTGTCACATATAAACAAACTGTCAGGATTATAAAACGAAAGCAAAAAAACTTATATTTATGGAGGGGTAAACAGCACCCTTAGAAACCAAACTGTTTGTGCAGGTACATGGCCGAAAATTCTGGTCAGTACCTGGTGTGACTAGTTTCGTTTTTGAAGGCTCCAACGTGCATGTGTCAGCCTTGGTCACCTAATGGTGGCTTTCCATGCTGCTCAATCTCTGGCAGCCTCCCTGTTCAGTCCCTTAACCCTGAGGTCACACTTAATGACCTTGTCCCAGGTCCTTTTTGCTGTACCCCTTGCAACCCCACCCCTAAAATTAACTCTTCTCACTTTCTGCACCCAGTTATCATCCCCCATCCTCTCCACATGCCCAAACCACCTCAATCTACCTCTCCTCATCACAACACCAATACACTCCAGTCCCACCCCACCTCAACTCTTATGTCGTAAACCTAGCTACCCCAGGCCTTGCACTCAGGGATGCACTGCGCATCCACCTAATCATTGCCATTTCTGTACATTTAAGCCTGTGAATATCCTCTTCCTTTGCTGCACAGGTCTCACTACCATACAGCATTACACTCGTAGCACATGTTGCATACAAAGACCCCTTAGCTCATGTGAAATCTTTTGTGATTGAGTGTTTAGAGAAGTACTTTGATGTGGTTTGGCCAAGTGGAAAGGATGGAGAATGAGAGACTGGCTAGTAGAGTGTATGAAAGTTAGACTGGCTGAAAGAGTGTGTAAGAGTCTGAATAGCTGGAATTTTTTTTTTTTTTTTTTTTTTTTTTTTTTTTTTTTTTTAATGCGAGGAAGAAGGAACCACAGTCTGAGCCCACATTAATGTTCCTTCCAAGAAAGAAACAAAAACAGTACAAAAGAGAGCCAAATTCAAGATCCATTCATTTCAAGATGGAAGGGGAGACCAAGAATGAGATGGAGGGATGAAGTGGCGAGACAGAGAAGTGTGAGTTAGAGAAGGGTAAACCAAGTAGAAGGGCAACATGGAGATCTGTTTGAGCCAGGTGGAGGGGGAGACCAAGGATGAGATGGAGTGGAGAGAGATCGGAGAGCGGATGTTGAGTTGCAGGGAGGTTAGTGAAATAGCAGAGGACAGGGCAATATGGAGATTTGTTTGTGGTCACCCCTAATGGGATTAAGGCATCTTGCAACAGATAGACAGACATCAGATGAGTTAAAGCTAAGGACTACTGTAACCCCCCAGTGTTGCACAAATGAACCTGTGTGTGTGTGCAAATTTTAAGGGTACAAATAAATGAGAAAAGTAATCTTGAAGTATAAAGACACCCTCAGTAGTTGACTAAATTATACCCAGCAAGGAGATATCATGTAGATGGTTAGTTCTGCACTTTCTAAGGTAAAAGTATAGAAGTGATCTTTTTTTTTTTCTGTCTTTGTATGCCCACCATGTCATACATAATTAGGGATTTTTTAGTTTCATCTTGTAAGTTGATTATTGTTGCAACAGGAGTTAGGATATAAAAATGTACATGAAAACATTATTGTGATGAGGATTGATAGATTGAGATGGTTTGGGCATGTGGAGAGGATGGAAGATGACAACTGGTATGGTGAGAGATGTTGATGAAGAGTTGAGAGGAAGGATGGAACTGGAGTGTATTGATGTTGTGATGAGGAGGGGTAGCTTGAGACGGTTTGGGCATGTGGAGATGATGAAAGATGACAACTGGGTGTGGAGGGTGAGAGGTGTGAACGTTGAGGGTAGGGTGTATTGGTGTTGTGATAAGGAGGGGTTGATTGAGATGGTTTGGGCATGTGGGTAGGATGGAGGAAATTGGGTGGGGAAAGTGAGAAGTATGAATGTCAGGTAGGGTTGTGAGAGGCAGACTGTAAAAGACTTGGGATGAGGTTATAGAGTGTGACCTCAGGGATAAGGGACAGAATAGGGAGGCTGCCAGAGATCAAGTAATGTGGAGAGTTGCCATTAGGTGACCAAGGCGAATGTATGCAATCAGGTTGGAGCCTTTATAAACAATATGATATGACACAATCTTATTGCACTTGCACTTGCCAGTATGATGCTTTAAGTGTATTAAGGGGTAAATCTACCAGGCATCGCCTCCTTTTGTGTGTGTGTGTGTGTGTGTGTGTGTGTGTGTGTGAGAGAGAGAGAGAGAGAGAGAAAGAGTGCTGAGTCTGTTCCTGAATGTTGTTAAGTCTGATTCCATTATTTGTTTTGAAAGACACATTAATTCAGTCTATGGTGACATTTTTGTTTTTTCACTCTGTAATATGTAAACTCTCAAATGCAAGAGTTAACCATTACTTTCAGTACTTCATGTATGCAACAGGTCAACTCTGGAACTGTCTTTGTATTTCCTACTGTCTGTGATCTTTAGTGTTTTAAATACAGTGTGTCCAGGCATCTTGAAATGATTGGGTCTTGAATATGGCTTCTGTTATCGTGTTTTTATTTTTTCTTGGAGGGAACAATCTTGTGGGCTTGTAGCCTTGTGTTCCTTCTGTGCATTAAAAAAAAAAAAAAAAAAAGTATCAATCTATTGCCAGATGCCTCCAGGGGTGGCCACAAACAAATTGCCTCCATGTCACCCTGTTGTTATCCCCAAATGATATTGTTCTTGATGCCACCAGATACGTTTCTTACCAGGTAAACTTAAGGTTCAGAAGGAAAGGACTAATTGTGTAAATATATTTTTCAGGTGCGTGAGTTGATTGTCACCCGTGGAAGCTGCCTAGAGAGAAGCGGAAAGAAGAAGAAGAGGAATTCCCAGCTAATTTGAAACTGTAATGGACGTTAACCCCAACACCTGCCTGTAGAATGTGGTAAGTGTGTGAATGTGATGCCTCTTTGTTCTTGTTATTGCTTCAGGCCCACCAGGATATGAATCTTTGTGTGTGTGTGTGTGTGTGTGTGTGTGTGTGTGTGTGCATGTGCACATGTTCGCACTTATAGTGAAGGTATGTGTGGCATGTTACTATAGGGCACGTGTGGTTTTGTTGCTTTCATGTATCTCGGTTTGTTTATCTGTGGGTGAAGCAATGAAAGTGAATCAAAAGGTAGATTATGAAATATAGTGGACTGCAGGTTGATGTTGCTCTTCTCCTGCAGTCCACCATCCTATTTCTCTGTCTATCTATTACCAGACGCCTTAATCCCATAAGGGTTGTCCACAAGCAAATCGCCTCCATGTTGCCCTGTCCCCCGCCATTTCACTGCCCTGGTCCCAGCTCACACTCCTCTCTCTCATATACCTCTCCACTCCATTCCTCCATCTCATCCTTGGCCTCCCCCTCCCTCTCCTCCCCTCCACCTCACTCACATTATCTTCATTAGCCTCTCACTCTCCATCCTCTCCACCATCCTCCTTATTTGAAATTGTGGGTTGAGGGAGATTGTATATTAGTGTCACCAAGTGAAGGCATCCCTCTTTAGCGTCAGTTCTTTTTTTATTTTAATATACACAGTTAGTGGATTTATACAAACCAAGGATGAACATATATATTTTTTTTCCATCATCCGCCATGCAGAGATAGGGAAGGTGTTGAGGGATCCTTAAATACCTGGGCAGCTCCACCACTCTCACACATCAGTGCCACCACATGAAGGCACCTTAGGCTAAGTAAAGGAAGTCTAGTATTGGACCTTATGTTGTATATGTGTTGGTCAGGAAATTATATTCATCTTGGACATGTGTTAGGAGTGTAATGCTGGATGGTAGTGAGACGTGGGCAGTAAAGGAAGAGGATATTCATTGGCTCAGACATAGAGAGGACAGTGATTAGATGGATGTGTTGTGTGTTCTTGAATGCTATGCCTGGGAGGGCTAGGTTTACAATGGAAGAGTTGAGAGTAAGGAAGGGACTTGAATGTACTTTTGATTTCACTTCTGTAACCCAGGAACACACTTACACCTGTGAGTGGTAACCATTTTTGTGAGGTGAACCATTTTATGAGGTGAAGTGGAGCCAACTTTGGTGCCCCTGTTAACTGAGTGGAGAGATGTAAATGGGTCATTCCATCGTGAGAAACGTTATATTCAGAGATAAGTTACTGATCTACTCTCACTTGTATTATGTAGGCAATATAAATAAATGCTGTCTGCAAGGTATACTACCAACACCTCACAATACATTATGCCATGGTCAGATTATTCATATGTTTTTGTTCTGATTTTATATAAATTTTTAAAGGTGGCGTGAGAAACGTTACCGCGATGCTACCCCACCTTTTACTTTGCGTGAGTATTTTCAATAACTCTGTGATTTTACTGGTTAGGTCAAGAAGTGCTTTATATCAGTCATATGTCAGTGTATGAGGATCATAATCATAGCCAGCAAATTCTATTTCCCCTAAGAATTTTGCTACTGTTAAGGAAAATGTGACCGTGAGACACGTAACAGGAAAAGTGAGAAACGTTACTTGTACGATTTATATTTCTCATATAATTACAAAATCATTTTTTATGAAGGTTACAGTAATTGTATCACAAAACAATGTAAGTCATGTATTAATGTGAAACACGATAAATTAACCAAAACATGATTCTTGTAAACCAGGGTTGGGGGTGATGCAGCGGAGAATAACAATGTAATTTTGAATATTATGAACAGAAATTACCTTATAACATGTAGGTAACCCTACAACCAGTAAGAGATGTGAAAGTTACATGATAAGCTTACCTGTATATCACAATAGCGATATAAACAAGACAAAGATCAACTACCTGCTCATCGAAGATGGAAAATTCATCCTTTTAGACTAATTAATTGAGGTAGGAAAGTTCACCCCTTTGAATGTGCGTGTCATTCTTGACACATGAGGAGCTGGCAATACCTGCACAACCATATCCTCTGAGATCTCATCTCTGTCCAGGTTGTCAGGAAAATGAAACTGACTATCACCCATTTTGTCAGTGCCTCTCTTTCTTAAATAATTAACTCCAAACATTCCTGGCTCCGGAACTGATTCTACCACTGCAACATAATGCTTCGACAGCTTCTTGGTAGTGTAATGAACTAGTACATAGTTACCTGGGGATGATTTTTGTGTTGCCTCAATATCAGTAGTACTCTGTGGCTCAGGCTGGGACATGAATGACTCTGACATTTCTGCAAGAGATGGTGTACCTTCCCTATCACTGCTAGTACTGGAGTCAGATTGTGGGTCATAGCCAGTCTCCTGAAGTTAGCACTGCTTAAAAGGTGATTGGTCTGCAGTCAAATGATACAATGCTACTTTACAGTGGCCAAGAGGTTTTACTGACCTGCACTGCTGAATGGATTTTGCTGCCTTACAGTTTTTCCAGATCTGTACATATCTTGACTTCTCAGTGTTTTATATGTTCAGTAGACACATACATTAGTTCAGTTTTATATGTTATTTGTTCAGCCTCCTCATAAAATTCTACAGCAGACCTTACTGTACAGCGACCTTGCAAAACTTGCTTGTAGACATTCCGTTTTAGTAAAGCCCCAATCCTATCATGAGGGCTCTTGCCATGATAACTTTCTTGAAAGTTCCATTTAGCAGTGCAGGTGTGGATGACTTTGTAAGAGGTTAGAGCTGCCATAGAATACCTATTCTTGAAGTGGGCTGCTGCCCCATCAGTCCACAATGATACATGTATAAAATGAATACCAGCAGAATTCAAATAATCAGCTGGAGTCATTGGAGACATGATGGTAAAGCACACTCACCAGGTACCAGGCAAAATCAATTTACTGTTTGGAAAGAATAAAAACTTAAAGATAACATAGTAAATTACAAACACAGGGGTTTTATCATTGGACTTCAGTGCATGTACTTTGATTTTTTGTTCAAAGGTGTGCGTGAGAAACTTTACGTCATTTTCTGGTAACGTTCCTCACAGTGGGCATGTAACGTGTGTGACAGACCATATGGCTTACCAGGGTTTATTTCAAAGTATCCCAGCGTTACATTATTAAGGCCTTGGGATGCCTGTTTATAATATAAAGTTATGTTGGTATTCTCCAGTTTGTTAGTTGTGTATGGGAAAAATGGGGAAAAAACATGAGACACGTTACTCCTGAAATACTTCCATTTAAAGGTCATGCTACATTCTGACCACAACATACAGAATATGTAGACAACTGTAGTGTCAATCACAACTCAAATAGACACATTTTCAGTAAAACACAGTGTCAGCATTCCAAACAGTAGCATACTCTGGTCAATGATGTTATGAAAGTTGCTATATTCAGCACTGGTTTTTCTTTGGTGATATAACGTGACAGTTTTTTATGCAGCGCCCCAAGTTGACAGTTTAGGCTCTCTTTCTCTTCAGATTCATAAAATTCAACGATTAAGCTTTAAAATGACGTATAATTTATATACTTTTAAGCAATTCTGATTTTGACACAAAAGGTTGACATCTTCGTGGAATTACCCAAATGTGACATCCATCCAGGAACTAAACTTTTACACTATTCCCCGCTGTCAGCCGCAAGGGAATACAGTCTCAGTGCATGGGAAGGGCAGTTGCTTCCCTGCAGTTGATGGGTCTGCTCATCTAGACAGACAAGGGTTGATCAACAGCAACAACCCCTGGGGTGTGATATTGGCAGATTTCTGTAATTCTTTGTATTGGAAGGCAGATTAATTCAGCGTATGGTGACATTTTTTTTGTCCCTTCAATATGTAAACTGTAGCCAGCGTATACTGTATGTGGACTGCAGACTGGGGTACTGCATTTTTATTATTATTATTATTACTGTTATTATTATTGACTCTCGGATACGGTTCTGTGAAGCTACAGAACGTGGTCAGTGTTTTTGGCGGATCATACAGAGCTAGGATTCTGGGGGCTTGAATGGTGAGCGAATGGAAGCGTGGCTCATTGGATTGGGCAAATTTAGGCTGTCTGGACATTGCTACTCCTCACCCTGCCTGGATTATGATTTTGATTATCATTATAGCAAGGGGGAATACTTGGCTGCCAAGCTTAGGACTAGAAGAGAGGTATATAGGGCGAAGTCTCAGTCACCGAGACTTTTGTTTGATAACCTAAATAGTGTGGAAAGGAAAAACATGATATTTAAGGTGATGAAGTGATCAGATGAAGAGGGATAATCGGGATATAATAGGTGAGCAGTGTGTGAAGAATGATGAAGGAAGGGTAGTGGTGAACAGTGAGGATATTAAAGATGCATGGAGAGAGCATTATAACCGGTTGTTGAATGAGGAGTTTGACTGGGACAGGGAAGGTTTGGAGCCAGCAGATCCAGTGTTTGGCCCTTTGCCTTTGATTGATGCTGCTACTGTGAGTGAGGCAATAGGCAGGATGAAGGTGGGTAAGGCAGCAGGTGTGTCTGGGTTGACTGCCGAAATGTTGAAGGCCTCAGGAGATATAGGGATGCGGTTAGTCACTGACCTGACAAATATGGTTATTTATGAGTGAATGCCACTCAGGGATAAGTGAGGCTGGTCACTCTCATCTTAAATGTCGAGACCAGTTGCCTAGCCCCGGGCTCCTACGCTCCTCATGGGGCAGTGTAGGATTGGATGATGGATGGATGGTGTTGTCCCAGATGATTGGCTGAAGAGTGTAATTGTAAATGTGTATAAAGGGAAGGGTGATGACCTGGAAATAGGAAATTATAGAGTTATAAAGCTTTTAGATCAGATAATGAAGGTAATGGAGAGAGTTTTAGAAGGTATGATTAGAGAGAGAGTGAATGTTGATGAGATGCATTTTCGGTTTATGCCGGGTAGGGGGACCACTGATGCCATGTTCATTGTTAACAGCTTCAGGAAAAATATATTGGTAAGAAAAGGGATCTGTATTTTGTTTTTGTTGATTTGGAAAAGGCCTTTGACGGAGGCGGTGGCTCAATCGGTAGAGAGATGGCCTGCAGTCCTAGCGGACCCAGGTTCGAATCCCGGCTGGGGCAGGGAACAGTTTAAGGATTTGAATTTCATTAAATCAGGCTTTACTGATCTACCAGAAGACCCGCCGACATGTAGTAAAAATACCCCTGCTAATACCAATATACCAGTTCTGTATGAGACAGCCCTAGCATGTATTCAATATGGACGGTGGGTGTTAGCGCCGAAGTGGTGACATGTAGAGGTGTATGGAATGTAGGAGGACTGCTGGGCCTTGATAGCAGGCTGTGAAGCCTATGCCCAGAGTCGGAAAAAAAAAAAAAAAAAAAAAAAAGTCTCTAGAGAGGTGGTGAAGTGGGCAATGAGAAGGCTTGACTAGGAGGAATGGCTGGTTAGGGTGGTTATGGCTATGTATGTGGGTGCACGCACCCAGGTAGCACCCAGGTAAGAGTGAATGGAGATTTGAGTGATGAGTTTTCCGTGAACGTTGGTGTGCATCAGGGGTCAGTTTTGAGTCCTGTGTTGTTTATCATGGTGCTTGAAGCCCTCTCACATGACTTCAAAAGCAGATTCCTGTGGGAGATGTTGCATGCCGATGATTTGGTGTTGATTGCAGAGAATGAAAGGGAAGTGGAAGAAAGATTTAGGAAGTGGAGGGATGGTATGGGGCACAAGGGCTTAAAGGTTACTGCAGATAAAATAAAAGTGATGATATCTAGGGTTGGTGGTGGTACTGTCAAAGATGAGGGAGAGTGGCCATGTACAATTTGACATGAGGGCGTGGGAAGTAATTCCATCTTGTGTGGTGTTTGTGATAAATGGGGGTGCAAGAGATGTAGTGCTGTCAGAGGTATACTGTGAGATACTGCTGATTTTATGTGTATGGCGTGTCGGGGAGAGCAGATGGAGATTGTCAGGCGTGAAAGGATTGATCTTGCTGGTGAATCTCTTGAGTGTGTGGAAGAGTTTTGTTATTTGGGAAAGACGTTGTGTGCTGGAGGTGGGGCTGGAGCTAGTTCTGTGGCCAGGGTGAGAAGTGGTTGGAAGAAGTTCAGGGAGCTCTTGCCTCTCATGACATTGAGAGGACTCTCCCTACGTGCTAAGAGGTCTTTGTATGCAGCATGTGTTAGGAGTGTCATGCTGTATGGTAGTGAGACCTGAGCAGTAAAGGAGGAGGATATTCGCAGGCTTAGACGTACAGAAATGACAATGATTAGGTGGATGTGCAGTGCGTCCCTGTGTGCAAGGTCTGAGGGGACTGGGTTTACGATGGAAGAGTTGAGAGGTAGGATGGGACTGGAATGTATTGGTGTTGTGATGAACAGAGGTAAATTGAGATGGTTTGGGCATGTGGAGAGGATGGGGGATGATAGTTGGGTGAGGATGGTGAGAAATGTTAATATTGGGGGTGGGGTTATGAGGGGTAGACCGAGAAAGACATGGGACGAGGTCATTAAGTGTGACCTCAGGGTTAAGGGACTGAACAGGGAGGCTGCAATAGATCGTGTAGCATGGAGAGCCGCCATTAGGTGACCAAGGCCGACTCACTCATGCAAGCATGTTGGAGCCTTTAAAAATGAAACAATTATTATTATTATTGTTGTTATTACTATTATTATTATTATTATTACTACAGACTTCGCAAATTCTTACTGCCATGTAATTAAACCTTACTGTTCCCAGGTTATATTGTTCTTGCTGCTAACCAGATACTTTTGTTAATAAAGGTTTGGAAGGAAAGGACTAATGTGTACTATTTTTTCAGGTGTGTTAATTGACCCAGCTGTGGAAACTGCCAACAGAGACGGAGAAAGGGGAGAAGAAAACCACAACCAGCTGCCAAATTAATACCAACAGCTGCCCAGTCACGGTAATACCAACCATCTGCCTCCACTCTCAGGTAAGTGTCCTATTGTGACTTTTTTGAATTTTGCCAAAGGGACCTGTAGTATGGGGCCTTCTGCTCTTGTCATAATATACTTGCTACCACCAGACTCTTTCATTTATATTAGGAGACGGCCATCATTGTGAAGGAATCTATCTACTACCCAGTTTCCCACTATCTATCTGTTTAAACTGCCATCTGTACTTATTCAGTGCTGAGTTGTAACAGAAGATTAACACAGGAATAAAGCCAGTCATGAAGAGTTCGGTAAATAATGCAGAGCCGTCGGAATTTCTTGTTCTGCTGGGAATAAGGAAGTACTTGAGGGACTATAACCAAGGAATTGAGCTAGACAGATGATGTAAAATGGATTTGTTCATCTTAGGTCTTGTGTACTAGTAGTAGTTCAACCCCAGGCACAGCAGAACATTATCCCAGTGGACTGCAGGCTTAGTTACCCTTCTGTAGTCCATCATTCTCCTCTTGCGGGATAGGTGTGGCATTCGTTTTCGTTTTCGTTTTTAAAGGCTCCAACATGCTTGCATGTGTCGGCCTTGGTCACCTAATGGCGGCTCTCCATGCTGCACGATCCATTGCAGCCTCCCTGTTCAGTCCCTTAACCCTAAGGTCACACTTAATGACCTCGTCCCATGTCTTTCTCGGTCTACCCCTCATAACCCCACCCCCAATATTAACACTTCTCACCTTCCTCACCCAACTATCATCCCCCATCCTCTCCACATGTCCAAACCACCTCAATCTACCTCTCCTCATCACAACACCAATACACTCCAGTCCCATCCTACCTCTCAACTCTTCCATTGTAAACCCAGCCCCTCCAGGCCTTGGACGCAGGGACGCACTGCACATCCACCTAATCATTGTCATGTCTGTACGTCTGAGCCGGCGAATGTCTTCCTCCTTCACTGCCCAGGTCTCACTGCCATACAGCATTACACTCCTAACACACGCTGCATACAAAGACCCCTTAGCACGTAGGGAGAGCCCCCTCAATGTCAGGAGAGGCAAGAGCTCCCTGAACTTCTTCCAACCACTTCTCACCCTAGCCACAGAGCTAGCTCCAGCCCCACCTCCAGCACACAACATGTCTCCTAAATAATAAAACTCTTCCACACACTCAAGAGATTCACCAGCAAGTTCAATTCTTTCACGTCTGACGATCTCCACCTGCTCACCCCTGCACGCCGTACACATAAAATCAGCATTATCTCGCAGTCTACCTCTGATACCACTACATCTCTTATGCACCCATTTATCACACACACCGCACAAGACGGAATCACCTCCCACGCCCCCGCGGCAAACTGCACATGGCCACTCTCCCTCGTCCCTGACAGCACCGCCACCAACCCCAGACATCATCACTTTTGTTTTATCTGCATTCACCCCTAAACCCCCCCGCCCCACACCATCTCTCCACCTCCCAAACCCCTCCTCCGCCCCCCCCCCCACTCCCCGCAACCAACACCAAATCACCAGCACACAACAACTCCCACGGGAGTCCGCCCCCAAAGCCACGTGAAAGGGCTTCAAGCACCATGACAAACAACACGGGACCCAAGACCGACCCCCGACGCACACCAACATTCACGGAAAACCCACCACCCAAATCCCCATTCACTCCCACCCGGGCGTGAGCACCCACATACATGGCCATAACCACCCTAACCAGCCACTCCTCCTAGCCAAGCTTTCTCATTGCCCACTTCACCACCTCTCTAGGGACTCTGTCAAAGGCCTTTTCCAAATCAACAAAAACAAAATAAAGATCCCTTCTCCTACCAATATATTTTTCCTGAAGCTGTCGAACAATGAATATGGCATCAGTGGTCCCCCTACCTGGCATAAACCCAAACTGCATCTCATCAATATTCACTCTTTCTCTAATCATACCTTCTAAAACTCTCTCCATTACCTTCATTATCTGATCTAAAAGCTTTATACCTCTATAATTCCCTCTTTCCAGGGCATCACCCTTCCCCTTATACACATTTACAATTACACTTCAGCCAATCATCTGGGACAACACACTCATACATAATCCTATTTATCAGGTCACCCCTATATCGCCTGAGGCCTTCAACATTTCGGCAGTCAACCCAGACACACCTGCTGCCTTCCCCACCCTCATCCTGCCTATTGCCTCACTCACAGTAGCAGTATCAATCAAAGGCCAAGGGCCAGACACTGGATCTGCTGGCTCCAAACCTTCCCTGTCCCAGTCAAACTCCTCATTCAACAACCGGTTATAATGCTCTCTCCATGCATCTTTAATATCCTCACTGTTCACCACTACCCTTCTTTCATCATTCTTCACACACTGCTCACCTATGATATCCCGATTATCCCTCTTCACCTGACCTGCCACCCTAAATATATTTTTCCTTTCCCCATGATTTAGGTTATCAAGTAATTGTCTCTGTGACTCAGACTTTGCCCTGTATACCTCTCTCCTAGCCCTACGCTTGGCAGCCAAATATTCCTCTTTGCTACCACCCTTCTTCCATTCCCGGAAAAGCCTTCTTTTCTCCTTAATTGCAGCTTCTACACCCTCATCCCACCACCAAGTTATTGAGAAGTGTAATTATAGTCAGGCAGCCCTCCCCCCCCTATCCAGCACCAATACACTAGGGGTTAATTAAGATCCATATTGAACTCCTCCACAGACAAAAAGATTAAGTTTGAACACACTTGAGATTATGTCCTAAAACCTTGCCTTATTTTCAGGGTCCGTCTGTGTTACTCAGGCTGCTGTTCCTGCGATTGCTGAGTTGATGCTTCCGTGCTGGCATTGATCCTGGTGGTGCTGCTGTGCTGGCGTTGATCCTGGTGGTGCTGCCGTGCTGGCGTTGATCCTGGTGGTGCTGCCTGCTGGAGTTGATCCTGGTGGTGCTGCCTGCTGGAGCCGGCGGTGCTGGCTCAATTTTTATCATCATGCAATGTCTATACCCAAGGGTGGTTGGGGTTTATCGTTAACGTAATGCCACTCGGGGATGAGTGTGGCTTGTCACTCTCATCTTGAATGTCGGGACCAACTTGCCCAGCCCTGGGCTCCTTCGCTGCTCATAGGGCGATACAAGATTGTGTGGTGAATGTTGAAAAATACTCAGTGGCCTCAAAACTCGGGAAATACCTCTGATAGATATAGAGGCTCCCAGTGCCGTTGATCCTGAAAACCTTTCTACATCTCAGTGCCTTCTACTACAACTACAGCTACAACCACCCGTCTGAAATGTGAGTTAGAAAATTTTTGGTTGGTCCACCTTGACTTGGCGGAGAGTTTTGTCCTTGGCAGCCTAATTTCATCGGCCAGAAGCAGAGTAAGACAAGGCTAGCAATACTGTGGCTCTGCATCCTTTCCAGATCACTTTTAAGCCAAGTTGAGATGGACAGAGTATAACAGTTGCTCCCCTACTTACGATATTTTAATAGAGAACTCCTGACCCCATCGTTGGGTGGGAAGAGGAGTCAGGAATGATGATGATAATGCCTAATGATGATTTTAATTATAATCAGTGGCAGTGCTGGGCTGCATAACTAGATCATTCCACCACTAGGATATACAAGACCAGTTAACTTAGTCTAGGTACTGATTTTACTTGCCTATTGATGACGATGATGATGATTGATGATAGAATAGTTAGTGCTAGGCTCCATAACTAGATCATTCCACCACTAGGATATAGAAGGCCAGTTAACTTAGTCTAGGTGCTGATTTTACTGGCCAATCAACGATGACGATGATTGATGATACGCTAGGATGATGCAGTGCCAGGAGTCAATCCCTGGCACTATCAGGCTGGCAACCACACAGCCGAATGAAATCTCAAGCCGATAAGTGTTTAATCTCAACAGCAATTCTTCTTAGCTCTTGTTTGTAAGTGGGAGAGCAACTGTCTCTATTTCAACTAACACCAGATGGTTTTATTCAACTGAGAGTGATGCATTGGGGGTCTAAGGATAATAATGAGCTTTATTTTTAACTTATTTTCATCTTAAATGTCAGGAAGAACTTGCCTAGCCCCGGGTTCCTACGCTCCTCTGTGGGGCGACGTGGGATTGGATGATGGCTGATTGGATGGATTTTTAACTTATTTATATTGGTCTATGCTCAATTATCATACTTCTTGCACCATAACGTGGCCTGGGATTTGTCCATTCACCTGCTTTTTTCATATATCTCTTTGGTAGAATAATACAGTACTACATGTCTACCTCCATCCCACTGCACTTCTTCATGACTAGGATTCTGCTCGATAAACTATTGCTAAGATGCTTATTTTATACCTGGGTAGAGTAACAAGAGAACAGTAAGTAAATTCCCCAGGTTTACCAGTAGCAGATAGTTTTGAAACCTTTCTCCTGCACTTCATGATTAGCATGTCTCCTTGCTAATGTGTTGCCTCAGCTCAGCAATATTTCAAGCTGATAGATAAAGTACACAGATAGGTAAACATTACACAGATATACATAGATAGTAGATATATTACAGTAAATGTTAGCTAGGTAGATACCCAGTATACTGCAAGAATTTTGTGATGGAAAGGTTCCTCATGTTATTTTTGATGCCTTTGACTGCTAGTAGTGTTTCTCTCAGTTGAACAGTGTCTGGTGTTAGTTCAGTCAAAGTGGCTTGTCTTCTTTGTGGCTGGGGTGATTTCCTAACGTGATTTCTCAGCAAGCCTCCTGAGCCACCTAGAAGACACCCAAGTGAATTATGCATATGATTATTGCTTGATTATTATGTTGATGTTTGTATTGTAATTGATGCACAGTGGACAGATTTTTTTATAGCCTGTGGTTTGGCCAGTTGTTTGATACTTGTGTATATTGTCGCTATGTTGTCCGTTTAAATCACCCACAATCGACCCTGCGGTTCTGGCGTTACTCATTGTTTACGAACCTTGGTCCGTCGATTCCCCTGTGTGGAAGTTGGAACGCTAAGTACCGGTATGCTTTAAAAAAAAATTAACGCCAAGTCA
>NC_136971.1:13761100-13965452 GCF_032717465.1 Coenobita brevimanus | reverse complement strand
CAAAGCCAATCAGCCTAACCTAACCAAACCTTAACCAAACAACTTGAACTTACTTAACAATCTAACGTTAACAATCTAACCATACCTAACTAAATAACCTAACCTAACAGAACTTAGCTGAACAAACACAAGAGCCACATAGAACAACCTAACTTAAGCCAGCCAAAAAAAAAAAATCTTAACCTGACCTAATAAGCCAAATTTACCTAGCCTTAATCTTGGTCTGAGATTCACATATATACTGTTCTCAGTCATTCCTCACTTCTGCCAGAAAATACTGAATAATTCCTTTCTAACTCCCAAGAGGGGATTCCATCCCTCCTTGGAAGTTTTGAATAAATATATACTCGAGTTAATCTTTAATTTTTATGGCATGGAATTAAGTGGTTTTAGGGAAATTTTTGGTATATTCTGTATTATTTTGTACTTTTATGTGGGCATAACAATTATCTGAGGATCCAAATTCTGTCCTTACTCTTAGAAGGCACAAATCAAAAGCCAAAAACCATCAAATCTAACCAACATAACAGGCTTTTGTGACTGTTTTGCCTTTTTTTTTTTTTTCTTTTTTTTTTAATTGCCCCCTTGAAATGTCAAAATTCCCCTTGCCCTCTTCACCCAACTATCATATGCTAACTCAATATAACCCTAAACTTAAATTAGCCTAGCCTAATAAAGTAAGCTAATTTTAACCCACCCCATTCCGGCAATAAAATACCCTAATTTAAATAACCTAAATTAAAAATAATCAAGTTTAAGCTAAAAGTAACCAAAGCTTAACCCAATTCTTAAACTAACCTAATCTCACCTAACCTTAAAATAGCCTAACATAAGTTTAACATAGCTAACCTTATCATTACTTAATCCAAAAATAACCAAATTTTACCATACAAAAATAAACCTAATCTAACCAACTTTTAACTTAACCTAATTCTTAAACAAACCTAACCTAACCCAGTACTAACCTAACCTTACATGAGCCCAAATTAAACTAAGCTAACCTTACAATAATCCAGTCCACATATAAACAAACCTAATCTAACAAAAATTAACCTGAAAATAACCTAACCTTGATTTCAAATTAACCTATCTTGAAACTATATTAGAAAGGGGATTTTGTTCTAGGGGCTTGACCAATTAGGCTATTCTCCTAGAGGATCTTGTCCTGAAGGTGTACACTACTGCACAACAGCACATACTACTCTACAGCACTACACCTTGCACTATTTCACACTAACATTGCTGTACACTACTATAGACTACATTAAAGCACACTATAATTTTCTACCAACCTAAAGCATAAGTTCATTCATTGCCAGACGCCATGTATCCCACACGGGGTGGCCAAGGGCTTAGAGTTACTGTAAAACACTAATTTATAGTACTAAACACTGATGAGCATACAATAGTAGAACACTAATACTGAAACCACTAATTTACACTAATGTACAATTCAGCGTACTGTATATTGTTGTACAGCACCTCTATTGACTACCCAATTTAGTGAAATAATTCGTTTACACGAGAGAATGCTTAATTCAATTTATTTTCGGGTGGCTGGAAGATACGGGAGACGTTAATGGCAGCCCCACCCTTAGCGGCGATCGTAACTCCGGCTCCCGTAAGGTCTCCGTAAGTGTTTTGTGCATGCCAACATCCGACGCCGCTCCCTTTTCCCCCGACCGTAGCGAGTTACCGTAACCGCGTTAGTGCATTGAACCCTAAGTAAGAGAACTTATAGTGATTGTGTGAGTCCCCAAATAAAAGAACTTTCAGTAATTGTGAACGGAGAATAGGGTGCGCGGGCGAATCAAAAGTCTATGTATAAGTGCCGCAGCGACTACCGCACCCTGTCCCATTTATAGTAGCATTCCCCCCCACGGACTCTTAATCTTCTTCATTCCCCTTGCATCCAATTAAATATATATTCTGCCTAAAGATGAAATACGGGTATTGATACATATAGTTCATAACATAAGTGTACATGCATTATACCGTGTGTTAAGTGTAACTGTGCATTGTGGTGTCAAAGGCTAACTCTGTGTCCCTGTCTCCTGTATATCAAATATCACACTGTGTTGTATTGTAACGGTGTAGAATTAAGGCAATAGATGTATTAAGGTATACTGCCTGTTTTTTTATGTCCTGTTCCTTTGTGGGTCCGGAAAGAGGACCCCGCTCAGTCGCTAGTGTTTTTAGGACGAGAAGTCGACCTAAAAACACTCAGCATAACATTTGTAAACAAACGAAAATTATGTGGTTACTGTGTATTATGTATTTCCTTATTGAATATAATACTTTTCCTGCTCCTGCAACCTCGAGTAGTCTCGGGACGCCGGGCGGTCTTCAGTATAACTGGCTTGGCCAAACATTTACGAGTCAGCCGCTTCTTTTCCTTAAACAAGAGCTAAAGTATCTCCAGCAGCCCGTATTCAAGACGAGTGTACTTTACCGTTGTGGGGGCATTTTATTTCTACAGTGCAGCTTTGTCATTACGGTTCAGTATGTCCTTCCCAACAAGTCATAAAACAGTCTTTGTTTTGGATCATACTCTGACAGCTTCGTCTGGCGTTAAACTGGAGATGGACAGCTTCTGCAAGTCTCGCAGTGGAAGTAACAGCAGTAGTGGTGGCATACACTCCCTCACACAACCTATTAACCTCATACCTCTTTTGCCTGTCACAAAATCCCTCTGGACCTGTGCTGTGGAGGCCATCACAGAATATTGCAGGTAGTAGCATGTAGGCCTAGGTAACAAGCACAGTGCCCCAAGATTTTACATAAGAATATGACAGTTGATGTGTGGTATTTCCAGACTCTCTGTTGGAATGAAGTGTTCACAGCATCCTTTGTTATTTTAGTTCTATTTCAACCAAAAACACAGTTATGAGTTTTTGTTATATTTTTTTCAGTATTTTAGACAATTCCAAGACTTTTCTTCTGTGGCAATGTTGTTGCAAATTGTTTTTATTTTACTCCTAAAGGTTAGGTTAGGTTATCTTCAAGAGTAAAATAAAAATAGTTTGTTACAAAAATGCTCTAGAAGAAAAGTGACATAGAACTGTCTAAACTACCAAAAACAAGGATCAAATTCTCATAACTGTGTATTGGGTTGAAACGATGTTTTTACCCTTACCAGTACTTTTTTATTTTATTTTATTTTTTTTTTTTGTTCATAAATAGGGGGTTCATTATTGTACTTCATACTGGATTTAACAGAACATGAAGTGTTACTTTAATTGCCGAGCATTATTTTGACGGTCGTCTTCTGTGTTATGTACAAGATCTGTCCAGAAAGTATCCAACGTGAGGCTCTAAACAAATAAATATGGTAGTTAACCTGTTGAGCTAGGATATTAATCCTCCTCAAAGTAGCCTCCTTCTGACTTAACACACGTAGCCCAGCATTTTTCCAATGCCTGAAACATTTTTCAAAGTTAGTTTTCGTTATCTCATGCAGGGTCCTGGTCATTTTGGCCGTAAGTCATTAGGCCATAACCTAACCTAACCAAACTTCAGCAGTGTCATCTTGATGAAGTCTGGTTATTTAGGCTGTTTGGATGTTATGGCCAAAATGACCTACGGTTGAAATGACCGGACCACTCCTGCAGGTGCTTTGTCACATTTGTTTTTATCTCTTTTCTCGATGAACGTTGCTCAGGACATGTCGGAGTGTGCAAATCGCAATCAAGACTTTCTGAAGACTTGTCATTGGAAATGAGATTTGGATGTATGGGTATGACCCAGTAACCAAAGCACAGTCCTCCCAGTGGAAACATGCAGAGTCGCCTCAGCCAAAAAAAAACACGACAGGTCTGCAGCAAGGTGAAAATGCATGTTGACAGTTTTTTTTACTACTGTGGTGTTGTGCATCATGAATACACACCAGAAGGTCAGACTGTCAACAAACATTACTACCTCGATGTTATCCATCGTCTTTGTGATGCAGTTTGGCAGAAGAGGCCAGACCTTTGCAATGTGGCAAGTGGAAGCTGTACCATGACAACATCCCTGCCCATTTGCCTCAACTGATTCAGGAATTTTTGACTAAGCAAAAAATCCCACAGGTCCGCCAGGCTCCCTCCTTGCCAGACATGGCTCCGTGTGACTTTCTGTTATTCCTCAAGCTCAAAACTCCGCTGAAGGACATGTCTGATTCCACTCCTACCATTACTGAAGTATTAGCATCATTTGTTTGACTTTTCATTGCCGGGAGGTTAGGAGTGAAGAACTGAAGGTGGCTGGAAGGTATTGAGAAGATAATATACAAAGAGGAAGCACAGGGAGTTATGAAAAGGAAAGAGATGAGGATGAAGCTGGGCCACTAGGATCTGGTCGTGACGGCCAAAGGGTTTGTTTACAACCAGTGGGCAAAGGTAGCTAAAGGTAGGTTTTGACAAAGACACAACAGCAAGCAAGGTGATACGAGCAACTTATAAACTGAACCAATCTACAAAAGAGGTCAAGAATGTTACAGTGTTTAGAGATCTTTGTATAACACACAGGGAGAAAAGGAAGGTACTGGTGGAGGACATGAAGAAGAAATACCAGGAACTGAAGGATAAGGAAATAAAGGACGTGGGGAGAGCGTTGTGAAAGTTAAAGTGGATCTGACTCAGCAGCATCAAAATGTTTAGAGTATACGTGCACCACACTGCAACATAAACTCTATCTATTGCCAGATGCCTTAATCCCGTAAGGTATGACCACAAACAAATCACCTCCATGTCACCCTGTCCAGTGCCACTTTACTGCCTTGCTCCCAGCTCACACACCCCTCTCTCATATACAGTACCTCTCCACTCCATCCCTCCACCTCATCCTTGTCCTCTCCCTCCCTCTCCTCCCCTCCACCTCACTTGCATACACTCTCCTTATTAGTCTCTTGCTCTCCACATAGCCAAACCACCTCAGTGTATTTCTCCTAATGCTTTCTATCACATCCACACCACAGTACTCCTTCACCTCCTCATTTGTCAGTCTGTCTCTCCCTGTAAATCCACGTGCTCTTCTCAAAGAGCTCTGTTCCACTGCTCTCACTCTCGACTTGTGTCTTTCCAACAAGGTCCAAGCTTCACTTCTGTATGTTAGAGTCGGTATCACAGTACTGTCATGCAATGACTTTTTTACTTCCATGCTCACTTCCTTGTTCCTTATCACTGTTTTGAAAGAACCGGCAACCTTTCTTCCCTGTTGTACCCTTTCAAGCACTTCACCCTCTAAACTTCCATCCCTACTCATCACACTAGCCAGGTACTTAAACACACCCACATATTCCATTTCCTCCTCATCCAGCCTCACTGTACATCCAGTGACTTCACTTCTATCAAAGATCATAACTTTATTCTTACCTACATTTACCTTTAAATTCCGTTTCTTACACAGTCCCAAACTAATTCACTATGCTTTGCAGTTCCCCTTCGTCATCACCTAACAATACAGTATAGACAATGATATCTTAAAATGGATATAATCCTGGCTGAAAGGATGAAATCTTTCTTCCGCCTCCCTTTCATTCTCTACAATCAACACCAAATCATCAGCATACAACATCTCCCACGGAAGTCCATTTCTGAAGTCACGTGAGAGGGATTTGAGTACCATGATAAACAACATGTGGCTCAAAACTGACCCCTGATGCACACCAATATTCACAGAAAACTCATCACTCAAATCTACATTCACTCTTACCTGGGTGCGAGCACCCGCATACATAGCCATAACCACCCTAACCAGCCACTCCTCCAAGCCAAGCTTTCTCATTGCCCACTTCACCACCTCTCTAGGGACTCTGTCAAAGGCCTTTTCCAAATCAATAAAAACAAAATACAGATCCCTTTTCTCTCCTATATATTTTTCCTGAAGCTGTCGAACAATATGGCATCAGTGGTCCCCCTACCTGGCATAAACCCAAACTGCATCTCATCAATATTCACTCTTTCTTTAATCATACCTTCTAAAACTCTCTCTATTACCTTCATTATCTGATTTAAAAGCTTTATACCTCTATAATATAAACATCATATATAATGTTTACATTTTATGTATATATATATATACAGTATATATAGTAAGATGGAGGAATAGAAGAAGGGAAAGACAAGAGGAAGGAGTAGTTGCAAGGAGAGTGGAAAGGTTACAAGAGGATGAGAAAAAGGCAGAGTATGAGAGAGAAGTGGAGGAACGATTGGGCAAATATGAATGGGAGATGTGGAAGGTGTGTGTAAGATATTTACAGAAGAAATATGTGCAGCATGTGATGTGGTGTGTGGAAGGAAGAGAAGACGGAGGGGGGTGCAAGGAACAGCGTGGTGGACTGAAGAGGTGAAACAGGCTGTGGCACAAAAGAAGAAAGCATACAATGAATGGATGAGAAATAGGGGCGTGGAAGAAGCTGAGAGGCAGAAGAGAGAGTTATATGTGGAAAGAAAGAGAGAGGTGAAAAGATTAGTAAGAGAGAGTGGATGAGGAATTTGAGTGTAAAGTGGAGGGACTGTAAGAAAATGTTCTGGAGAGAAGTGAAAAGAGTAAGTGAAGTTAGCAGGGGAGTGAAAGATAAAAATGGTAGATTACTAGTGGAGAAGGGAGAAAAAGTGAGCAGATGGAGAGAACACTTTAAGGAATTGTTGAACGTAGAGGATGGAAGTAATGCGAGTATAAGTGGCTGGGGAATGGCTGGGAGAAGGAGGGAGGTGAGAAGACAGGAAGAAATCAGTAGGATAGAAGTTCTGGAAGCAATGAAGAAAGTTAAATCGGGGAAAGCCCCAGGAATTGATGGAGTGTGTGGTGAAATGCTGAAGCACGGGGGAGAGATAATAGTAGAATGGATGTGGAAGATGTGCAGATTGGCCTGGGAGGAAGGTAGAGTCCTGGAGGATTGGAAATCAGGTATAATTATTCCCTTGTACAAAGGAAAAGGGGAAAAAGAAGTGTGTGGTAATCATAGGGGCATTTGTCTTCTTAGTATAATAGGAAAAGTGTATGGTAGGATACTTATAGACAGAGTTAGAGAAAGAACAGAGAAATTAGTTGGAGAAGAACAGGGAGGCTTTAGGAAGGGAAGAGGTTGTGTAGATCAGATATTCATTCTTAGATCTTTAGTGGAAAAGTTTCTAGAGAAGGGAAAGAAGTTGTATGCGGCTTTCATGGATTTGGAGAAAGCATATGACAGGGTGGATAGACAAGGATTGTGGAAAGTGTTAAGAATATATGGAGTAGATGGGAAGTTGTTGAATGCTGTGAAGAGTATGTACGATGGTGCGAAGGCTACAGTGCGTGTGGATGGTGAACTAAGTGAATTTTTCTCTTTGAAAGTTGGTTTGAAACAGGGATGTGTCATGTCTCCATGGTTGTTCAATCTGTACATGGATGGGGTAATAAAAGAGGTACAAGGTAGGGTAGTGGATGTTGGAGTGGCCCTGGTGAGAGAGGATAGTGTTTGGAAACTCCCTGTACTGTTGTTTGCAGATGATACTGTGTTGTTGAGTGAAGACGAAGGTGAGCTGCAAGGCTTGATGGATGAGTTTGAGAGAGTGTGTAAGAAACGGAACCTAAAGGTGAATGTAGGGAAGAGTAAAGTGATGGTCTTTGAGAGAGGTGAAGTTAGTGAATGTACAGCGAGGTTGGATGGTGAGGAATTGGAAAATGTGAGTACGTTTAAGTATTTGGGTAGTGTGATGAGTAAGGATGGAGGTTTGGAGGGTGAAGTGCTTGAAAGGGTACAGCAGGGAAGAAAGGTTGCTGGTTCTTTAGAAGCAGTGATAAGAAACAGGGAAGTGAGCATGGAAGTGAAAAAGTTACTACATGACAGTATTGTGATACCAACTCTAACGTACGGAAGTGAAGCTTGGACATTGTTGGAAGGACACAAGTCAAGAGTGAGAGCAGTGGAAATGAGCTATTTAAGAGGAGCCTGTGGAGTCACGTGGAGAGACAAGCTGACGAGTGAGGATATAAAGGAGCGTTGTGGTGTGGATGTGGATGTGATAGGAAGTGTTATGAGGAACACACTGAGGTGGTTTGGCCATGTGGAGAGGATGGAGGGTGAAAGACTGACGAAGAGAGTGTATGTGAGTGAGGTGGAGGGGGGAAGAGGGAGGGGGAGGCTGAGGATGAGATGGAGGGATGGGGTGGAGAGGTATATGAGAGAGGGGGGTGTGAGTTGGGAGCAGGGCAGTGAAATGGCGGGGGACAGGACAACTTGGAGGCGATTTGTTTGTGGCCACCCCGAACGGGATTGAGGCGTCTGGCAATAGATAGATAGATAGATATATATATATATATATATATATTTCTATATATATATATATATATATATATATATATATATATATATTTATATATATATATATATATATATATAGATATATATATATATATATATATATATATATATATATATATATATATATATCCATGTGTGTATATATGTATGTATGTATACATGTAAAATCAAGGGCCAAAGTGGGACGCTTAACCCGACAACTGCTGCATTAGGTTTCCTGGTCAACCCCCCATGTGCAAAAAAAAAATAATAATAATAATAATAATAATAGTGATAATAATTTTTGCTCATATGAAATGAACCCTTTCGCACATGGGTAAGCTAATAAGTTTTGTGGGAAATGACATGCCGGCTTATCTCCCCCCCACCCCGCCCGCTGCGCGCTCCAAAAATGTGTATTCTCTGCTTAGTTTCACCACCCAAACATATATATTTTGCCACAAAACCCACATATTCCTATTCATCAATGTTTGTTCTACACGATAACCAAAAAACCCACACTATACGTACATTAGGGCCGTGTGATTTAACATTCAAGAGCATACATCTTATTTCCCAACATCATAAGTCAAATGTTTACTAATCAATCTCTACATGTTATACCATCATTGGAAAGAGAATTTTATTGTCTTTCAAATGCCAGAGGCCCCAGTTTGATACGAGGTATGGTGTTTGAATAATAAGCAAAAAAGTAAAACCCACTTCCGACAGACAAGTTTTTTTTTTCAGGGAGTGCTAGAGAAAAACTTTTCTCACCACTGTTATGCTTTTATTTTATATTCCAATGCAGAATTTAACAGGCTTTCATTTGAGTCCACAACGGTGATCCTAGGCCTCATAGTTTTCGAGAAAAACACAAAAAACTATGGTGTACCCACGCTATGTTCTGACTGTAGGGCAGTTTCCTCCCTTCCTCTAAGCTACTGCATGTATTTCACCAATTCTTTGTACACTAGATATGCACACTATATTGATATGGTTCACTGTCACTATTATTATAGCTGAATACTCACATTTGGTGCAGGGTAGAGGCAGTGTAGTTGATTAGAAACAGTAGCACAATCTTCGTTGGGCCAATGGCTGATAACGACCAGGATTGCTTCACAAGCACCAAATTTCCCATTGCAAACACCAAATCTAATCACAACAGTGCCCAAACACTATACACAAGCACTACTGGTATGGTGTACAGTAATATGTTGCACAGCCGGGACGGGGGTAAGAGTGGAAATTTAAAGGGACAGAACCATGCAGTACCTTCCCCACTCACAGCTCATTTGGTACTGAATAACCTGTCCGCTCTCTTGCTGTTGTCGAGACCCACAGTTGCCAGTTCATTACTTTTGATAAGGAGCAGGGAAGCTATGACGCCTCCAAAATGACGCTGATCGGCCCAATATTTTTCCTCTGGCGAAAGTTTTTATGCTTTAATGACGCCAAAAGCATCAGTGAGTATAGTCACAGCCACACCAATATAATGACAAACATGTCATCGTGTGCGGAGGGGTTAAAGAGTGCAAGGAAAAGTATAGGAAAAACATATATGGGTTCATTATTTACCTTAGTTCAGCTGTGGTGAAGTACTGAAGTTGCGCATCTGACCTCTCCCCTCCATAGTAGTAATACGGAGATACCGAGGATGCGTGGGTGGTGGTAGGACGTGCAGGGGGCAACAGAAATAGCTCAGTTGAGACACCAAACGTCATTAGAAATGCACTTATTTTTAAACAAAATTTGCTCATATGATGTATGTAGCAGCCACACATTATCCATTATATGAAGTACATAGCAGGTATTTGGTTAAAATGGAAAAGAGTTTGCTTAAACATGGGTAATGCAAATTTTCAGGTCAGTATCTGCTTTAATTTAGCCACAGCAAGCACCAAATCAAAACAAGGAAATTTCATTTTTTAACTTGACTCTCATGATGTATGCTGCATTCTTTCTTGGAAAAGCTCATGGTGTATGTGACATTTCTTGGGTTAATATTGTCATTTGCTGATGTTTTCCTATACCTCATACCAATTAATCTGGTCAGGCATGTATGGCAACACTGTTCCTGCCGAGATTTTGATTGGCTGGAGGTGTTTGTTCAATTTCATTGTTGCTAAAACTGATACTCTTTTTATTATCAGATGTGATATGAGTTTGTCAACAATACAATTGTCAAAAGCAATAAGAAATCCGTTATATACTTATCAACAATGAAATTTTCATAGGAAGATAGAGATATTGAGTCAAGAAAGTATTATAACAGTCCAAGTCAAGGTCAGCATTAGAAGAATTCCTTTATATCTCCGACACTTCGTATTATAACAGAAAATTAAGGAAACCTGCTTAATATAAGCGTTGGTATAACACACATTTAAAATTTAAGATCAGTCCGCACCCTTAAATCATGCCACAACTCTGAATAATTTATAATTCTAATGAAAAGACTAGTTCTGTGGGGAGGGAGGTTTGAAAAAATCGCGAAAAATCAAAAAGTAGGCTAAAGGAAATCTGTTTCATTATATATCCTCTATGATCACAGTAAGGACTGATCTAAAAATTTAAATGTGTGTTATACCAACGCTTATATTAAGCAGGTTTCCTGAATTTTTTGTTATATTACGGAGTGTCAGAGATTTAAAGGAATTGTTCAAATGCTGACCTTGACTTGGACTGTTATAATACTTTGTTGACTCAATATCTCTATCTTCCTACGAAAATTTCATTGTTGATAAGTATATAACGGATTTCTTATTGCTTTTGACGACTGTATTGTTGACAAACTCAGTATCGCATCTGATAATAAAAAGAGTATCAGTTTTAGCAACAACAAAATTGAACAAACACCTCCAGCCAATCAGAATCTTGGCAGGAACAGTGTTGCCATACATGCCTGGCCAGATTAACTGGTATGAGGTATAGTTCCTTTGCTGCATATTTACTGAACTTTTTCTTTTTCAGGATTGTATGGGATATCTTTCCAGGCTCCAGACTGATTCGCTTCATTGCAGTTGATAAGACCATCCACAAACTGTCTTCATGGAGTCCTGAAGATCAAAATCTTCCAAATTTGAGTAATTCATTCATGCTTCTAGGACCAGCCAGAAACATAGGTATTGGCAAGCTGGATCTTATGAAGGGTCTTAAAGCTGCAGTTGAGGTACTCACAGAACCGTCAGCAGTCCAGCATGAAAAACGAACTTCACTGACTGAGAGTGCTACAAAAGTGCTGAATAAGGGGAGAATAATACTAGTAACAAAAATTGATAATGAAGATGAAATCAGAGCCATTAAAGAGAAATTTCATGAAGCTCTTTTACATTTGAATAAAGTTGCTGCAGCAACAGACAATCTTATGGCGATTAACCATTGCGATCTGGTGATATTAAACTTATGGCCTGAGGGTCCAGGGTGCCCCATCCCACGCAGGTCATGGCCAGATGTTTCTACGATTATGTCATGTGAGTTTACAAACATACAGGGTGGCGTATCCTTAGCACCTAAATTGTGTAATCTTGTACTGAAGCATTATGACCTTGCCTCTACTACTGTTACTGGTATACCAATGAAAGAGGAGCAGAATGCAAGTTCTTCAGCAAACTATGATGTTGAATTGTTTCACCCTGCTGCTGCACACACTGCCATTTTGAGAGGCATACCAACTGAGACTGCTCATCTCAAAACATATCGTGAAGGTGCTGACTATGAAACAGTAACTCTGAAGTGGTGCACTCCTCGTAGTAATGCCAGCATAGAACTTCAGCATTGTTCCTCTGCATACAGAATCACCTCAGTTGATGTAAACAGCAGACCTTCATCATGTCTCACAAATTTCTTGCTGAATGGGCGATGGGTTATGCTGGAAATGCCTCGGAAATCTGGTAGCAAAGTTATATCTCATATGCTGGCCTGTCATGGTGGAGATATTTACATACACACTATGTATACAGCCAGAAGCATTTTAGAAGATCCTCCATCCATTAGTGAAGGATGTGGAGGAAGAGTGACTGACTATAGAATTCCAGACTTTGGAGAGCTTATCAAAGCAAACAGGCTAGCCCCCTATCCAGACACAACTCCAGCTGGTGACGATTCCTCTACACCATTGGAACAGAGCCGAGAGCAGTTAATCAGACACACCAAATACTGGCCTATTACACTTTCCTCAACATCACTGTTTACCCTTGGCTCCCATATTGACCCTCTCACAAATCTTATGGTCAAAGAAACTATGACAGAGGATGAAGTCACTGAGTGTAAGCAAGTCATACTCAATCTCATGAGTATGGAAGCCCGGGGGGATCCACTACCTTCCCCCATGGCTGGACAGAGAGGTAAGGGCCTGAAGAGAGAGGATCAGTATCGAGCTGTGTGGGCAGAGCTGGAACAGTATCTCCAGATGCATCTTCATTCCCAAGCTCATGAAAAGGTACTTGAGTGCTTTATGGAATGTCACAACAAGGTTGCTTCACCAGAGTACAAATGTGATGATAAAGTTGACATTGATCAAGCTTTGAAAGAACTTGATGACTATAACTATATGACTGAGAGAGAGAAAGCGGATTTCAACACAAGCAGTGGGAACAAGCACACACCTTCAGACTTGTCTGTACCAGACAGCAAACGTCGCCACTCTGCCCCTCCACCTCTAGCACCAATGGGGCGCAGTAGTGGGGTTAGTCTTCTCACACTATGGGAAAACAAAGTTGCTTCATTGCAGAGTCAGTGCCTTGAGTTTCAGGGTCGAAAGAGGGCAGAGGGTAATGTAACAAAATTGTATGTAAATCTTCAGAAGGACAAAGAGAAGGATGATGGAACTCGCAAAAAGTGATTACTGTAATTCCAAGGTGAAACTGTCAACTCTCATTGTTGGGTACTGTATAATTTCATGTACCGTTGCATCTAGTGTTTTCAATGTGTGCATTGTACTTTATCAGTGTGTTTTATAATTTTTTTATTCAACCATTTATTTCGCTTATCACACAGCTAATACAAGATACTGTAATTAGAAACAGACATTGTTGATGATGGAATGAAATTAATATCTGCCATGTATTTTTAAGTAAAGTAAGATACCGGGTAATAGTTGTCTGTGGTGTCTGTTGTAGTATAGTGACTTTCTAAATTTAGGCAGTATCACAGTGGTGAATGCTATTAAGCAACATGACACAGAACCTGGCAGTTGTGCAGTGCTGAATGGCATGTAGATGTGCACTGTGGTATGGTAGGTGTAGTAACATAATTTCCATGACTCAGTTTCACTGAAAGGGTCCATCACTCAAATTTGTCATATTTACTCTGATTTGTATACTAAATAATTTGTTACATTTTATTATTTAAAAGAAAATTGTACTATTGTACTATACTTCACTCATCAGGACTGTCTGTGTAGCAGTAGCATTCATAGCTCAGTATTCATCAGCAATGAGTGAATTGTTCTGTAGCACTTTATATCAGTTTTTACAGAAACCACATGATAGCTTAACCCCTTTTGAAAATTGTATGTAATTTTGACAGTGGAATTTCCCTTGTTTTATCATATTTGCCCATGCAGGATGATGGTCGTAATTTTTGTTGTGGAGTGTACATTGTTTACTTTCATTTGGATAAATGTATGCTTTACTTTAGGCAGCAGACAGTCCTTACCAATTCAGTTCATGTTCCTCTAGTTTGTTTTCTGTATTTTTCTGACTATTTTCAAGATGGTAAATGACCTTTCCCTACTGAAAGATTTCCTTTGTTATTATCATCATTTTCCTAAAGCCATACCTTCGGTTGTCTGTTTTTGGCGTAATGGAATAATTTTACCCAGGCGTTTTCAGAGGTGGATTTTGCTTCCCATTTACCGGCAGGAGGTTAGATTAAGTTGGGTTGGGTTGAGTTGGGTTAAACTATTAGGTCCAGTTATGTTACATTTGATTAGGTTTAGTTAAACTCTCAGGATAGTACAGTCCCTTCCGCCATTACACTGATGAATTAACCAGCCGCGTCCCATTGGTGTATATATACGTCCACACGTTTTGTCACTGTCAGTCCTGTTGATGTATATAAACGCGCATCAATTGCAAGGTCCCTAATTTGCACAATTTTCATTTTCATTTTTCGCGCGTGATTTTTGGTACGTATACACAGGAAACCTTCCTCTACAAGATGCCAGGCAGGGACAATGCCTTACTCCGCATGACCTCCCCCCCCCTCACTCCATTGTTTCGGCAATTCACCTGTTACCAGTGACACGGTCAGTAAGGAAATGTCGTGCCACAGTACGAAATTCAGGGCCAAAGTGATTCATCATTCGATGACAGTGTGGAGGACAAAGTTTACGTAGCATTATAGGAAGAAATAGTCAGAAATGATGATCAAGTAATGTTGCCAAAAAAGATCAGGTATGTTGTGTTTGGTGAGTGAAACAATGCTTATACAGTATTGCCTATACAGTATCACTGTGTGAAAACCAATATACTCTTGTACTACATATAAATTCGTACCAAATAAATAAATAAATACCGTTTATGAGTGGTGAGGAATAGTTACCCTTCCATAGAACTCGTTTTCTTTGGGGCCAGCCTGGCCAGCCTGATAGAAAACCCAGTAAGGTAAGGGGTACTCATAAAACCAGTAAGGTAAGGGGTACTCATACCTGTATCAAGTATTTTAAACCTCAGGTGAGCGATTTCTCTATGAATTTTCAATGTTTCTCACCAAAAGCGGAGGTTTGAGCCAAAAAATATTTTTTCCAAAATTGGTCGGGATTGGGGGGAGTCAGTGGTGGAAAATTGGTCAGGACGGGGCGGGTTAAAAGGGTTGTCCTGGTGAAACACAGCTTAAAACAATGGAGAAATAGGTTTAACATGAAACGTTCCTTTACCACCCCAGAATTAATCAGAAAAATATAAAAGACAATCAGGAAGAAAGAATTAATTTGGTAAGGTGCTTCTACTGCTTAAAGCGCATGTTTAACTTCAACTGCCCATGTATTGAGGTACGTTGGACATGTGTAGAAAACGGTTAATGAATATTAATAACATGCAGAAGTGTGATTGTGGATGGTAAAGCACCAAGAGACAGACCTAAGAATACCTGATGTGAGGTCCTACAGAATGACCTTGGGGTTAGGGAAGTGAGTAGAGACATTGCCAGATATCATGCAGCACGGAGAGCTGCCATCGGGTGAACATGGCCAACTCATGCAAGATGTACAAGTTCTCTGAAAACAAACAGACAAACAGATGATTTTCAGCCCAGCATAGAGTAAAATAAGGTCTGTTGGCTGTTCTTCAATCTAATCAACTGATATTTTAATTCCAAGACTACTTTGAATTAGTCCAGTCATATTAAACCGAAACCTATCCTCATATAATGAAAAACATATTGTACTTCAAGACTGGTGTAATATTTAAACACTCATCAAGGCATTTTGCTGGTTGGCTAAGTAAGACTGTACACTGTCGCTGTAACGTCTGTGAGTATTAACAGTAGCCTAGCTATCTTTGGAAGCAATATTCAGCAGGACTGCAGTGATATACTTTACTTTATATATAGGACCATACATTTATTTCCATGTTAACTGAAATTAATGTGTGTGCAGCTGATTATTACCTTTGAATAATGGGTACCCATGAAATTTCTGACAGCCAAATTTGGTTTAGGTGCGGCAGTTGTAAGTTTCTCGGTTACAACCAGATTATTCTAAATCACCACAAAATAACATTTTTAGTGTAATGTTACTAGGTATGTTTTGTATAAGGTGTATGAGTATGCCCAGGACAGACTGATGATGATGTATCATCACAATAAAAAAAATTTTATATAATATTTGCAGTATAGTTCATCCAGTATACAAGGTGCAGGATGAAGTTGGAGAAGGTGGCAAGTGTGTCTGGGTTGACAGTTGAAGGCCTCAGGAGTTGCAGGAGTGAGGTTACAGTAGTTACTGATTTTATAAAAATGATTATATACGAGTGTGTTGTCCCAGATGACTGACTGAGGAGTGTGAGTGTAAATGTGTACAAGGGGAAAGGTGATACCCTGGTAAGGGGAAATTACTGAGGCATAAAACTTTTGGACCAGAAAATGAAGGTAATGGAGAGAGTTCTAGAAGGTATGCTTAGAGAAAGAGTGAATACTGATGAGATGCTGTTTGGGTTTATGACAGGCAAAGGAACCACTGGTACCATATTCATTGTTCAACAGCTTTAGAGGACTGGTTAGTTAGAGTAGTTGGGTGCTCAGACCGAGGTGAGAGTGAATGGAGATCTGAGTGATGAGCTTTCCGTGAATGTTGGTGTGCATCAAGGGTCAGCGTTGAGCCCCTTATTGTTTATCATGGTGCTAGAAACCCTCTCACTAACTTCAGAGATGGACTCCCGTGGAAGATGTATGCCAATGATTTGGGGTTGATTGCAGAGAAGGAAAGGAAGGTGGAGGAAAGATTCAGGAAGTGGAGAGATGGTAAGGGGCACAAGGGCTTGAGGGTAAATGCAGATAAAACAATGGTGATGGTATCTAGGGTTGGTGGCAGTACTGTCTAAAAAGAGGGAGAGTGGCATGTTGGTTTGCCACAAAGGCATGGGAAGTAATTCCATCTTGTGCAGTGTTTGTGATACGTGGGTGCATAAGAAATGTAGTGGATTAGAGTTAGATTGCGAGGTAATGTTGTTTCATGTGTGCAGTGTATTGGGAAGAGTATGTGGATATTGTCAGACATGAAAGGACTGATCTTGCTGGTAAGCCTCTTGAGTACGTGAATGATAATGGTGGAGTGCAGATTTTCATCTTACACTGATAACGAAAACCACTATGACCAAGCAATAACCAAGAGATCACTGAAAGGTTCAGAGTTCTCAATGCATTACAGAGAAAAGGAGGGTAATTTTGTAACATTCATATAATTTATAAAGGTTCCAACACGACTGCATGCACTGGCCTTCGTCACCTAATGGTGGCTCTCCGTGCTGCTCAATCTATGTTAGCCTCCCTATTCAGTCCTTCATCCCTGAGGTCACACTCTATGACCCTGTCCCAGGCTCTTGCAACCCTACCCCTGATGTTCACACTTCTCATCTTCCGCACCAAATTGTCATCCTTCATCTTCTCAACACTCACAAACTATATCAGTCTACCCCTCCTCATCATAACACCAATACCTTCAAGTCCCTTTTTTCTTCTGAACTCTTCATTCTCAGTCCTAGCCCCTGCAGACCTCACGTTCAAAGACACACTACATCCATCTAACCATTGTAATTTCTGTACATTTAAGCCTACAAATATCCTCTTCCTTTACTGCCCAGGTCTTACTACCATAGAGCGTTACACTCCTAACACATGTTGCATACAAAGGTTCCTTAGCAAGGAGGGAGAGCCCTCTCAGTGTCAGGAGAGGCAACAGCTCCCTGAACTTCCTCCAATCACTCTTTACCCTAGCCACAGAGCTACCTCCAGCACATAACATGTCCCTCAATTAGCAAAACTCATCCACACACTCAAGAGACTCTCCAGTACGGTTACTCCTTTCACGCCTAACAATCTCTCCATGCTCTCCCCAACACACCACACAAACAAAACCAGCACTGTTTCATAGCTTCATTTAATACCACCGCATTTCTTATGCACCCACTTATTACAAACATTGCAGAAGTTGGAATTACTTCCCTTACCCTTGTGGTAAACAGCACATGACCACACCCTTTCTACTTTGACAGTACTGCCACCACCCCTAGATATCATCACTTTTGTTTTATCCATGTTTATTTTCAAACCCTTGTCCCCCATTCCATCACTCCATTTCCTAAATCTTTCCTCCACCTCCCTTTCATATTCTCCAATCAGCATAAAATCCCATGGGAGTCCATTTCTGAAGTCACGTGAGAGAGCTTCAAGCACCATGACAAACAATAGGGGGCTTAAAACTGACCCCTGATGCATGCCAACATTCACAGAAAACTTGTCACTCAATTCTCCATTTACTCTCGCCTGGGTGTGAACATCCACGTACATAATCATAACCACTCTATCCAGCCACTCCTCAATCCTAAGCTTTCACATTACCCACTTCACCACCTCCCTAGCAACTCTGTCAAGGGCCATCTCCTTATCAACAAAAACAAAGTACAGCCCCATTTTCTTCCCTATAGATTTCTCCCAAAGCTCTCAGACAATGCATATGGCATCAGTGGTCCCTTTGCCTTGCATAAACCCAAACTGCATCTCAATAATACTGTACTCATATGCAATTTTTCCCTCATATCTACTAGGACTCTACATTACCTTCATTATCTAGGCCAAAATATTATGCTCTTATAATCACCTCTTTTCAGGGCATCACCCTTCTCCTTCAGCATATTTACAGTCACACTCTTCAGCCAGCCATCTCTGACAACACACTATCTATCTGTCTATAGCCAGATGCCATAATCCCAAAAAGGGTGGCCATTTGTCTTGAGTTAGTGGTTTTATGGGGAGGGGCACTAATCCTCCACCAATCTGCTTGTTGACATGTAGGGAACATAAGGAGGTTGGTTATATGGTTACCATCCAGTGTCGTAAATGGTGTCCTGGCTTACAGGAAACCATTAGGCTTGTCACTCAATGTAAAGCCATCTGAAAAGGAATGAAGAGAGGTAAAAAGTGACAGGAAAGATGGGAGAAATAGGACGAGAGGGGGCTGACACTGAAAAAAGAACAATAAGGGTGAGGGATGAAGTGGGCAGCACTACATCAAGAGAGTGGATGATGGTCGCCACCATCTACCATGATAAATTTTATCAAGTCAGTAACCAAACCCACTGCTAAGGCTGTCAACATCTAGTATAAAAAAATAAAAAAAATGCTGGTTATCAATCTACATTTAAATAATGTGACACAAAAGATATATACAGTAATATGGCTGTGAATGGGCTAACTGCGTGACACAACACAAAGATGCATGTCTCAAACCCCAAACAAGCTGCTTGTGGCTCACGTATACTGTGAATAAAACACCAAAACAAAACTGGCACCAATTGGCCAGGACACTTGTTCCACAAGTTGGACAGTCCCGTTATGAAGCAGTGGCACAGGTACTTACAAAAGAATAAATTAATATACAATAGTACAGTGACAATAAAATGTGGTATGCACAAGTACTCACGACAGAAGATTCTGGCAGTACACAAGGCAGGGGTGGCCTTACTGTCCGAAGTTTGGGAAATTGGTAAGATGTTTTCCAGAAAGGAGACAAGACATGCAAGAGGAGACAAGTCACTGATGGCTGTAAGGGCAAGTAATCATGCCTTGTCTATCTATCTATGGGCTGACTCCATAATTCTGTGAGGGGTGACCATTGAGATAGTTGTTTTACGGGGAGAGGCACTAACCTTCCACCAACCCACCTGCTGACACGTAGGGTACACGGATGGGTTGGTTATATGGTTACCATCCAGCACTGTAAATGTTTTCCTGGCTTACAAGAAACCATTAGACTTGCCACTCAATGTAAAGCTGTCTGAAAAGGAGAATGAGTAATAAAAAGTGACAAGAAAGATGGGGAGAAATAGGAAGAGAGGAGGGCAGACACAGAAAAAGAATGATAGTGAAGGAAGATGTAGGAAGCTTTACATCAAGTAAGTGGATGATAGTTATCTAGCACCTTGCCATGTGAAGTAATTTGCAGTAATTGGAAACAAGAAACCTACTAACTCCTGAGTATCTTGAGTCTGGGATGATTCTTGATGTCATCAAATGCCTGGATGGTGTCATTATTTCAACTGTTGTTTTACCCCAGTCTGTCTGGCTGTGCAGACCTGTCAAATGCAGGTACAGTAAGTAGCTGTCTTAAAGGGTTCATCCATAGGATTCCTGCAGTGTCGATTTTGCATCTGTCTTAGTGTGACATGTACTGTGCAGTGCTCCATTATGTAAGTTATGCGTGGGTTTACTCTAATAATGGAAGCATGTGTCATCTGTTTCCACTAAGACAAAATCTAAGCTGGTAACCAAGGAGGGCTGGATGATGTCATGATCTAAGCCTAGCTAAGCTAACTCAATCAACTCTATTTAAGGATACCTGTAATAGGTGGATGTTGGGAGAGGGGCTTGTAGTATAGTGCGCTGATCAAAGTGTTGTATTACTCTGCGCATGAAATGAGTATGCTGGTGTTTCTTCATTGCATTCTTCATTGCTAATGTTGGAACTCCCAGGACCTCCAATTCTGGAGGAGGCAATCAGCCGCATGAGTAAACAAAAATCTGTGGTAGAAGATAAGATGGCACTTGAAATGGTGGAAGCTGCCAGAGAGTTTGAAATGGAGATCACTAAAAAAATATATAATTCAGGTTATATGAGGAAGCAATCAGAAGCATGAGTAAACAAAAAGCTGTGGTAGAAGATAAGGTGATACTTGAGCTGGTGGAAGCTGCTGGAGAGTTTGAAATGGAGATCACAGACACAACTAACAAAATATATAATTATTCCAAAAGTAATAAGAGCAGTTGTACTTATTGTCATTAGTTGTAGGTGGGGGCACTCACCATCCACTCACTTGATGTAGTGCTGCTTTGGGTGTCTGCTCTTTCCTCTCTTCCTCCCTTCATCTTCTGTCTTTCTTTCCTTCATTCTTTCCTCTTCCTTCTGCCTATAGGTGACTTTACATTCCTTCTTTTGTCTTTCTTTCCTTCACTCATTCCTCTTCCTTTTGCCTATGGATGACTCTACACTGAGTGACAAGCCAAATGGTTTCCTGTACACCAGGAAACCATTTACTATGCTGGGTGGTAACCATATAACTAAGTTATGGCACCTAGTGGTTTAATGGGTAATATAGGCACTCCAGTTGGATTTAGCCAGTGTAGGTTTATATCCAAGGCATGCTTGGGGTTTATTGCTCATGTAATGCCACACAGGGATGAGTGAGGCTGGTCACTCTCATCTTAAATGTCAGGACCAACTTGCCTAGCCCCAGGCTCCTAGGCTTCTCATGGGGCAGCATAGGATTGGATGATGGATGGATGGATGGTATTTTTTGTCATCCCCAAAAAAGAAGTGACTTGGACTGTGACAGGAATCAAGCAAACATCATGAGTCAGATGAAAAAAAATAGTTCTCATTGTAAATAAAAGTAGAACAAGAGAAAAAAGTTGATATAGTAATATGGAATCACAGAAGTAATATGGTTTTAGAAAGAAACTACCATATTATTGCAAGTCTCTTTGAGAATGATCACTGAAAGCGTTACTGTATTTAAATCCACAAGGACATGCAAGTGCTTTGTGGATTCTGAGAAAGCATTGGATACTGTAAGACAGGAAGAAATGGTGAACATTATATGTTTCTGGAGGGAGGAATGGATGGTAAAGATATATGACTGTTAACCTGTACTGGAACCAGGCTGCAACTGCGAAGATAATGGAGGACAAGACAGAATGGGTCGAGATATATAAAGAGTAGGACTAGGATATATGCTATCTCCTGATTTATTCTCCATATATGGCACAGTTGTGGATAATTTAGAAGACATGGAAGGAATAGAGACTGGAGGCAGAATGTAAATAACATTAGATACTCAGATGACAAAATTTTGCTGGAAGATTTTGAGAAGTTACAGGCACTGATCTGTAAACTTCATAAGTCTTGCACAAAGAAAGATAAAGGTGAATATCATGAAAACCACAAGTCATGGGAGAGGTAGACAGTTTCAAATATTTGGCCAGTGTTATATAATAAACTCAATTATCTGTCATCACAATATCCGGACCCAACGTTGCTTAACTTCGCTGATCGGACGGGAAGCGGTGTACTCAACGTGGTATGGCCGTTGGCAACATTGGGTCTGGTTAGTACTTGGATGGGTGACCGCCTGGGAACACCAGATGCTGTTGGCATCCCTACGTGTCAAGTGGGGTTGGTGGAGGATTAGTGCCCTTCCCTGTAAAACAATTAACTCTAAGCCCTTGGCTACCCTGTTTAGGATACATGGCGTCTGGCAATGAATGAATGAAAAACACAATATCCCGCCCAATGCAATATCCGACACTGCTGGCATGGCTCTATTATAGCAACATCCAGGGAAATTATGCAATATCCAGTGCCGAAATGGGACATAACCAGTGGTTCTGTGCAATATCTGGCACTGAGGCATATCAACCAGCTCATAATTAGTTGCCAACTGGCGCTGTTTTACAGTACTGTATTACTGTACTGTATCATTATTTTATTGTATTTTATGCTTAGTTATCATCTTTTACTCACTGGAAAGTTTTCAGGATAGAGGGTAACACAATATCTAGTTCAATGCCAAATGTTGAGCCAAAGGGGGGATACCATGCAATATCCATCATTTCATGTTATTCAGTGTAGGGCTTGGCTGAATTACAATGGATAACTGAGGCTTTACTGTACTAGAGGACAGAGACTGTGAAAAGATTATGAGGAGGATTGGATCAGCCAAAACAGCTCCTGGTAAGATGAAAAAGATATAGGGTAGGTGGGGGTGCTCACCATCCACTCACTCAATGTAGTGCTGCTTTGGGTGTCTGCCCTTTCCTCTCTTCCTTCCTTCCTTCCTCTTCTGTCTTTCCTTCATTCTTTCCTCTTCCCTCTCCCTACAAGTGACTTTACACTCCCTCTTCTGTCATTCTTTCCCTCACTCTTTCCTCTTCCCTCTGCCTATGGGTGACTCTACATTGAGTGACAAGCCAAATGGTTTCCTGTACACCAGGAAACCATTTATTATGCTGGGTGGTAACGATATAACCAAATTTTGGCACCTGGTGGTTTAGCGAGTAATTAAGGCACCCCAATCGGACTGAGCCTGTGTAGGTTTATATCCAAGGGATGGTTGGGGTTTATTGCTCATGTAAAGTCACACAGGGATGAGTGAGGCTGGTCACGCATCTTAAATGTCAGAATCAACTTGTCTATCTCCAGGCTCCTATGCTCCTCATGGGGCGGCATAGGATTGGATGATAGATGGATGAATAAAAGCATGAGTATGAACTTAAGAACAAGGCTAATGATATGCCATGTTTTGTACACGAAGCTGTATGGCTGTGAAATGTGGACAATAAAGAGAACTGTGAGCAAAAAGGATTAAGCCAACAAAAATGTGGTTTCTGAGGAGAATGTGAAGATTCTCTTGGGTAGATACAATGACAAATGAGGAAGTTCTGAGGGAAGCAGGAACAGAAAGATTATGAAAATTATCAGGAATAAGCAGTTGAGGTGACTGGGCTAAATACTGAAAGCCAAAGAACTTGAGAGTAACTGCTTGCTTGGAAGAATTGAGAGAACAAGAGCAAGAAGAAACCAGAATGAATTCTGTCAACTTGCTCACAGAGGACCCTGGAAGAGGTTGGAGTGTGGTGGACCTGGTTAGGATGGTTGATGACAGGCAGAGGTGGTGCTCCATCATCGGTGACATAACATCACTGGCCTTTTGGCAAAGGGTAAGGTTAAGTGTTGGAATGTCTGGAGGTGAAGAGTTCTGATATGTTTAGGTGGTGAATGTTTTGTATCGTGTTGCATGGCTGTCTAATAATATTAGAGGTGCTGAGTTAGTTCATGCCACCACACAGAATTGTCTATCTCACGTCAAGACGTTATCAATTTTCAAAGTGTAAGTGAGCTGTGGGAATGGTACTGGTGCAGCCAATGATGATGCACAGAACATTGTTCTGTACAGTCACCAAGGTGTAGTAGGTGTTAGACAGGATGGTGGCCCATGCAAAGGGTAGGGGGGCATAGGACATCACTGATAAGATGTACTATTTGTACAGAAGAGAGAGTTTCTTATTGTTGCCAAAAGTCTGTTCATGTAATAATCTTAAGCACGTTAAGTCGGGGATGCACCACCTCGATGTCTTGTATGTGATCAATGACTGAGTCCAGGGTCATATGTTACTCCAAGTATTTTAGTCAGGTACATTGCTAAGTGTGATGTTAAGGGTGTACCTGTGTTCATGAATGCTGCTGGTGACGAATGTGGTAGTGGACTTCACTGCGACGATCATCAGCCTGTTGTCTTCAACCTCTGCCTGAAGTGTGTTGAGATAATCTTGTTGCAGTGTGCAGGATGTGTCTGCAATGTGGTGTGTGATTATGATAATGTCACCTGCAATTGAGGCAATGTTTGTGGGTGGTTGGGGTGCAATAATATCATGCATAGGCATGGGTTGAAAAGTGTGGATGAAAGATTGGAAACCTGTAGAACTGCACTGGGGAAGTTTCATGTTCATGATGACTTGCCTGGCTACCAGGTAAGTAGTTCGCAAGCCAGCATCTGGCGATGTTCTCCATGTTCATGTTGTAGATCTTGGTGATTAATTTGCATAATGGGATGGCACCAAAGGCTTTACTAATGTCTATTGTTGTAAGAAGTGTACGCTGTGCGAGTCGCACAGAACTGACAGCATTAGATGTGTGTTGTGTGCAGTTGGTTACTAAAGTGTTTGTGGAGTGTAGTGTTCTAAAGCCACATTGTGAGGGTCAAAGGGAAACATGAGGTGTGACTTTCAGGATTAAGAGTTCAAATATACTGGATGGCATGATAAACAGTTATGGGTCTGTACACTGAAGGGTGTGCTGGGTCCCTGTTTGGTTTCAGTGCGGTACAGTACAGTGATAACATACATGCTTCCAGATGTTGGGAATGCTACAATAAACATATACCAGTAAGTAGTTGCTGATGTTTGTGAGGGCCTGGATTCTGTGTGGTCCTAACTGTTTCAGGTATAGGTTGCTGATGATACTAACCTTGTGCATGTAGTTATCTGTTTTCTTGACAATGTTATGTGTCTGTTCAAGGTGAAGGGAGCTATGTTTTGGTCCAATGGAAAAGACTTTCTATAGAGAGAAGATTGTTTTTCTGACTTAGGGTGCACTGGTGTAAGGTAACTTATGTTTGCATACTGGTCCATGAGTAGCATGGTGTTTTATCTGGCTCAAAGCCAGTTCCTAAACTGCCTCCAAAATGAAGAAGTGGAAACCCCTCTTCCTTGATCCATTTCATAAAAACGGTAGTTTTTCTGTATCAGCATTTCTAGCTTACTTATTTGTCTCTTAGCAGGTAATGACTTACCAATTAAATCCAACTTCACCTTTAAGTACCTGTTAAACCTGGCACCCCAGTGCAGACAGTAACAATGACTGAATTAAAAAGCTGTGGGTATATATTAGATCTTTATTTCATTACAAATTAATTAATGTATCACTGTTACAGGGGCAAGAATGCTACACACTCGCAATCGACCCATCGAGGGAGCAGCACTGCAGACTCTCCCTAGCGTGATACTTCCTTGGGACAACACTGGTGGCCGGTTGTAGTCAGGCAACATTTGGGGGGGATTAGAGTATAAGTGAATATAGATTTTTTTTATTTTCTTAAATGAAAATATGGGTGTGCATTTTAACAATCAATGTATATATTTGTGCAATTAGCAACAATTTCAACAAAGGTCTAATTGTCATTGGTATATTTATATTACACCATTCGTGTAATACCCTAATAAAATATATAATTTGTTGCACCGCACCTTGTTTAGAATACATATACTGTAGATCAAAGCTATGTATTATTTAAAATTCAACATTTAGGTATATTTAAAATTAACGAAGCCAGCATGGCGCCTCATCTCAACCCAATTTCTTCCACAGCACAACTACAAATTGAGGATGCTGGGGCTCCTGGTGCCTCCTGACCAGTTATACACAAGATGATGCAGGCAGGATGGCGCCACAGTTCAACTGGAGTGTGTACCACAAGGCCCTGGTGGCTGATCTGCTGGAATAATCACTTACTGGAACTCTGGGCCAGACAACCCTGGCCAGCTGGCCAGGGTGAGGCAGGTGGCTGCCAGTCAGCCTAATGGAGACTGACCATGGCTGCACCCAGGCCAGATCAAGCCTTCTACTCTTAACTATGGCAAATCAGATATAAATTATGCTCCTATCAAACTACTTCAAATGTTTTAACTACTTTTACCATGCTATTAAATTTTCTTGGAAGGAAAAGAATTTGGGGTCTAGAAAATTACATTATAAAAGCTTACAGAGCAGCCATCTTGATGAACAACCATGTAGCTGGGCAGGGGTGTTCCTGCATACTGGAGGGGACCAGGGGCGGACGCTGTGTTAGACACAAGCGGCGCACCCCGCCCAGCCCGGCCCCCGCCCCCGTCACCTCGACCCACCCTCGCTCCTGACTCTGCCCCACCCCCCTACCCCGCAGTGCCCACACCATGGGCCAGGCGGGGCCAGGGTGGCAGAGTGGGTCGGGCGAGGGCAGGGGCAGCGGACGGGAGCAGTGAGGGCAGCAGAAGGGGGCCTGCCGGCTCCTGGCACGGGGTGGGGTCGGTGAAGGCAAGGCGCAAGACGAGAGACCGTGCAGGCAGCCGGTTCCGCCACAGCCAAGGTCACGGACCAGGCAGGGCCGAGAGGGGCGCAACACTGATATGCTGGGGCTGCTACAACACTACCACACTACAGTACACCACCTATTCTTGTCTCTATGGCCATCTTCACAAACACACTCACATCAACTCAACTGATGATGCTATCTTGGGCAGTACAGAGCTTTTCTATACCATCAGTTCACTGTAAAAATTCACTTAAGTAGCAGTTTTTTTTTTTTTTTTTGCCTCCTGATCCCCTCCAAGAATACGAAATATGAATACTTTATATAATATGTGGGCAATTATCGATATCCTTAAAATTCATAGGGGCTAAGTATTAGCAATATATCAAGAGAGTGTATCTAATGGTTGTCAACAGGCCTCATAAACATACTTCAAAAATGGGCAGGAAGTTTGAAACAATACAACATATCACTGAATAATTACATGAATTGACCAAAACACACCTAAGTTGGTCCCCCAAAACGACTAGATTTGATAATGCCTGTAAAACTAACCATTACAGATTACACTCTCCTTTAGGCAATTGTATTAATAAATTATAAGCAATAAATAAATAAATGATAATAAATTATATGCTACGCAGTCTCTAAATGTGATGTACTAAAACTATTTCTTTAAGTATTTTTCTCAATTCTTTGGTGTGGCTACCTCACCAGCCTTAACATTATCCCTCTTAACTCTACGACTGCCATCTTGTTTGCACCCCAAATAATTAACTTTTAGGTGACACAAACTATGAAACTTCTGACTACAACTGACACACAAAAGGCCTGATCTCTGCTAAAACAAGATGCCAGTGTGAGCAAGGCAACGGGTCCTATGTAATATTACAGCGGTGCGGACTTGTAAAAACCCACTGCTTTGGGCGGGAGACTATCACTGCATTAAAAGTGTCCTATCTCTACGTTGCCAGTAAATTTTAACTCTAAGTCTCTCTTTGATACACGTCTATAAATCTAGTCAAATGATATATGTACATGCACATACGTGTATATAAAAGTACATATATATATAATGCAATTACAATCTTGGTATGGCATTCAACTACTTTGTATGTTTGGTTCTGCATCACATACAGGGTATCTGTAATTAATAAATGGTTTCAATAGCTGTTACATGGGAATCAGTCTTTATGGGGAGGCTTCAGTTGTCCACACTTGATGCCATTATATTAAAACACTCCTTGTCTCCTACCCAGAGCAGCCTCGGTCCAACACTGTCCAAACCTGGTGCGTTATGTACACATTGGACTAGATATGCTATGTCAGAGAAACAGCTTCACTCTTTCAGTAAATCATTAATTCTTATTTCCTAGAACCACGAGGGTCATATAACATGTAAATATCTGAAACAAATAAAATATACCTGGTAATGGAGAAATTAGCTCTTGGCACATGTCTGTCAATAGTTCAAAGTTTACAAGGATGATACATCTGTTATCAACCACGAAAGGGAGGGAGGGAGGGATGGGGCGAAGGAAGGGATGGGGGGGGGTAGTAAGTACCCAAAAAGGTGGAGTAAACAATAATAATGACTAGATGGAATGTCTGAGATCATAGATGAAAGATCGCTGCACAAACTGTAATATTAAAAAATAACGAGTACATCTTGACTAGAAAATAATGCCACTTTGATCTGACAAACATACAGATGTCTAAAAATCTAAGCCACAAAGAAATGCACAAATCTTATTAAACCATTGGATACAAATGATTTAAAAATAGATCATGATATAAAATTGACTGGAGATAAGCGTTGGAACCCTTAGTCTAGCGAATTATCCACTGTACATATGATCAAATGCAGGGTCAGTAGTCCTACCTTGTTACCTTCAGCATATTTACAATGTGTCTTTATGAGACTTCCTCTATACTTGAAGCTATCTAGCGCTTTAATCTAGGTATCTATAGGCATCTACAGGTATAGAGAAGCTAATGCTCTAGTTTGACACTAGACTAGGGCCTCCCAACCCTCCGAGGCCATCACTTGGGTTGTCCGACCGTGGAGCCGGGAGGGGCCTCAGCGACCGGCCGGCGGGTGGGGCCACCCCGCCCCGCCCCGCCCGGCCCGCCCAACCACATGGGTGGCGGGAGAAGCACCATCAACTATCAGGTAAGATGACTGAGCCAGAGCGGCGGCATGAGGCGACGACACATGCAACACTTAGTACCCTGAAGGAGCAACCCGTGAGCCAAGGGTCAGGACACATCCCACACTGGGGACCCGGGGCACCAGGGCACACCTGGGATACCTGGGCACACCTGGGATACCAGGACAACCTGGGACACCGGGGCAAACTGGGGTGCACCTGGGTCACCGGGACACACCTGGATCACTGGGCAGACCTGGGTCACCAAGGCACACACTGGGGCACACCTGGGACACAGGGGCACACCAGGGATACCTGGCCATCCGGGACACAACTGGGATACCTGGCCACTTCAGAACACAGCTGAGGCACCTGGCTACCCAGGAAACAGCTGGCACTCCTGGCCACCCAGAAAACAGCCAGGTCACCCAGGACACAGCTGGGGCATCCAGGACACAGCTGCTACACCGGCTCAATTACACTACGAGTCTTAACAATATGATATAGTTGAAATATTATGATACGTAATATAACTTTAACAGAAGGCTTATTAATATTAAAAATATTGTTTACATATTCTCAGTAATAACATGGCTATCAACATGTGCAGTGGAGGACACTCCACTGCCTGGTCTGTCTCTCTCTCTCTCTCTCATTTTTATTTATTTATTTTTTTTAAATATTTTGTGCCCTGGCGTGAGCGCAGTACAACGTATATACAAATTGTGCACACAGCAGCACGGGCCTCAAGCATGGGTTTTCAAAACCACTTGTCACTTCTTTAAAAAAAAAAGAAAAAAAAAGCTAAGCAATCTGTTGTCCTAGTTCTTGTCCAAGGCCAGCCTGAGGCCCGGCTCCCGTTACACTCACAAGCTCCTGGACCTGGGGTAGCACTGTAGGCTCATGTCAAGGTCAGTGGAGGAGGTCACAGTCTCTAACACCTTATTCCTTATGAGATGAGTCTTACTCACCTCCCTTTATCTAATGAAGCGACAATTCTCCAAACTATACATCTCACGAAGTGACAAGTGTCTCACCCTTCTCCACCTTACAAATGACAGCCCTTCATACCTCTCTATATCTTTCACCTACAGCTTCTCTTGCCTCAGTGAAATGACAGTCCCTTGCAACTGTACAATAATGTCACAGTGACACAGTCTCACCTTTCTATACTTAATAACTAGCATTGGATTCCTAATACTTGATATAAATGTCACATTCAAACTATAATTAACGTGCAGTCGTCATCTTCTCTGCGTCCTCCTCACTTTCCACTGTAAGAAATTTCAAGTGTTAGAGGAATGATCCAGGATAAATTATCTAAAACTATGTATATAAAATACAGGTGAAACAATTAACCCACAGTACATATAACCTTTTATTTGAATACTGGATTAAAAAACAGGGATGTGTCATAATATCTGCATGGATGTAATAAGAGATGCAAGGCAAGGTAGTGGATGTCCTTAGTGAGAGAGGGTGGAGTAAAAAAAAAAAAGTGTGTGTGTGTGTGTGTGTGTGTGTGTGTGTGTGTGTGTGTGTAATTCACCGGGTCGGTCAGAATCACCTGATGGTCTAGATCGTCAGCTTTTACCCTCCCGGAAGGGAGCTGAGAGCTCATATAGTCCGATCTAAGGGCAAGGCTGTGACCTTCACACATGTGTGTGTGTGTGTGTGTGTGTGTGTGTGTAACATACAGCAATCAACCCTCAAACAGCAGAAGAATATTCGTAAGGAGGTTGTCTTAGGTTTTATATTTTTGTATTCTTTCTACAGCCAACAAGCAAGCAGCAGCAATAAAACTGGATTCTGCCATGCCATAAATCAATTTTCTGTCATCACAAAGTTGTGACTGGATTTTTCCAAGGATGCATTACTACAGTATTTGCTCATTTTGGTCAATACCTGTCACCACTTCTCATTGTGGTATGACACAGTTGGCAGGGGATGTGGGTGGGAGGTCATTGAGAATTAGGGTCTAGCAATGCACTACTGTCTTGTTGCTGTGAACCCCACTGGGAACTAGATCATATCAGTGTACAGCATGCAGATGAAGTGATTTTCTATACAGTATTACCTTTCTACTAAGGGGCAAATTTCTCAGATGACAGAATATGTATCACTCTTGCTGTGTAACTGTTCATAAATGTTCATAACAATACTGTACACAGCAAAGTAACGAGGTTTGTCAATGAAAAAAATTAACTTTTCAAAAAACAAATTTATTGCTTTATTTACAGCTTAATCAAACTTGTCTCCTTCATAATACTTCCCTCCTGTTCATATAACATTCCCAACATTTTTTCTAGTTCTGGAAGGATGATGTCTTGGAATGTGTGATCAGGGATGGTGCGGAGTTTCAGTTACAAATTTTCTTCTAACTCTCGGATTGTCTGAAATGGGCCAACTTTCAGAGTACATTTCAATTAACCCTTTGACTTACCAATGACAACCTGGGTCGTCATGCATTTCTCAACCTCTGACGTCAGTATGACGACTTTGCCCGTCATCCAAAGTAATCTCTAAAGAAATATTTAAGGAGTCGACATTTTTGTTGGATGACGGGCAAAAGTGGGTGGAACTAAGCCTGTCACAGCTGGTGCATGAGTGCTCACTTGGTTTGCTTGGCTCAGTGTGGTGTGAGGTTCCTCACAGGTAGGATGTACACCTCTTGACCTCCTGCTGAACACTTATGCTTCTTTTTTTCGTGAATATATGCTGCATTATTAATTAAGAAAATACAACAAATAATACATTATTGGAAAGGAAATTTATTCTGCTACATACTGAAGCAAAAACTATTATTACTTCTTGAATGTTTTTTTTTTGGCAAATATTTTTTTAATGGACAGTGTAAAACTTAACATGTCAGCTAAATTCTGCTCACAAATTTTGCATTGTATTTTGTATATATTGTCTTTTTGGACAATGTACAACAAAGCAAAGCTCTTCATCTTCAAAATGAGACCAAAATGGCCTTTCTATGATGAATAGTAACTTTTCTACGAGCGTTAGAAGTAAAATATCTCTACGCGACTGGTCTGAAAGCTCTTGAGCGAGAGTTACGTGCACAGCCAAAATTTACGCTCCTCCCTTCACGGGATAGGGTTAAGAGAACAAAATGTTTGTATGGGCCAAATATGGAGATAAGGGTGGCTGGGGGATGACAATCGTCTCGCGATTCATCAAAAATTCACGGATAAGGTGCAACGTGTGAGGGAGTGCATTGCCATGGTGCAGCATCCAGGTTTTGTTTGTCCACACCTCAGCCTCTTCCTTCACACTGCCTCCTTAAAATGCCTCAGGATATCCAAGTAAAACTTTTCATCGACTGTCTGGTCATTTGGAACAAACTCATGATAAACGATGTCAGTCCAATCAAAACAGACATTCAACATCACCTTTGCAATTAAGAGATGCTGATGTGCTTCTTTTGGTTGGGGTGGTGATTTTCCAACCCACTGTGACCAGCATTTTTGTTTTGACATCGTAGCCGTACACCCTTGGTTCATCACCTGTTATAACATTTTTCAGAGTCTTCATCAGCAGTCAAACAGACAACTGACTGACTGTGACACAGTACTCTTTTTGCTCATCGGTCAACAAATATAGCATAAATTCTGTGGAAACACCATGAGTCTTCAGTTTTCAGTTAAAATCGTGTGGCTCGAACTTTTACAGATGACTACTCCTTCGGAAACTTCGTGGACAGTCAGGTGACAATTTTCACGGATCACAGCATGCACTTTTTAACCGTGATCATTGTTTGTTGACATGGAGGGCTGTCCAGATTTGGGATCGTCTTCGGTGGATGTTCTTCCTGATTTGAACCACTGGAGCCATTTGTGAGTTTGTGTATGGCTCACAGTCCTCCCCATACCCTGCTGAAACATTTGAAATGTCTCCGTAAAAGTTTTTCCCAATATGAACAAAGTTTCTCACAAATACGTTGCTCTTCAAGATCCTTCACTGTTCGACTTGCAACAAATTGCTAAGTGCACTAAACCCATGTTTGCTTAAAAGCGAGTACCTCAATGACAAAGTGATGTGGCATGATGTGGCTATTGTGTTAGGCTAAAGCTCAATGCCATCATTACATGGTGCTCCCATCATGATCGCGCTACACTGATTAGTTGGTTTGCTAATTAAAAAGTTCAATTTTTTGGGGGGGCACATCTCACACAAATTTTGTGCATTTAACCATGAGCATCAACAGATCCAAAAACTGTCTGGATCTTCATGATACACTGATACTATATTGCTTCTTCAAAGATGACACTGTACAGTAGACCACCGCATTAGCAGACCTTGGCGGACCAGATACTGGATTTAATAGACACTTTGAAGGCCCTCAGACAAATAGTCAGACATACCGGATACCATCCGTTAATAAGAATATATCGCAGACCTTCCGGACAACTCTGAATCCACTGGACACTATCTGTTACATGGGGTGTGTGATGCAGGCCTACCGGATCGCTCCCCATGTGCAGTGAGACTCAGAATGCAGTTACCAACTCTGGTGGCAGTTTTTCCCACCCACTTGGGCTTGGCTGGTGTGGAGCAGGAAGGAGGTGGTGGCATGTCAAACTATTTTTGGGCTACTTCCAGTAGGCATGGCTGGAACCAGGGGCTATGGACACACTGTACCACATGTGGTCGGCTTCAGTCTTGCTGCGTCTTTCACTGCATCAATATCTTCATCTGCGCATCACACATCTCTCACGTGTGGCAAATATTTTCCCATAGTGATTGTAAAAAATGGCTTATAAGGAATCTCCAAGCACCTCCTCTACTGAAAATGCAAAGAGGAGGATTATGACCGTTACAGAGAAGATGGAAGTCACTGATGTGTATGAGGAAGGCATGAGCAGGGGCAACCTCATTTCCAAGTACAGTATGGCCTTAAGAGGCAACTCTGTATGGCATCCTGAAGGCAAATGACAAAACAAAAGAGGTAATGAAAAAAATGCAAAGTGGGAGGAAGGGGTAAAGGATGTGTCCAGGACCAGGAAACTGCCCAACAAGAAACACAATAGAAGAAGTGTGTATAAGTTGTACGTGTAGGAACAAGCTGAGGGTGTCCTGTATGTGGCCTGGACATTCAACACACAACACAGAGGCTTGCTACTCACCCTGAGTTGAAGATTTCAAGTGTCGTGATGGCTGGGTGTGGAGGTTCAAGAGGCACCATGGTACTGTTAGCATGGCCAATGTAGAGACACTCAGTGCTGATGTTGACATGGAGCAAATTGTCCAGCATCTTTGGGAGCTGATGGAGGAACAGGGCCTGGATGAGTTCCAAATTTACAATGCTGATGACACTGGGCTCCTCTGGCATGCTCTCCCACAAAATACCCTGGGCTTCCAAGAATATTGGCAGCACTCCAGAGCGTTAAGACAACGAACAAGCATTTCTCCATTCTGGCCTGTGCCAATGCGGATAACTCTCAGTGCCTACAGCCAGTCATAGTAGGCAAGAGCAAGTGACCCAAGTCACTCAAGAACTTCATGGCCAAGCTTCCTGTAGAGCACCATGGAAACAAGTCTGCCTGGCTTACCCATGATATCATTCATGACTGGCTACACCACAGCTTCAACCTTTACATATGGTAGCACAAAAAAAGGTATGGCATCAGTCCTGATGACACAAAGACAGTGCTGCTGTTTGATAATGTACCAGCCCACCCTTCCTTCACTGTAGGAAGAATGGACAAATCAAGACTTTGTTCCTGCCAGCCAACACCACTGCCTTTATCCAGCCCATGGGCCAAGGAGGTACTGAGAGTGCAAAAAAGCACTGCGGAAACCTCTACCTGCACCGGTGCCTCATTGTGACTGTGGATGGGATGGACCAAGACGACTATGAGAAAATAAGAGGCAAAGAAACTCTGCACAACCTCAAGAAATACACCATCAAGCATGCCATCTTCAACTGGGCCAGGGCATGGAAGAAAGTGTCTCTGGCCAAGTTCAAAAATGGGTGGTGCAAACTCCTCAGAGCCCCCAAAACTCCAGCACCACTGTATCATTTGGAGGGGTCTAACCCACTGAGAATGGCAGAAATGGTAGCTGCTGCAAGGCAGGAGAACCTTGCTGAGGAGGAGCTGCAAGAGTGCTGGTGTGCTTGGCTACCATCACCAGACAGGAGACTGGCTGAACTACAAAAAAAAAAAAAAAAAAAAAAAAAAAAAAAGAGGAGGAGGAGGAAGAGGAAAAGAAGGAGGAGGAGGAGGAGGAAGAGGAGAAGGGAGGAGGAGGAGGAGGAGGAGAAGAGAGGAGGAGGAGGAGGAGGAGGACCTGAACTGTCTATGGCTGCCACCAGTGATGTTGCAGGCACTATCCTGACCGTGATGGACAAAGTTGGGGGACACCTGGCTCCGCATTATGAAGTCATTGGCTCATCAGGCTGGAGCTAATGCAGCTGCAGCAACCACGGAAGATCCAGGCTAAGGTCTCTCAGTTTATCAAACCTGTGCCCCTTCCTGGTGTCGAGGTTCTGCACAGAGTCAGAGACCAATGTGTCTGTAGCATCAACATCCAAAGCCAGCCTCAACTTGACCTCCGGATCCAACCGTACTGCCTCCAGGTCCCTAACACCTTGCACATCAGGGCTGTCTATATCAGATGTGACACAAGAGCCACCGGAAACCATCTTTGCTGGCAGTGATGATGAATGACAGTTAACTCTGTCTATAGCATGTGAGAAGGGTGGGAGTGGAAGCATTGTACATCCATCCATAAAGGTACAGTGTACAATATAGGAGTTTCCTACCCTTTTTACTCCCAACCTGGTCCTCTCCCTATCATGACTGCTGTGTTGTTGTAACAGACTACAGTACAGTCGCAATTTAAGACAAAGGGAAGCAATGATCTTACAATAACAAGAGCACTTCATTTCTCCCTTAATTAATCCATAACAAGGTAAGATCCTCAACTGCATGGGATAAACTGAGTGAGAAGTGGGTGCATTTAGTTATTAGATTTCCAGATGACTGTGGCTAATTACAACTTGTGCTTGTGCTTTTGTCAGTTAATATTAGGTTCCTTGACCTGAGCCGACCCGCTTGATCCATGTCCCATACCTGCTGCTGCCTGCCTCAGTTGCTGTGTTGATGTCACTGTGTTTAAAAGCATTTGTTTATTTCCTTGTTCCTCACTTCACGTGAGAACTATGAGCACACAGTTCCAAACTAACTAAATCCATCCCGTCCGGGTGACAGATATACATGTCTTTCCGGGGCCGTCCGGGGGTCATATATACATGATCTAGTGTTTTGTAGTATTATTGTTATTGTATTATTGTTATTACGATTATGGCATTATATTATATTATACAATACTATAATATTATATTATAGTTTTAGCTGAGAAATTATGGTTTAAATAAAGGTGATTTTTAAGAAAAACACCTGCTGGCGGTTTGGGTGGTGAAAACAACCCCTGGACGTAATGGGTTAAGTAATGCCTAAGCACCCTGAAAATGTTAAGAACACCAGAAATGCATTTATTCCCAAGGAAAAAGTAAAATTGTTGGACAAAGTGGCATGTGCTGTGGGAACTTAATGTGAACAAGAATAACATTCAGACAATCAGATAAAATGAGTCAAGTGTGCCTATGATGTGGATAGTTTTGTTGATGGAGAGTAATAAAATATTAAAATTATAATGATAAGGGAGAAGTACAATTCATGTTTTCGCATTCAGTGCAATGAGTGCGGAAAGGGCTTTGTGACTGATCTTTGTTAAGAACTAATGGACTCGGGGCTTGAAAATTTGGCTCTAACGGTATGTGAATAGTTTACGTGTTGACAACGGACTCAGGGCTAGAAAATTTGGCTCTTACGGTATGTGAATAGTCTACATGTTGACGTAAAGTTAGTTAAGATAATGATGTGAATTCCGTTCTTGTGAATTATACTATCATACAAATTATACTGCTTGGCTGACATATTATTCATGATTCCTGCATTCGTGTGTACCACAGAGGTTGCATGCAGTCATTCCATGATGATGATTTCAATGTATTTTACTTGATTGTTGATGACTATTGATACTTTCAAGAATAGTTTCACTTTTTTTTTTTTTTTTTTTTTTGTGGCAAAAGTAATTCTTGGCAAAATATACATGATGCTGGGTGGTGACTTTTTCACAGACTGACCATGGGAAATTTTTGCCTGACTGATGTTGGGGGGCTTTCATGGTTAGTTAGTGGCAATTTTAGGTGGTTAAAATTATGGAGGGTCTTTGGGGGTAAAACCTCTCAGTTAGGTAAGGTTAGGATGCAATGAAGTGTCCAGTCAGCGAGATCCTACTTAAACATGCTGCAGCATGCATCTAAAGCAGAAATATTGATAATAAATGAGTTTTATACTGTATATTAAAGGAAAAATATACGGTTAGTGAGTTATTAAAAAACGATAATGATGCTGAAGCAGTAAAATTCATATTTTCATGTTTAGTGCAAAATATGAAAGGAACTTCGTAACAGATTTTTAAAAAATGAACTAATGAACCGGGCTAAAAAATTCGGCTCTTATGGTCTGCGAAGACGTGCTGACATAAGAAGTTAGGTATGATAATTATGTGAATTTAGTTCTTTTGAATTAAATTATCATGCAAATTATACTGCTTGGCTGACTTGTTTATTATTAAGGATTCTGCATGCATGTTTATCAGGGAAGTTGTATGCAATCACTCCATGCTGATGATTACAGTATAATTTTCCCTTTATTTACATGAGTAATGATATCTCCAAAATTAGTTTTGTACTGTGTGTGTGTGTGTGTGTGTGTGTGTGTGTGTGTGTGTGTGTGTGTGTGTGTGTGTGTGTGTGTGTTTTATGACAATACACCAAAAGTAATTCTAAGCAAAATATGCATGATGCTGGGTTGTGATTTTTCACGTGGTTAAAAGTTTTTGCCTGGCTGGTACTGGGGGCTTTCAAGGTTAGGCTTGTAATGGGGTCTATAAAAGCCTGTGTTGCTTAGAGGCAAAAGGTAACTTCAGTAAGTCAATGATGTTGTTGGTTAACTGACAGCGTCCTAGTCCTTACACCTCGGGGATGTGCTGTCCGGTGTGGTCTGCAGCGTCACCAGTGGTGGCCTCCAATGCTATGCTATCATGTGTTTGAAACGGACCAAATTAATCACCACAGGGAGAAAAGAGTGATGTAATGGGGTCTACAAAAGCCTGCATTGCTTAGAGGCAAAGCGGGGAGCCTTTCTTTGGCTCAGTAGTAACGTGCGCACGTATGAAGCGCGAGGGCCTGAGATCGAATCTCAGTCAGACCAGTGTGATTAATTTGTTAAATTTCAGCTTGGTCATTACAGGTTCAGTGGCAATCATTGGTGGTTAAAATTATGGGGAGCATTGGGGGGCAAAATTTCTTAGTTAGGTTACGATGCACTAATGTGCCCAGTCAGCAAGACTGTATGTAAACACACTGCTCCAGGAGTCTTAAGGCAGACATATTTGTGGTAACCCATCTTTATTTACATTTTTAAAGAAAAATATGGGGCTTCCAGAACCTTAATCCTCTATTTTACATGCAAATATATGTCACATTTTAGCACAAATTTGATTCTGCATGAGGTTCTGCATAACCTATCTCGTGTTGTATGAAACCCGTACTGTACAGTGGTACTGTACATGTACTGGTCACGAAGATGTGCTACGACATGAGTGTGAAATTATGGGCCAGGTCAGTGTAAAATGGGTATAATTTTCATTTTTTGTACTAGAATATGCTATTTTACTCCTTTATTTTCCAATAAGTGCTTGAACTCCCTCTTAAGGGGGGGAAGGGACCACTGGATATACCGGATTATCAGTTTTACTGGATCAAGCTTCCCCCAATTGGTCCTGTATAGTTTACTGTATTTCTATAAAATGCTTGAAGACATTTTTGCATATATTACTGCTGATAGTAATCTCCAAGAAAACTTTGTCAATTGAGGAAGAATACAATTTCATCATTTTACTCTGTATAAACACAATAATTTCTTAAAATGTCATGAGGAACTGTAGGTATACCGGTATGCTATTTTGGCAGGGACATGTAGATGGATATGGTGGTGTGGGTGTGCTGGTTGAGGAAAAATGGGTGGGACGTGTCATGAATGTAATGAGGGCAAATGAAAGGATTATAACTGTGAAATTATTGTTCAGTAAACTCATTTCATTTACACTGGCATGTATCTGATGGAAAAGGGAGGTGTACTTTGTTTAGTTGATTTGGAGAAGGCCTTTGACAGAGTCCCTGGGGAGGTGGTGAAGCGGACAATGAGAAACCTTGGGATTGAGGAGTAGCTGGTAAGAGTGGTTATGGCTATGTATGTGGGTGCTCACATCCAGGTGAGAGTGAATGGAGAGAGTGATGATTTTTCTGGGAATGTTGGGGTGCAATAGGGGTCAGTCTTGAGCCCCTTATTGTTTATCATGGTGCTTGAAGCCTTCTCGCATGACTTCAGATCGCATGGAAGATGGTGTATGCCGATGACCTGGTGAAGACTGCAGAGAATGAAAGAATGGTGGAGGAAAGATTAAGGAAATGGAGAGACAGAATAAAGCACAAGGGTTTGAAAGTAAAAGCAGAAAAAAAAAAAAGTGATGATATTTAGGGCTGGTGGCAGTACTGTCAAAGCATGGGGGCAGTGGCCATATGCAGTTTGTCAAAAGGGTGCAAGAAGTTATCTCCATCTTAGGCAGTATTTGTGATAAGTGGGAGCATAAAAGATGTAGTGGTATTAGAGGCAGACTGTGAGATAATGCTGATTTCATGTGTGTAGTGTATCGGAGAGAACATATAGAGATTGTCAGGCATAAATGGAGTGATTAAGTTGGCGAGTCTCTTACGAGTGTGGAAAGTTTTATTATTTAGGAGACGTTCTGTGCTGGAGGTGGGGCTGGAGGTAGCTCTGTGGCTTGGGTAAGGAGTAGATGGATGAAGTTCGAGGAGCTGTTGCCTCTCCCGCAACTGACAGGGCTCTCCCTCTGTGCTAAGGTATCTTTGTATGCAGCATGTGTTAGGAGTGTAATGCTGTATGATAGTGAGACCTGGGCAGTAATGGAACAGGATACTCACTGGCTCAAACACACAGAAATGACAATGATCAGATGGATGTGTAGTGTGTCCTTGAATGCAGCCTGAGGAAGCCAGGTTGATGACTGAAGGACTGAGAAGATGGATGAGACTGGAGAGAATTGATAGCTGAGATGAAGATGGGTAGACTGAGATGGTTTGGGCATGTGGAGAGGATGGAGGAGGACAAATGGGTGAAGAAAGTAAGAATTGTGAATCAGGGGCAGGGTTGCGGAAGACAAACCTAAAATGATCTGGGACAAGGTTACAGAATTTGACCCCAGGGATAAGGGACTGAACAGTATGGCTGCCAGAGATTAAGCAGCATGGAGAGCTGCCAACAGGTGACCAAGGACAACATATGCAAGCATGCTGGAGCCTTTAAAATTGATATGATATGATACAAAGATTTGCTATACAAGAAAAATACATTATTAGATTTTGTGAGATGAGTCAGGCTGGTTAGATTTACTTTGCCAGTTATGTTTTTACCTAAACCTTTCAAAAACCCTATCAAATGCTCAAATACAAAGCAATGCAGAACAAGTGTTGCCCTTAAAGGGCCATTAATCCACTATCCCCACTTCATTTCATCTCTGGTGAGGAAAGCAAAACAGGCAGTCCTGAATGATGAAGCTGGTGCAAGTCCAGGATGAGCCAAGCCAGTGGACCAGCTGATGCATCTAATTAATCAAACTCATGCTGTTGTCTCAGTTTATGAAATATTGCTGTTTATTTATTTTCACTTTTATAAAAGGCCTGCAGATAACGTTACAGCATTTCTTTCCTTGATTTAGGGCTGTGTTGAGATGTATTCCTCACTTGCACTATGCCTGTATGTGGTGGCAGTGTTGAGGAATGACAATCCTTCCTAAAGGTGTTTTCAAGACCTAAACAGAGAATAACTAGGTGTCTGACTGTAGAAATACATTTTTTTCCAAAAGCTGACGTTAAACTTTCCAAGTATTGATACGAACCTCTTTAACTGCAGATGTTAAACTACAGAATATTTCAAACACATTAGTATTCTCTAGTCTACAACTGCAATACTAAATATTGTACCTTCCCTTACCTGGCCTCCCCTACAAGGTGCGGGGGTTAGTAAGGTCTGTTGGCATCCTTGGGCCGCTTGAGCTGTACCTTTAGGCGCTTCATGCCAATCTGGAAGCCGTTCATTGCCTGGATGGCAGCTTGGGCTGAGGTTGGATTATCGAAGCTCACAAAACCTGGAAAACAATAAAAGGAATGTAAAGATAGTCATATGAAAAAAGGTGAGTAAAAATGCTGGGTTTAGCCCCAGGAAATGATGAAGTGTGTGGCAAAATGCTGAGGCATGGGGGAGAGAGAGAGGTAGGCTTTGATGGAGTGCATGGTGATGTTCTGAAGCATGGGGGAGAGATAGTACTAAAATGGATGAGGAAAATGTGCAGACTGGCCCGGGAGGAAAGTAGTCACGGTGAACTGAAAGTCAGGTGTAATTATTCCCCTGTAGAAAAGAAAAGGTGAAAAAATTGTGTCCAGTAATCATAGGGGCATTTGTGTTTTTAGTATAATAGGGAAAGTATATGGTAGGATACTTACTGACAGAGTTAGGGAAATAACAGAGGAAGTAGTTGGAGAAGAACAGGAGGTTTCAGGATGGGAAGAGGTTGTGTAGCTCAGATATTCATGCTAAGGTGTTTAGTGCAAAATATTCAAGAGACTGGAAAGAAGTTGTATGCTGCTTTCATGGATGTGGAGAAAACATATGACAGAGTGGACAGACAAGGAATGTCAAAAACACTAAAAATATATGGAGTAAATGGGAAGCTTTTGAATGCTGTGAAGAGTATGTATGAGGGCACTTGGGTTGCAGTTCATGTGGATGGTGAACTGCATGAATTTTTCTATCTGAATGCTGGATTGAAACAGGGATGTGCCATGTCTTCATGGCTGTTCAACGTGTATATGAAAGGAGTTACAGTATAAAGGAGATAGAGTACAGCAATGGATGATGGAGCAACCCTACTGAGAAAGGGCAGCATTTGGAAGCTTCCTGTTCTGTTGTTTGCAGATGATATTGTATTGTTAAACAAAGACAAAGTGGGACTGCAAGGCTTGGTGAATGAGTTTGGGAGAGTATGTATGAAATGGAATCTAAAGGTGAATGCTGGGAAGAGTAAAGTTGTGGTCTTTGAGAGAAATGAAGTAACTGAATGCACTGTGATGCTGGGTAGTGAGGAAATGGAAAATGTGAGTGCATTCAAGTACAGTAACTAGGCAGTGCAATAAGTCAGGATGGAAGTTTGGAGGATGAAGTGCTTGAGAGGGTACAGCAGAGATGAAAGGTTGCTGGTTCACTGAATGCAGTGAAATAGGGAAAGGAACAGTAAAAGTCACTGCATGACAGTACTGTGATCACCACTTTAATGTATGGAAGTGAAGCTTGGATCTTGATAGAGGGACACAAGCCAAGAATGAGAGCAGTGGAAATTAGTTATCTGAGAGGAGAAAGTGGAGTTAAAAGGAAAGACAAACTGACACGTAGGGAAGTGAAGGAGTGTTGTAGTGTGCATGTGGATTTGACAGAGGGTCCTCGAAGAAATATACTGAGGTGGCTTGGCCATGTGGAGAGGATGGAAAGTGAGAGACTAATGAGGAGAGAGTATGCAAGTGAGGTGGAGGGGGGAGAGGGAGGGGAAGACTGAGGATGAAATGGAGGGATGGAGTAAAGACGTATATGAGGGAGGGGGGCGTAAGATGAGGGGACGGTAGCAAAATAATAGGAGACAGGGTGACATGGATGTAATTTGTTGGAGGCCACCCCTTACGGGATTTCGACATCTGGCTATAGATAGACAAATAATAGATATACAATAAATCAGTACTGTATGTGACAGGTTTTCAATTTATGTAACCCTACTGCATACCCAGTTGTGACCGTATTTGTGACTACCTGTATTTTATATACTCTAACATGATTTTTCACATATCCAGAATTTGGAAAATATAAGCTCAATTAACTGGAATGCATGGAGATTCTTACATTCTGGATATGGAATTTTTTGGATAATCCAATGTTACTCTTAGAAATTTTCTGGGAAGTCAAACAAATGAAATAGTACCAAACTTGGAACTTTATTTCATAAAGTATATTATTCTGTATTAGATACAGGACAGGTAAGATACAGTACAGGTACACTCATGCTCACTAATATCTGCCCAGGGGTGCCCCCTTCCTACCATGGAATACCCAGGGAAGAGGGGAGGGGGGACAAAATGTCCTCCACCTGCCACTACCACAGCTACCGACCATCTCCCATACCCCAATCCAACCCCCCACCCCACCCGTCATTCTTAACTAGCAGTTACATCTCAAGCTGATTTCATGCTTAACACTCTTGGTCACACTACTAATACAAACAAAGAACATTAGGATATGTTAAAGGAATATAACTATCAACATGTTGCAGCAAGAAATTAATGCATTATGATGTTGACAGTAAAACAAAAACGTTAACAACGGCCACCTCAGGCCTCCTGTGTTGGGTGCACTGCTTTGCAAAAACACACACACACACACACACACACACTCACACACACACTGAAAAACACAGACACAAACACACCAAAACATACATGCACAGACACGGACGCATGCAAACACCCAACGCATGAGGCCTGGGATGGCCGTTGTTAACGTTTTTGTTTTACTGTCAACATTATAATGCAGTAATTTCTTGTTGCAGCATGTTCAGAGTCATATTATATAATTTTTACATATCTTAAGAGTTTTATATTTGTGTATTAGCAATGTGACTATGAGTGTAAGGTATGAGGTTAGCTTGAGATGTAACTGCCAGTTCAGAATGACGAATGGGGGGCTGGGAGAGGTAGGGGTATGGGGGAGGGATGGGAGCTGGGGTAGAGGTGGGTGGAGCTCGTTTCGTCCCCCACTCCCGTCTTCCCTGGGTACGTATATGGGGGTATGAAGGAGGCACCCGAGCAGAAATCAGTGATCGTGTGTACACCACAATATACACAAAAAGACAGCAAGAGAAATTGTACAGGACTGGACACAAACCAGCAAACATTACCAAAAATTATTTAAAGAAAAATTTAGCACATGTTACAGGCCAAAATAAATTTGAAAACTAAGCTGCATACACTACTTTATCCGGTACTGTACAAAATTAATCAAGAATTATAGGGGGACGACCGGTATCCGGAATATTTTCGACCCCATGCTGGATCGAATTTGCATTCCGGTTATACGGATGTGTCGATGCATCGGATGCCGGTTAATCGAGCTTTTACTGTGTGTGTGTGTGTGTGTGTGTGTGTGTGTGTGTGTGTGTGTGTGTGTGTGTGCGCACGCGCGCGTATTTACCTAGTTGTATTTACCCAGTTGTCATATTTATACAGGAAATGAGCTATGCTCGTGGGGTCCAGTCTCTTTCTCTCAGTAAGTCAAATTTTGCTTTGAACTCGTTCAAGTTTTTAGGCTGGACTCTCTCTTTGTCCAGGCTATTCCACAGGTCTATGCATCTATGGAAAACTATATTTCTTAATATCCTTCAAGCAACTTGGCTTTTTCAGTTTCATTTCATGTCCTCTTGTTACTCTCCCATCCCATACAAACAGATCTTTTCTATCAATTTTATCAACTCTCATCATGGCCCTGAACACTGCAATCATATCGCCCCTCTCTCTCCTTCTTCTAAAGAAGGCAGATCCAGCTTTTTCAGCCTCTCTCTGTACAACAGATCTGCCAGGCTGGGGACCATCTTGGTTGCTGTTCTTTGCATTCTCTCGGTCTTGTTTATATCTTTCTTTTTGCGTGGGGACCACACTACTGGCACATATTCCAACCTGGGGCTGATCATGGGCTCTATCAATTTTTTCATCACCTCCTCATCCATTTAATGAAATGCCACTCTTACATTCGTCACGAGATTGTACGTCTCTCTAACTATCTTGTTAATGTTTTTCAGGTGACAAACTATCCTGGATCAGCACTCCCAAATCTTTCCCTTCTCTCAATTTTGTGACTGATTCATTACCCATCATATAATTCAGTGATGGCCTCTTGGTACCTTTACCCATTTCCAATATTTTACATTTTTTTGCACTGAATTTCATTTCCCACATCCAGGCTATTCCACAGGTCTGTGCATCTATATCTAATATACTATAGCAGTAGCTGTGTGTGTGTGTGTGTGTGTGTGTGTGTGTGTGTGTGTGTGTGTTTTTACCTAGTTGTATTTTACTTAGTTGTGATATGCAGGAAATGAGCTATGCTCGTGGTGTCATGTCTCTGTGCCTCAGCCAGTCAAACTTTGTTTTAAAACATTGCTTTAAAACACACTTTGCTTTAAACTCACTTAACTTCTTGGACTTGATGATCTCTTTGTCCAGGCTATTACACAAGGCAATGGATCTGTATGGCAAACTATACAGTATTTCATTATATCCTTCTGGCAACTTGTCTTTTTAAGTTTCTTTCCATGTCCTCTCATTGCTTCCCCATTCCACACAAATGGATCTTCTCTGTCAATTCTGTCCGCTCCCATCATGGCTCTGAACACTGCAATCATGTTGCCCCTCTCTCTTCTTTCTTCTACGGAAGGCAGACCTAGCTTCTCTAGTATTTCCTTGTATGATAGATCTGCAATGCTGGGGACCATCATGGTTGCTGCTCTTTGTATTACCTTGATCTTGTTTAAATCTTTCTTTTTATGTGGGGACCACACCACTGCAGCATATTCCAATCTGGGGTGGATCATGGCAACTATCAATTTTTTCATCATCTCATCTATGAAATGAAATGCCACCCTTATGTTTGTCAACAGCTTATACAGTAATCCCTCGATTATCCAGAAGCTCTGTACCTGGACATGCTCCATATCTGAATGTTAAGCCTTGTCTCTATTATCTCCCTATCAGGATTTCTCTGTCCATATCCAAACATAAAATTTCTGACATGGCCAGTTGGGTGACCAACAAATTCAAAAAATCGGTTGGGCGCCAGCTGGTCACTCTGGCAACATGCTGGCAATAGACCGCAACCCACCAGCTGAGCAAAAATGGCTGTCTCCCTCTTCACCAAACAGTCAAAGTCCCCCAGCCACCCGGATCACTAGGCATGTACTGTACCAGCCACGCGAGTAATACAGACCCTAACTCCCCAGCTGAGCAAAAATGGCAGTCTGGCTCTTCAGCAAATGGTCAAAGCCCCTGGCTACCTGGATCACTTGGATGCTACCAGTTGTGTGCGAGTGATACAGACCCTAACCCACCAGATGAGCAAAAATGGCTGTCCAGCTCTTCATCGAACAGTCAAAGTCTCCTGGTTGCTCGGATCACCTGGAAGCTACTGACTGTGCACAAGTAATACAGACCCTAACTCACAAGCTGAGCAAAAATCACTGTCTGTCTCTTCACTGAACAGTCAAAGTCCCTCGGCCACCCAGATCACTGGGAACATACCGGCTGTGCGCGAGTAATACAGGCCCTAACCCACTAGCAGGGCAAAAACACCCGTTCACCTCCTCACCAAACAGTCAAAGTCCCCTGGCCTCCCTCGTTTCTCCCCCTCCGTCCCTCCTCCATCCCCCTCCATGCTCAGTGCTACCAGGCATGTCTCCCTCCCCATCCCCTCACCCTCTCCAACTCACACTTAGCATGCCGCCTGCCTGGCCTCCCACCACCTTACCTCCCTGCATCACCAAGGTCAATTTTTAAAGTTTTTGATGATTTAATCGATTACTATTAGTTGCAGAAATTCTGAAAACACCACAAAAAAGCTTGTGAAATTCTGCATCTAGACATATGTTTAGCTTTTGCATGGTGTGGGCAAAATTTTGCACTAGGATGTTATTTGAAGCTATTTTTACTCTTGAACAAGGTTATTCTCATTGCATTTTTGCACTTTTACTCAACAGTTTTGTGGTTTTCCTAGCTTACCTTATAGTATAAACACTGGTGAAGATGATGGTTTAAATTTATACCAATATAAATAATTTCCAGGGCCAAATTCGGCCGTGGAAATGTTTTTCTTTGTACATACAGAAACCGTCATAGCTGGGTTCTCCACTCTGTTGGTATCCCATAGACTTATTGAAAACTTACAGTTCCGAAGAGGGATAAAATTCTTTTTGCAACCATTGTCTTCACTGACTTTTTTTGTGAATTTTTACTGTTTATGCATTTTTTTCTTAGTGTCTAGCATTATACTAGACATTCACATGTGTGTTTTGATGTGTACACAGCTAAAAGACTGAAGAAGACAGCCACAATCGGATGGAGTACTGTACATATAGGTAGGGTATTTGTGGATTTTTATTGTTCATGCATTGTTTTCTTAGTGTCTAGCATTATACAGGATATTCTCGTGTGTGTTTTGACGTCTAAATATAGCTGAAAGTCTAGACAGCACTGCCACAATTAGGAGGGATACTGTACATATAGGTTGGGTACAGGTAGGGTACAGGTACAGTAAAGGATATTGCTCTGTATCCAGATTTCATCCGTATCCATACATGCTTTTGGCTCTATTACATCGGATAATTGTGGGATTACTGTATATCCCTCTGACAATCTTGTTAATGTGTTTTTGGGTGACAAATTATCTTGGACCAACATTCCCAGGTCATTCTCTTCTCTCCTCTTGCATTTGTGATTGGTTCCTTTCCCAATGAGCAATTCAATGATGGCCCATTTGTACTTTTACCCACTTCCAGTATTTTCCTTTTTTTTGCACTGACTTTAATTTCCCATACCCAGTTCCACCCATAAATCCTGTCCAGATCTTCCTGCAGCATTTTACAATCCTCTTCAACTTCTATTCTCCTCATGATGTTTGCATCATCTGCAAACACACTTGCATAATTGTTCATCCCATCCACCACATCTTTTACTTAAATCAGGAACATTGTGGGCGCCAGCACCGAGCCCTATGGGACTCCACTTGTTACTTCCATCCACCTTGACATCTTGTCCTTTCGTACTGTCCTCATCTGTCAGTCTCTCATGAAGTCTCATTCACTCCAAGAGGTTCCCCTTCACTCCTCCTGTGTGCTCCAGCTTCCACATTAGTCATTTATGGGGTATCTTGTCAAAGGCTTTCTCCAGATCTAAGCATACTCAATCCTTGAGTAACATGCGCGGTTGACTAACACGTTTTCGTTCTAATGCGCTCAGCAATGCAACAGGTCATATCAACACACGGAAAAACTCAAGCTCACGCGTTGTCAGCTGGCTTGGCGACGAAATCTGAGTCGTGCGTGGTGACAGCACCCGCCAGATTCGCCATGACTGGACAGCTTAGATCCAAGTACCTGTCCTGGGCACACTCAAGGCCGTATGGTTAGACAAAAATGTATGGGTTTCACATCTTTAGAGGTTGAAATGGAACAAAAATTTATGCATATGTTCTTGTAAATTAGCATTCAGTTGAACATTTTTCTTTTGATTTCGTGCTTCCCAACACATTTCAGAATGACTGAGCATACAGTTATCACTCTTTTCTCATACCTCACTTAGTTCTACCACAGACTTATAATGGGTTTTGCAGTTTTAGGGGTCAAAATGGAACAACAATGTTTGCTAAATAGAAAAAAAAAAAAAAAAAAAAAAACTCTTACCCACATGTTCTCATATGTTAGCGTTCAGTTCCACGTTCTTCCTTCGGTTTCATGCTTACCAACACATTTCGGACTGACTGAGCATATGGTTATCAGTCTTCTCGCGCCTCACCTAACTCTACCCCAAATTCATAATGGGTGTCACAGTTTTAGGGTACGAAATAAAATGAGGGTGTTTGCTACTTAAAAAAAAATTTACTTTCATCCTTGTGTTTTTATAGGTTAGCATTCAGTTCCACATTCTTCGTTCAATTTCGTGCTTCCCAGCACATTTCGGACTGACTGAGCACATGGCTATCAGTCCTTCTCGTGTCTCACTGGCTTTACCCCACACTCATATGGGTTTCACAGTTTTAGAGGATGAAATGGAATGAAAATGTTTGCTAATAAGAAAGAATTACTCTCATCCATGTGTTCTCATAAGTTAGTGTTCACTTTCACATTCTTCAATTGATTTCGTACTTCCCAACACAGTTCAAACCAACTGAGGATACAGTTACCTGCCCCTTCTTGCATCACACCGAGTACATGCAAGTCCCAGTAAACGAGCAATTGCTTAACGAGAATTCGCTAATACAAGGTCTTGGAATTTGCACCACCGCCTGTTTAACAAGCATGTAAAACCCCACAAAATCTCAACTTCGAGAATCGAGACAAGGGTACAGTATATATAATATTGAACAACCACAGGGACATCACACAACCCTGACGCACGCCCACACTGATCATGAACCATTCACTTAGATGCCCATTTACCCTTATACGTCTCACTACCATCATAAAAACTCGACAACACCTAGCAGCTTACCATCTACACTGTACATGCTGTCTACTTTGTCATATGCTTTTTCCAGATCCATAAATGCCATAAACATCTTATAGTTCTTCTCACAACCCTTCTACATTATCTGTCTCTGCAAATATTCGACCCACACATCCGCTGCCACTTCTAAAGCCACCCTGTTCATCACTCACTAGGACTTCTGATATCTCTTAATTTCTCTACAATAATTCTTCCATATACCTTCCCTACAAAGCTCAATAAACTTATGCCATGATAACTCTCAACCTCACTTCACTCACCTTTATTTTTGTAAACGGGTACAGTCATAGCCTTTTTCCATTCTGCTGGCACAGTTTCACTCATCCATGCCTTCTTACATATCTCCAACATGTACTTCATTCTGCTCTCTCCATTACACTTAACATTTCTGCATACACCTCATCAACCCCAGCTGCTTTTCCATTTTTCAGGTGCTTCACAGCGTTCTTCACCTGTGCGAGTGTCACGTTTCCTGGCATTGTACTTCTCTGCACACCTCCAAAACCAATCATGTTTACAGCTGCTCTGCTCTCTCTATTCCCATTCATCAGGCTTTCAAAATACTATTTCCATCTGGTCCTTACTTCATCCCCATGGGTTAATAATCTATCACTTACATCCTTCACACTCATATTTCTTTCAACTGTCACTTCTACATTTCCGCACCTCTTTCCAGAAAAACTTCCAATTTTCAGAGTAGTTTGCATTCATTTTTCTTCCAAGATCATCATTTACCTCCTCCTTTTTCCTCCTCACTAGTCTCTTTACGTGCTTCTTGCTCTCAATATATTCATTTTTTTTTTTAGGTGCTTCTTGCTCTCAACATATTCAGTTTTTATTTCAACTGAAACTATAAAGAAATCATTATTCATGGAGGCAGTTCCACTTCCCTTACCATGCACTAGAGTACTGCATCTGGATACCCTATACCTCAGGCCAGCAGCCAGCTGAAATATGTCCTCTCAACCCACTGTACTTTGTGACTGCAAAAACTTTCATCCATTTCTTGAAAGATGTTAACATCACCAAATTAAAGATGACAAAATATAAGCTCTGAGTACTAGCAATGCACTTTTCTACTTGTAGCTCTGTCACTGAATTTGTACATCTATTTAAGCTAGCAAAAGGTACATCATTAAGTCAATAAGTACATCAAATATCTCACCGAAGCACTTGCTCTGATTGGTGGCTCTGTCGATGAAAACCTTGGACGAGATGACATTTCCAAAGGGGAGGAACATCTGCATGAGCTCTGCATCGCCAAATTCTTGGGGCAGGTGGTAAATGAAAAGGTTGCAGCCTTCTGGACCTGAGATGGAGCACCCTGCCGGCATAAATTAATGTGAGTGGTCATGTGATGTACAGTACTTCTTAACATACTAAAACTTGCAGCAAACACAATGTTACAGTTACTGATGGTTCCTATTTGTTTTGAAGACTATGAAGGAGGCAGGGTGGCAAGCCAAATTAAAGTCTGTGGGAGGTTGTTAACTGCTGTGTGCAATATTTTGAGAAAAATGTAGGATAGCTAAAGGTACCTGAAGAGTTCAATGAAACTGAAGAGGACTGAAATCAGGCACATTAATACTACACACACAGTATTTGAAAATTATCATTCATTCATTATTCAATCCTGCATTGCCCCATGAGAAGCACAGGAGCCTGGAGCTAGACAAACTGGTCCTGACATTTAAGATGAAAGTGACCAGCCTCACTCATCCCTGAGTGGCATTATGTAAGCAATAAACCCCAACTACCCCTTGGATATAAACCTGCCCAGGCTTAATCTGACTGGAGTGCCTTAATTACCCACTAAGCCACCAGGCGCCATAATATGCTTACTGTATACAGTAAACCCTCTCTAATTCAAACCCGAATAATTCAGAATTCGGTTAATTTGGATCTTTTTTGTCCACCACACAAAAAATTTTAATTTGGATAGAAATTCGAATTAAGTGAGACAAGTCCAAAAAGGGTTCCAGTGATAAGTGGATGTGAACAGTTTTTGTAGTGATAAGTGTAGTAATAAATGTAATTTTTAAGAATTGTACAGTACCTTTGGTACAGTTAAATGTACTCTACTCTAGGACAGTGTTGCAAGACTTCATTATCAAGGTTTCACACTATTTTATTTATTGTATAGTGCACTCTTTGAGAATAAAGTAATAATATACTGTACTGTTCAATGTTTTTGTGAAAAAGCCATGTTTTAGTGAGTGTGGGTGTGATTTGGGGATAGGGGCAAACAAGCTCCAATAATTCGGATTTTTGGATAATTCAACATAGGGTTCCCCCCAGTTAATCCGAATTATAGAGGGTTTACTGTATGGTTACCACCCAGTGTAGCAAATGGTTTCCTGGTGTACAGGAAACCATTTGGCATGTCACTATGTGTAGTCACCCGTAGACAGAGGGAAGAGGAAAAAATGAAGGAAAGACAGACAGAAGGAGGAAAGAAATTTAAAAAAAAAGGAAAGAAGGGAGAGAGGAAAGGGCAGTCACCCAAGAGCAGCACTGCACTGAGTGAGTGGATAGTGAGAACCCCCACCTACCACTAATTTGAAAATTATAAAAACAACAATACATATACAATACATACTATATACTGATAACATATGTACATACTACTGAAAACCTTTTTTTTTCTTTTTCTTCTTTTATGTGTCCGACTCTGGGCAATGGCTTCAGGGCCTATTCCCAAGTCCCAGTAGTCCTCCTTGGTGCCCAGTAGTCCTCCTACATCTCTACATGTCATCACTTCAGCGTTAACACCCACCATCCATATTGAATATATGCTAGGGCTGTCTCATACAGCACTGGTGTGCTGGTATTAGCGGGGGTACTTTTATGACATGTCGGCGGGTCATCCAGTAGATCAGAAAAGTCTCCTTTTTAGGAAATTCAAATCCTTAAACTGTTCCCTGCCCCAGCTGGGATTCAAACCTGGGTCCATTAGGACTGCAGGCCACCTCTCTACCGCTTCAGTCACTGCCTCCCCCAGATGACAGAACAACTCGGTGTGTTATATTCCCGTATGACCTATATTATACATACAGTATATATATATATATATATATATATATATACTGTACATATATACAGTATATATATATATATATATATATATATATATATATATACACAGTGCACCCCCAAACAATGTGAACTCACACAGTGCAAATCACCTACAATGTGAGGTCCACCAAGAAAATGCTTATTTTTATCGAATGCAAAATCTGTGAATCAAACTTTCCAACATGCGAATCGGATGTATGATTCCAGGGCAAAAATGGACTTCCTGCATTACTACGAGTGTCGGGCTGGACAATGTGAGTCAGTCACACGAAGGTAGGTGGCTGGCAAATGAGCCAGATTCAGAATGATGGGCAGCTGGCAAGCTATCTGCATGCCATCTACTGACTTTCCCGGGTAAACAGACATTTCTCTTCCATACTGCCGCGAGAACACATACTGTACCTCGCATCCTGTGGTCTGTTTTAGCATCACCCACCTGTTCATCCTGGTCTCTGCTGTCAATTTTGAAGGCTTTATGGCACCTCCAGGAGACCTCAGCAGTGGCAGTGAGAGTGACAACAGGGTGCCCCACCCCATGGGGCAAGAGTAGATGCCCCGAGTCTCAGATACCCTCCTCCCTCCCTTCTTAACAAGCCCAGAAGTCACTTAGATAATGGTATATGGTGTTCTATTTGTTGTTTTATTTGTTGGTCCAACTAGAAGTACTATTAGACAAAGTATTAGCGGAGTAGAGTAGGCTGGAAGGGGACCCGAAGACCAAGACCTGGGTAGGCTGTCCACCATAAACCATATTTCCCATAAGTTCTTTGGTTCACACAATGCAAAATCGTAGAATGCGAGGGTTTCTGCCGCCCATAAACTCACATTGTGTGAGGGTGCACTGTATATATATAAAGTCATGGAATGATCAAATCTAATTACAGGTACATAAAAACGAGCAACTGACTATTATCAACCAATGTCCATCCATCCATCCATCAAATACTGAAGACATAAAAATAAGACTCTGTGTAGCAATGATACACAGTTTACATAATAAAACTTAACAGACACTCAAACTGCTGCAACGGAAGAGTGTTGGCAATGATGTAAAATAGATACTGAAACCATGTTGCTGCAGTTCCAAGCACTGATTATGCAAAATACAATTAACTTTACTGCATTACTGAAATAATTCCACACATACTTAAGGACTATTTTACATAATTAAATTTAACTCAAAACTTAGAGACTATTTCTACTCTGAACTAAGAAGGGAATGATATATACTGTAAACGTTCCAATATACTGGCTAGAGAGTGATTCATATATGGAGGTCATCATCATTTACATATTTTTCACTGGTTTTCTGTCAAAAGTTCATACTTAAATTTAGCTAAAAGCTTAACTAAAAGACTGATTCTACTCTGAACTAAGAAGGGGAGAGTTTCAACTTTAAACATTCCAGCATACTGGCTGGAATTTGTGAATTATGAGGTTTGTTCTGAAAGAACCTGACCTTAGGCTCTAAAAAAATAAACAGCTAACGTGTTGGGTTAGGATACTAATCCCCTTCAAAGCAGTCCCCTTATGACATGACACACATAGTCCAGCGTTTTTTTAACTGCCTGAAACATTTTTCAAAGTCAGTTTTCGGTATCTCCTAAAGGTGCTTCATCGCATTTGTCATGGTCCCTTCTCGTCTCAAACAGGGAACCCTACAACAGAGTTCTGAGTTTGGGGAATAACAAAAAGTTGCATGGACCATGTCTAGCGAGTAGGGAGCCTGCCGGACCTGTGGGATGTTTTGCTTGGTAAAAAATTCCTGAATCAGTTGAGGAGAATGGGCAGGGGACATTGTCATGGTGCAGCTTTGGACTTGCTGCTTTCCAATGGTCTGGTCCCTTCCGCCAAACTGTGTCACAAAGATGACGGATAACATTGAGGTAGTAATGTCTGTTGACAGTCTCACCTTCTAGTGCATATTCATGATGCACAACACCACGGTAGTTGGAAAAAATTGTCAACATGAAAGTGCTTTTATCTTGCTGTGGACACGTCATGCTTTCTTTGGCCGAGGCAATCTCGCATGATTCCACTGGGATGACTGTGCTTTTGTTTCTTCTGGGTTGTAGCCATACAATGAAATCTCATCTCCAGTGTTAACAGTCTTCAGACAGCCTGGACTGCATTTTGCACACTTCAACATGTCTTGATCAGTGGTCATCCAAGGGAAGAGATCATGACAAATGCAACGAAGCAGCTGCAGGAGATACCGAAAAATTACTCTGAAAAATGTTTCCCGCAGTGGAAGGAACACTGGGCTATATGTGTCAAGTCAGAAGGGGCCTACTTTGAGGAGGGGTTAGTGTCCTAGCTCAACAGTTAGCTATTTATTGTTTTATAGTCTAAGGCCAGAAACTTTCGGAACAGACCTTGTATAAAAAGATGTCACAATTACTGTACGTGGTTAACTTTTACTTTTTTTTAAAGACCATATTCTAATTTGTTAGAAAAAACTGGAAGAAGTTAATATAAAAAAAAATCTAAATCTATACAATACTGTACTATATTTACTTCCTAAGCATGAACTGGAAAAAGCATTCCCTATGTTATGGCTTAAAAAAGAAACTTCCAGTGCTGTTTTTAAGTGTGTGTGTGTGTGTGTGTGTGTGTGTGTGTGTGTGTGTGTGTGTGTGTGTGTGTGTGTGTGTGTGTGTGTGTGTGTGTGTGTGTGTGTGTGTGTGTGTGTGTGTGTGTGTGTGTGTGTGTGTGTGTGTGTGTGTGTGTGTGTGTGTGTGTGTGTGTGTGTGTGTGTGTGTGTGTGTGTGTGTGTGTGTGTGTGTGTGTGTGTGTGTGTTCCTTTTATCAAAGAATTCAGTTGATGGTGATACTCATAAACAGCTTCTGTCTTGGTTTTACCCAAACAAAATGGCATGCAGGCAATGTCCCCTTACACAGGTATTTTTCTTTCTTCTACCAATCTATTTTTTCCCTTATTCTGGTGCTATATGTACATTTGCTACATGCAATCATTACTGTGTGTCTTTTCCCTCCATCCTAAATTTAATAAGTTCACTTCAACTGCATTACGGTATACAGTGGGCTTTGAGTCACAAGTTAAAAGTGTAGTGCATTTATTTTTCCTCTACAGCAAGGTATACAGAAATGTGACTCTTCCATCAGACACACAGTGAGGAACAACTACAGTGTTAGGCTGTATTTAGTTACTTTCAGCTTGAGATGAGCAAGATGTTCCTCCACTGAGTGTAACTAATATCATACTGAAGTCAAATCTCCTCCAACGCAAGCCTCTTCAATGCGAAAATGATGCATCCATTACCGCATATAGTATTTGTTACAACTGTATTTCATACACTTCAGTGCGATTTGTCATGTATCTGCAATCTGAGTTACTCATGTGGGGGAAAAGACATCACAGTATTACCCAGACGACTGCTTACTGACATGTCTGATCATCTGTTTCTCAGACAAGAGTGATCCAGTTGATTCTTTTCCCTCATCTTCTTCATAATTGGTGAATAAGCATTCCTAGCCATTATTTGTCCTTGTGAATATGAATTTCCTCACGATTCTAAGAACTTTCCCCTTCATTATAGCAAAATTTTACCCCAGAATAATCATTGCAACATTTCCTTTATTCTGATTTAGTATTACAATTGTATAAAAAGCATGTGTCCTACACTGACATCTACTAAGGTATAGTTCTTCATAAATGAGTATGCAGAGCTCAACAAACTAACACGATGATACTTTGGGTGGTATTAGAGACCTTATACAGTAGCATCCTTTCCTTGGCAATCTATTCTGACTACTACAGTACATCTTAATACAGTAATACCCCAGTTTAACAATGCAATTAGTTAGGTAAAAACCCATCGTTAGGCGGGGTATCGTATATCGGGGTAGTTTTAACATGTAAAGGAATGAGATGAGTTTCTCAGCCTTGGGTTTTCCCCCAACCAAGTCCAAAACCCACCCAAATGAGCCCAAAAACAAGCTTAAAGCCAATCTAAATGGGCTAACAGCTGTACAGGAAGCTAATCTAACTCTAGCACCTGTAAATAACTCATTAAAACCAACAAATAAAATCTGAAAATTGCCAAATATGTCTGGAAAAAATCAAGCTTAGTAAACTGTACCCCAAAATGCCAATGTTCACCCCACCTATGGCTAAAACACATTAATCTAAGTCTAAAAACAATTTACAAATCAACCTAAGCAAACAATTTTAGTCTAATATGTAATCAAAATCGGTAAAAAAAATAAAAACCCAACGTTAAACCAAGGTTTGGCCATCGTTAGGCAGGGTAAGGTGGTATTTCTACCCTCATCGTTAAGCCGGGGTATCGCATCTAGGGGTATCGAATATCGAGGTATATCTGTATTCTCTTGTACATTACCAATGTAATTTAAATACTTTAGCAATATTCATCAATTACATACAAAAGAATACTGAAGTGTAATGTGTGACACAAAATGTTAAGGAAGAGGTGATTATAAAATCTCCAAAGCCAGTTAGAAGACAAGTGAAGGATGTCTCATCACTACCAACACAACCCTCCTATGCTCAATGATCCCACATTGCTAACCATGATACCTCTTCAAATGATGTACATTTCGCTCATACTGTACATTTAATCAAGGATGCATACTAATAGTTAGTTGGAGGTGCTTAATGCAGTACAAGATTTGAAATATTAAAAAAAAAAAAAAAAGCAGCTACGTCATTTTTCATGGGTATTAATTGCAGTATCTCAACTCCTCTTCCTTCCACAATTAACTATCAATACTGCATGGTTCTTGAGGTGCAAGAGAGGGATATCTTCGTTTTGTTGGGCTTACAGTATTCCTTCTTTCTATTTTACTTTGAGAATTTTCATCTTCTTTTGTTCATTTTTGCTGTATCCCCTTTCTACTTGATTTTTTCTAAATGTTTTGTTCTAGTAATTATTCTACCTACAGTACAATCCCTTATTTACAGTAAACTCTCAATCATGTTGTAATTCAGCCTTGTCCTATGCTGAATAATGTGAAATGCCAGATATTGCATACTACCCCTCATCGCCTCAACATTCAGCACTGAACCAGATATTGTTACCACTGTACCTGTCTCGGCCCTCTATCCTAAAAACTTTCCCATGATTAAAAGATGAAAACTAAGCATGATATACAATAAAATAATGATAAAGCTCAGTAATACGGTAACAGTGCACCGGCTGGATACCACTTATGAGCTGGTTGATATGCCTCAATGCCGGATATTGCATAAAACCACGGGTTACATCCCATTTCAGCACCGGATGTTGCATAATTTCACCGGATATTGCTTTAACAGAGTTGACCCAGGAACACCAGATATTGCATTGGGCCTGACATTGCAACGAAATATAATTGAGAGTTTACTTTTCTCTCATCCCACTTTTCTATCTCCATTTGGCTAATCCCCATTTCTTAATTCCTCTACAGGATACAAAGTTTTCATACAGGTCACACCATAGAATTTTGTGGCAGCCTCTTCCAGGTTGTGTTCTGCTATCACAACTTTGAGGATGTGATAAGATACTGTATGACACAAATATGAATTGTGACATCACAAGACAGCAGCTGAAATATTGTACAGTACACTGTTGATTATCAAACACACTTGCTGGATACCATTTACATGTTGGAAAGGTGCTTAGGGTAATTTTAGTGGACATGTGAGAAAAAAAAAAGTTATTTTGGCCAAGCAGCCAGTAACAAGAGGGTCTTTATTATGATTTTTATATTTAGTACTTGTGTAATATCATTTTGGATGACCTGGTAACTTCCCAGAAGCAGTTAGCTACATTACTCAAGGTGCTCATATCTTACCTACTCCACGCTATATTATGATATTCATATATTTTCACCTATGCATTATACTTATTCCAGTAATTAGCATATAATTATGAACTTACAATCCACACTGCTGCAACTAAACAATATGCATCCAACCTTCATGTAATCCAGTAATGATGCAGAGGAAGTGCAGGAGCTTAGGGCTATGCTACTCACTCCACACACCTTATGCAAGAATGAATGGCTGCCCACTCCTTAGTGACATTATGTGAGTAAAATACTTCAACCACTTCTCAAATGTAGACCCTTATAGGCTACACCTGTTAGTGCCCTAATGCACCAGACCATCAGGCACCTAAAAATTGTATAAGGGCAATAGGACTACTGCACTACTCCAGTACACAGCACAATGGCCCAACTGTGGACTCCCGGAATGCAGCTGAGAATTGTCTCAAAAAGGTTAAAGTACTCAAGTGTGACAGACAAAGTTCAAATCTTTTAGCATCATTAAAATGTTTTTTCACTGATTACAATGGAGCTGGGTGATCTGCTTAAAGGATTTCTGATCATACAGTTCATGATATGAAACAGAAATCATATAATTGCTAGTTATAACATCAACTTCAAATGTTGTAGAAGCTACAAGGTTATTTGTAATATAAGCAATGCCTGGCAAGGTGGCCACACCCCTATTTGAATACCAGGTGGGAAGGGGGTTTCAATATCTTAAAAGTTGCACTCACATTCCAGGTTTTCTGCTTGCATCAGCTCAGTTTCCTTGATATATGACACTGCCAAACATAGAGATGATGCTTGAAGTAGAGTTCTATGGTGAAATGATAAATACAGTACAGTCAACCCTCATATAACGTGGTATAGTATAACATGGATTTGTACTTACATGGTCACCTATGGTGTGACCAAAAAATATATACCGCAGTCACAAACAGATATACTGTGGCAAGTTGTTGGGAGTCAGAGCTCAGACAGCCTGCTGAAAGTCAAATGTCGTGTGTGAGGACGTCAGGTGAGTGGTGTAACCGTGATTGGTTACACAACGTCACATCCATCTGTACACCCATTGGCCGCTGGGGGCATCCTCCCACCACATGCCCGTGTCTGAGGTAGCTACTCCCGTGGTACAGAGCATTGTTATCAGCACTGGCCAGCAGAGCCAATCAGGTTAGTGACCTACACTTTTTTATTAACGTCTAGGAACCTTTCTAATGTATTTTGAATAGCTTCCTCTGTACGAGTACCAGAGTAAATGTCAGTAGGGTGTTTTTTGGAGGGTCTGAGTGGGATCTGGGGTGAAAAGGGCAACTGTGGAAAATGTCCAGTCTAGGTTGGCCTTTTATAATGGAAGCACATGGAACATAATATGAAGAAATGTATAGCACGGCGTGTTGTCAGTCTATATTAACCATGTTATAGGAGGGATGACTGAAAATGATACCTAAATAATACATTAATGCTGGCTACATACTAGTTTATCATTTGCATACTTAATGTAACTTATAATTTTATCTATAAGTTTAATTTTGATTATTCAATCCACCCACTGTAGATGTGTGGATGGTATGGGATAATTCAGCCCTCAGGTGTATCATGCATCTTTGGTTTTTGAATTATATAAAAATGAACATTTGATTTAGTTAATGGCCAGTTAAAGGAGACTGTAGGATGTTAGATGTCATATAAACCATGGGTAATTATTCATTACTTATCAAATTTGAACACAACAAGTACTTAATCTGTAAGGATGATGAAGTGTGCAGTAAAGAAGTATATAGTAACAACACAATACAGAGTATATATATATATATATATATATATTTTTTTTTTTTTTCAGTTTTTTTAACACATTTCAATAGAAGTGGTACCTGCTGGAAACAAAAAATAAGAGGAAATTTGGCTTAATATGACCTAGCTGATATTCATTCTCAATTAAGCAATTACCTATACTGTACTTACAAAATGAATCTGCTCTTCATTATCACTTAAGTAGTTGCCTATACTTAAAATGAATAATAGCAGTCACAATGAAAACTATAACAGTAATGTACTGGAAGTGAAATATCAAACAGTGGCTTACTGGAAACGTCAAATTTGCATATACAGTAATGTTATTGTCAAACTAGTCTCCTATATGTTCAATAGGATTCTGAAGTATTACTAGCTTTTTTATTATTAAAACAATGAAGAACTTTTGAGTTTGGTCAAAAGTAAGAAATTATATTAGCTAAGATCTTTCTTTACTTACTCAGTCAATGTACTCTTATGATACAGTTTGTCTATATTATATGATGAAGTACTAGCAGGATAATACCAAACAAAGCTATATCTTGTACAATAGTCCACTTACACATGAGATTTCAAAATGTTCAAACTATCACACTTGACACTGAATACAAATATAATCAGCCAAATATCATTACTCCATATCTCAGGATTAAAAAAAAAATAAAAAATAATGCTAAGGTAACTGGGATCTACCTGCCAGACAAGCCCACACATGCTCCATCAATTCAAGCAGATACAAAACACAACATCAAGACAAACTATACAGTATAAGGTATCATACAATGTAAGGAATTTGCATTAAATGTAATAATGTAGTGGTATATTTTAGTGCTATATCTAACTCCAGAGTAAATGACTATTGTAAATAAAATATGAAAATTTTTTTCTGGAGTGTAAGAAGTGAAGAAACTGTATGTGCACTGACTACATAAAGTAACCCAAATTGTCAGGTGTGTTGGTATGGCTGACTGGAATGACACCCACCTGTCTAGCCAGGTAACAGATAAAATAAAAACCACTGGGAAAGAAAACACAATACAAAATACAGAAATGCAATGCTTTGATAGGCAGGGGCACAGAAAACAAGAGCATGCATATGATCATGCCTGAGGCATGCTAACACTTCACAATCAGGCAAAGGACACAGAAATGAATTTATACACCTCCCTCCCCCGGAGCCACACTCAGGAATGTTCCTTATCTAAACAACCTATCAGTAGAGTGAAAGAAGCATTTTACATAAAAATGTGTGAATGATCTCAAAGAGACACTAAAGGGCAGAATACTGGTAAAATATACAGGACCATGAACCTATTATACTCATAAATTTGACAAAAATAACAATGACTGAGGAGTTTTAATGTTATCACCAACTTTGGGCAGAAACACAACCTGACTACAGATGGAGTGTGACTGGAAGGGGAGGGTGGGGCTGGGAGGGTCAGGGTTGGGCTTACCTTCAACCTTGTTGTGGGGTATCGGGGCCAGCTGGGGCGAGGGCGGCTGAGCGTACTGGCCATACACGGGCGCAGGGTACACAGCTGTAAGAGGGTGGGGTGGACACTGTCAGCCACACACACACACACACACACACACACACACACACACACACACACACACACACACACACACACACACACACACACACACACACACACACACACACAAAGAAAACTGACAGCCTCCAGGTTCATATATATATATATATATATATATATATATGCACATACAGTCATACATACATATAAGAATACTGACAACCTCCAAGTTTCTACATACACACACATAATTACCACACACACACACACACACACACACACACACACACACACACACACACACACACACACACACAAATACTGACAACTCTCAGGTTCCTATGGACAAACACATGATCAGTTTCCACATATACCCAGGGAGATAAACAAGATACGGACATCCTCATATGCACAACTGAAGGAATTAAGTCACATTTACACAAAATTTCACTTTTAAACATATGAAGGAGTATGTACAGAATTGTATGCACTAAAACATTCTCTCAGAGACACGAAAATTGACTTAGAGTTACAAGAAAATGGTGACACTGCACACAACAGAACAACAGGCAGATCTACAAGAAAACCTTAATAGATCAGACTTTTTTTTTTTTTTTTCAGTGTTTTTACTTAAAGAGCACACCACACTGATGATGCATGTAAACAGGTAATTCCAGTCCCAAATCCCAACCCAAAATACTTGTTTTTCCTCACAATATCGCACTTTGCCCCCTCTCCATTACCTGATAAAGTACAGTACTTTATTCCTGAATCAGAAAACCCACTTTATAGGTGTACTACACATTGCATTTTATACATACATTATATATATTTACATGCAAGTGGAGGTGTTCACCATCCACTCACTCAATGTAGTGTTGCTTTGGGTGTCTGCCCTTTCCTCTCTTCCTTCCTTCCTCTTCTATCTTTTTTCCTTCATTCTTTCCTCTTCCTGCTGCCTACAGGTGACTTTACACTCCCTCTTCTGTCTTTCTTTCCTTCAATCTTTCCTCTTCCTTCTGTGTGTACGTGACTTTTCACTGAGTGACAAGCCAAATGGTTTCCTGTACACCAAGAAACCATTTACTGTACTATGCTGGGTGGTAACCATATAACCAAATTATGGCACCTGGTGGTTTAGTGGGCAATTAAGGTGCTCTAATCAAATTGAGCTGGTGTAGGTTTATATCCAAAGGGTGGCTGGAGTTTATTGCTCATGTAATGCCACTCAGGAATGAGTAAGGCTGGTCACTCATCTTAAATTTCAAGACCAACTTGCCTAGCCCTATGCTCCTATGCTCATCATGGCGCAACATAGGATTGGATGATGGACTGATGGATGGGTGTGTGTGTATATACATATACATATACATACATATATATATATATATATATATATATATATATATATATATATATATATATATATATATATATAGTAGAGAGAGAGAGAGAGAGAGAGAGAGAGAGAGAATGTATGGATACAGCAGCCTGGAGGCAGTTCTGACAGGGCCATTGCCTGTGTACGAATACCCAGGAGGGAGCAAAGTATACATGATGATAACTTTTGTTTCCATATTTCCTGCACATATATACACACGATAAACACTTTACAGAAAAATAAAACTTGCCTAAAATCACCTAAACTGCAAGCCAAATGATGTTAGGTAACTAAGCAACAGATGCTACATCTCCACCACTATCAAAGCACTAAACTGCAAAACAGTAAACTTTTCATCTTGATACAACACATTAGGTATCTCTTCAGCCTTCACTGAGGGATCAAGGGTTGGTTGGCTACAGCTGGTCAATCTTATCAACAATGTTAGGAGTCTATTACAGTTATGAAACACACACACACACACACACACACACACACACACACACACACACAGAGGCCACCTCTACAACACTGACATTTCACTACAGCACCACAATAAACACTTCTTTTTGACAAAAGAAAGCATCAACAATGGTATGTCAGCTCAATACTCCAATCATTATATTTTCATGGAAATCTCTACACTGAACCTAAATACTTAGTAAATACTTCCTGATAATGATGCATGCTATATCAAAGGGCCTGTGCATTACTCTGGGGTTTAAGACAGTATTGCACCCTGACTGGCACCACAACATCAAATGTCACTGTTGCCAAACACAGGTTTTAAGACAGTCCTGTATGCTGACTCACACCACAGCATCAAACATCATTGTTGCCATACACATACAGTACACATACTGAAAGGTAGTCTTCAATGCTTGCATGATCAACATTGTTTACCTTAAGACTGCTTTCCTAGCTGGACTGTCTCCTGCTGAACTGCAGCCAAATCACCTAACCTTGAAGTCTCCATGGAAGACAATCTCATGCTTCCTCTGTCTGTCAGGAGGAGTTATGCCTTTCACATTCAGATCTAGGCAGTGCTTCACCCAGTTCTCTCACACAATCGCCACTCTCTAAGCCCACTTCATCTCTCCTGTATGCTTCCCCTCACGTACACTCAATGCCCAAATATGCTTGATTCTTCACACAGTTACCAGTATTCCTCAGTGGGACACTCACACGATTCTCATTTCACTAAGCTCAAACCTGCAGTCATTATCCTCATTCACTGCCCAAGCTTCACTACCACACACACACACACACACACAAAATCTCACTGCTCATACAACGCATAACCTACAACTCTCTCTCATATGTAGAGAGAGAGAGAGAGAGAGAAAGAGAGAGAGAGAGAGAGAGAGAGAGAAAGAGAGAGAGAGAGAGAGAGAGAGAGATTCCCTTCACTGTCCACTGGGACTTCAGCTTTCTTAACTTCTTCCAACCATCTCTGGTTCTCATGTTTAAATTAGTTTCTTTATCACATCCCAGGCTAATCATACCCCCCATGCAGCAAAACTCACTGACAAAACTCTTGAGCCACATTTCCACCATCAAATCTTCTCCAGACTTAGCTGAATCAAATAATCTCTTTTGCACAAGGCATACTGGCTATACCTTGTAATATGCCTTGTACACTATAACCTCTCTCATATACTCACACCTCCATAAACATCACACAGAACTGAATTACAATCCATTTTCCTGCATGACACAAGACCACTGACCACTCTACCAATAAGCCAATGCAGTAATAGTAACTTTTTTCTTCCTCAAGTCTACTCTCAAACTTCTCATCTGGAAGCCTTCCACTTAATACCTAAATTTCTCCTCAGCACCTACCTTGCTAACAGTAATCAGAATACAGTAAAACCAAGACATAACATCCCAAGAAAGACAAGAGCTCAAAGTGGACCCCTGATATACACCAACCATTACTAGCTTTTTCACACAAAGTTCCATGTTCATTCTAGAACAATCATATATTTTCATTACAATGCCTAACTGTTACTTTTCCAGCTTCTCACTGCCTATTATGCAACTTCTTTTGGAATCCATTCAAAAAGCACTTTCCCCCACATCTAAAACTAGGTAAACTTTTCTTTTTTCCAAGGAACTTATCAACATAAATTAAAAAATGCATCTCATTTTGACTATCCTTAATCATGCTCTCTTAGGTCCTTTCAGTAACTTTTATCATCTTGTTTAACTAACCCCTAAGGTTACCACACTCCAGTGCATCTCACACTCTTTTGCTAACCATTAAGCATGGAGTCCACTTTTCCAGTTGCATCAGTTTAGTTATTTTAACACCTAGGCTACACCAGAAACTTTCAGTAATTCAGCAATTACCCCAGAGCTAACAGATACCTTCCTTAGACCATATCAGACACTTTCAATAATTCAGCAAGTACCCCAAAGCTAACAGATACCTTGCCCCATTGCATTTTATCTTTTTCCTTCTTCACACTATCACAATACATCAGAGGCAGCAGAACCTAGTCCAGTGTTGCTGGATACATCTTAATCAAACTCCAAAACTGGCTGTCTGTTAAAATGTTCCCTTTCAGCATTCCAATTTTTCTACTTCCCAAAACCATATGTAAATAATTTTCATACAGTTGATCAATTATAACTTTACTTGCCTAGCTATACTGAACACCTTATTTTAACGACCCATGCTTTTCAGGCTGTTCACAAAACTAACAATGTCATCTTTTTAAATCACTATATTTCCTTTCTGAATCTGTCCTTAGCAATTAGATTAGATACAGTCATCGCTCATTTTTTTGCAGCTTCATCTTTGCATGCTCTGGCTTTTCATGGGGTCCAGCAATCACCTGAATGGGCCAAAGAAGGGCCTACACACAGATGGTAGCAACAAGTTTCCCCTGTGATGCTTTGTTCTTTCATGCACAGTCACCCAGCACAGCCTACACTCCCCCTACTCCAGGCAAGCAGCTGAAGCATGAACAGTATTTGCCTCATGGAAGATGGACACCCCTGCCCTGCATAGTCCTGGGCCACCTTTCAGCAAGTTGTAGCAACATTACCCCACCAAGAAGGCAATAGGTGGACAAGGTTACCATTGTCCCAAGAGGTACTACCATGGAAGTGACATGGAGCCTAAGTCCAGTAGCTGGTTTTGCATAACACTTCCAGGCAGGGAACTCAACCACATTTACCAGGCAGTCTAAGTCTGGGCTAGGACTACTATCCGTACATATCTATACACAGCTAATCCTCTTGGGATGCCTCCTCCTTTATCCCTGCACCTTGTCATGTAAAAGAACCCTGTTTTGATCCTGGCAAGATGCTGTTTTCCACAGAAAGGTGGCTACTTGGTTACGGTTGCTGGGTCTGCTCAGCCAGACAGACTCGATTAGAGCAACAACAACAACTCCTACCCCTTATCTGGAACACACTTCCTGTCTCCCCATGTGTCTCATCACTGTCTATAAAAGTGTGCCTCTCTCCTGTATGATGTTCTGCACATGTACGCTCCCATCTCCCTCACTCCAAAGCCCCACAGTGGCTGCCACCTTGTTGACTTGCCTCGGACTCTGGTCCATGACTCCCCACCTGTTCCCCATGTGATACTGTACCGTAGTATTGAATTAGTGCTTATTCTACAACATGTGTCCTAAGTAAGCAGCTGCCTTTGCCACTTCTAGCACTCTTAAGCACCAGAGGGAGATGATAACCCTTGAATAAAAAGTTGAAGTGTTGAATAAGTGTGAAGAGGGAATGTCCTGCACTTCAATCGGCTGCATGTTTGACGTCAATGAGAGTGCTGTGGGAGATGTAAAGAAGAATGAGAAGGCTTTTCATGATGCTGTACATGCTAATGCCCCATGCTAAGGCAGCAACAGTGGTGAAAGATAAGGCCACTGTGAGGAGAATGTGCTTTATTTGTGAATGGATGATCAGACCTGCAATGAAGCTGCTATAGAGAGGAGTATCATATAGGAGAAGGCTAAGTCTCTCTATATGTATTTTTAAGGCCCGAGCCTCCAATCTTGATGCTCCTAGCACCAATACAGCCTCCCCCTCCCCCCATTCTGGTTCTGAGTTCAATGCCAGTAAGGGCTGGTTTGAGAGGCTCAAGTGGTGGTTCTTCCAAAAGAAATATGAAACTACAGCAGTACAGTTTTCTTAGAAGTAAAGTTAGCAAAGGAGGAGAAGGGGTGCAGCCATAGGCAGGTGTGAAATAAAAAAAAATAATAATAATAATGCCCATGGGATCTTTCATGGCCCAGTAGGAACGTGGGGCACCAGGCTTTAAGACCATGAAGGACTGCTGCACCCTGATGGTGTTCAGTAATGATGCAGGGTATATGATAAAGCCATGGAGTATGTGCAAGTCATCATCATCATCATCATGGTCATCCTCTGGGCAGATCATCTTCCAGGAGGCAGATGTAAGTACCCTCAGTACAGTACATTATTTTACAAATCTGTTGTGTACAGCCAAAGTAATATTGTGGTTTATCCATAGTCTCACTAAGTATAATACTGTGTTAATGAACAGTACAGAGCCCTCAAGAACAATTTCTTGAGAGTTACTCATGTAACATGCGGCTGGACAAGAGGACCACCAAGACATAAAGTAACTTGGTGGTGGGATGAGGGTGTAGAAGCTGCAATTAAGGAGAAAAGAAGGCTTTTCCGGGAATGGAAGAAGGGTGGTAGCAAAGAGGAATATTTGGCTGCTAAGCGTAGGGCTAGAAGAGAGGTATACAGGGCAAAGTCTGAGTCACAGAGACAATTACTTGATAACCTAAATCATGGGGAAAGGAAAAATATATTTAGGGTGGCAGGTCAGGTGAAGAGGGATAATCGGGATATCATAGGTGAGCAGTGTGTGAAGAATGATGAAGGAAGGGTAGTGGTGAACAATGAGGATATTAAAGATGCATGGAGAGAGCATTATAACCGGTTGTTGAATGAGGAGTTTGACTGGGACAGGGAAGGTTTGGAGCCAGCAGATCCAGTGTCTGGCCCTTGGCCTTTGATTGATACTGCTATTGTGAGTGAGGCAATAGGCAGGATGAGGGTGGGGAAGGCAGCAGGTGTGTCTGGGTTGACTGCCGAAATGTTGAAGGCCTCAGGCGATATACGGGTGAGTTTAGTCACTGACCTGATAAACAGGATTATTTATGAGTGTGTTGTCCCAGATGATTGGCTGAAGGGTATAATTGTAAATGTGTATAAAGGGAAGGGTGATGCCCTGGAAAGAGGAAATTATAGAGGTATAAAGCTTTTAGATCAGATAATGAAGGTAATGAAGAGAGTTTTAGAAGGTATGATTAGAGAAAGAGTGAATATTGATGAGATGCAGTTTGGGTTTATGCCAGGTAGGGGGACCACTGATGCCATATTCATTGTTCGACAGCTTCAGGAAAAATATATTGGTAGGAGAAGGGATCTTTATTTTGTTTTTGTTGATTTGGAAAAGGCCTTTGACAGAGTCCCTAGAGAGGTGGTGAAGTGGGCAATGAGAAAGCTAGGCTTGGAGGAGTGGCTGGTTAGGGTGGTTATGGCCATGTATGTGGGTGCTCACACCCAGGTGAGAGTGAATGGAGATTTGAGTGATGAGTTTTCCGTGAATGTTGGTGTGCATCAGGGGTGTCTTGAGTCCCATGTTGTTTAACATGGTACATGAAGCCCTTTCACGTGACTTTAGAAACGGACTCCCGTGGGAGTTGTTGTATGCTGATGATTTGGTGTTGATTGCAGAGAATGAAAGGGAGGCGGAGGAAAGGTTTAGGAAGTGGAGAGATGGTATGGGGCAAAAGGGTTTAAGGGTAAATGCAGATAAAACAAAAGTGATGATATCTAGGGTTGGTGGCGGTACTGTCAAAGACGAGGGAGAGTGGCCATGTGCTGTTTGCCACAAGGGCGTGGGAAGTAATTCCATCTTGTGTGGTGTGTGTGATAAATGGGTGCATAGGAGATGTAGTGGTATCAGAGGTAGACTGCGAGATAATGCTGATTTTATGTGTATGGCGTGCCGGGGTGAGCAGGTGGAGATTGTCAGGCGTGAAAGGATTGAACTTGCTGGTGAATCTCTTGAGTGTGTGGAAGAGTTTTTTTATTTGGGAGACATGTTGTGTGATGGAGGTGGGGCTCGAGCTAGCTCTGTGGCTAGGGTGAGAAGTGGTTGGAAGAAGTTCAGGGAGCTCTTGCCTCTCCTGACATTGAGAGGGCTCTCCCTACGTGCTAAGGGGTCTTTGTATGCAGCATGTGTTAGGAGTGTAATGCTGTATGGCAGTGAGACCTGGGCAGTGAAGGAGGAAGATATTCGCCGGCTCAGATTACAGAAATGACAATGATTAGGTGGATGTGCAGTGCGTCCCTGCGTCCAAGGCCTGGAGGGGCTGGGTTTACAATGGAAGAGTTGAGAGGTAGGATGGGACTGGAGTGTATTGGTGTTGTGATGAGGAGAGGTAGATTGAGGTGGTTTGGACATGTGGAGAGGATGGGGGATGATAATTGATTGAGAAAGATGAGAAGTGTTAATATTGGGGGTGGGGTTGTGAGGGGTAGACTGAGAAAGACATGGGATGAGGTCATTAAGTGTGACCTTAGGGTTAAGGGACTGAACAGGGAGGCTGCAATGGATTGTGCAGCATGGAGAGCCGCCATTAGGTGACCAAGGCCGACACATGCAAGCATGTTGGAGCCTTTAAAAACGAAAACGAAAACAAAAATGAAAACGTTAGTTAACACTCTCAAGTTACATTTTAAACAAGCAGATTCTGGCATTTGTTGATGTTGAGGGGCATCACAAAGGGGTTTTAAGGCTACCATGTAGTTAAATTATGGCTCTGCAAGGGCTCTGTGGGCCATGAGGGATAGTTATACTGTAGATAGTTGCAAGAATTCACTACTGGTATTTGTAGGATTTCTTGTTCTCAAACTTCCAGGAATAATGAGGGATGACTGCGCAGTTCCTTACTGCCATCCCATTTCTCAGCCTTGAATAGATATGATATCTAGGGCTGGGTGTGGTGCTGTCAAAGCAGAGGGAGTGTGGCCATGGGTGGTTTGCCACAAGGATGTGGGAAGTAACTCCATCTTGTGCAGTATTTGTGATCAGTGGATGCATAAGAGATGTAGTGGTATAAGTGGCAGACTGCAAGATAATGTTGATTTTGTATGTGTAGTATGATGGAGAGAGCATGTAGAGACTGTTAGGTGTGAATGAACTGATCTTGATTGTGTCTCGTGAGTGTGTGGATGAGTTTATTTATTTGGGGGACATGTTATGTGCTGGAGATGGGGCTGGAGCTAGCTCAATGGCTGGTAAGGAGTGGCTGGAGGAAGTTCAGGGAGTTCTTGGCTCTCCTGATATTGAGAGGGATCTCCTATGCTAGGGATCTTTGTATGCGGCATATGACAGGAGTGTAATGCTTTATGGTAGTGAGACCTGGGCAGTACAAGAAGGGTATATTTGTATGCTCAAAACATACAAAAATGACAATAAAAACTGTAGGTAGATGTAGTGCATCCTTGAATGCAAGACCTGAGGGGTCTAAGATTATGAATGACGAGTTGAGAAGAAGGATGGGACTGGATTGTATTGGTGCTGAGATAGCGAGGGGTAGATTGGGATGGTTTGGGAATGCTGAGAGGATGGAGGATGACAAATGGGTGCAGACAGTGAGAAGTGTGAATGTCAGGGGTAGGGTTGCGAGAGGCATACTCACAGAGACCTGGGACAAGGTTATAGAGTGTGACCTCAAGATTAAGGGACTGAATAGGAAGGCTGTCATAGATCAAGCAGCATGGACAGCTGCCACTAGGTGACCAAGGCAGACACATGCAAGCATGATGGAGACTTTATAAATGATATGGACGATACGATGAAATGCTAATTATCTGAGTCATATTATAAACCAAATACACCTAATGATCTAATATAGCATGACTCTTTCATATGAACTGCATAATGTGCAGTACACCTCAGTGAGGGAAGTCAGTGGGGTCCTCATTTAAGTTTGTTTGCAGTCCAGATCTGGACTGCAGTTCATCATTTGGGTAACACTGCAGTAGACCCTCCACTTGTTCTGAATCATCTTGCATGGATTCTCCTTGCACAACTGAAAAGTCACCACCAAGGATGTCTCTTATGTGGAAAAAGCATCCCAGCTGCATGGTGGTGCTCAGGAGAGGGATCCCTGATGGTTGCAACCACTCAAATGGTAAGTGTTTCCCACTTTTTTATTTCTTTAAGCCTTCTTATGTCAATCTCTCATGTCTGCTTTACCTCTATCCAGTAGGCCTTGCCCTTATGAAGCTTTATTTGTGGTCCAGCTGGAGCAGGGTCTTATCAGGCAAGTTGCAGTCAGGTTGGAGGGTTGGTTAACACACACACTAAATGTATGTACAGTATTGGGATATGGATCTCCATGTGACCGGGCTCTGAGTGTGTGGTACCCCAGGTAAACACTTTCCCATGTTATCAAGGGGGGGGGGGGAGGAACTGTATTGTGTCTAAGTGGTCTTCCTTGTTCTGACACACAGTTTCTGTATTACATCTACAAGACCACATTTTAGCATATCTCCAGTGGTTCTTTATGCCACCTCACTGTTACCTGCAGTCTCTTCCACTCTGCAGATCTAACCCTAAAATGCATCTTCAACATTCTGATTCCTCAGCTTCTTTCAATTTTCTAGTCCCTACTTCTTTGCAGACCATGTTGCACACACACATGCATGCAAGCATGCACACAACGTGCACACATGCACATGCATGTGCACGCACACACACACACACACACACACACACACACACACACACACACACACACACACACACACACACACACACACACACAGGTCGCCGAATTAATCGCCGAACAAGTGGCGTAAAGGAACCCAGCCTATTGTGATTATGAAAATGAATACATGAATGGTGGTCCCGTCTGGTAATAGTGAAAAAAGTGCAGATTCTGGTCCAACAAGAGTTATGGATCAGAAATTGAGGAAGTGGTACCAACGGAGAGAGGGAGAGAAGAGGAAATAAAGAACAGTGAAAAAAGTTGGAAAGTGGCATATACTAATGTTGACGGTTTAGTATCGGCAAGGTAGAAATCAACGATTACTTGAGGATTCACGAACCGTATATCATGTGCTTTATAGAGACCAAGTTTAGAGAGGATATTGACATCCACATGGGAGATGGCAAATACAAATTGCGGAGAAGAGACAGAGAAGAAAAAATTGGAGGAGGAGTGATGGTAGCAGTGAAGAACAACATCAGTGTGGAAAATGTGGAACTGGGAAAGGGTAAGGCCGAAGCGATAAATAAGAAACTAGAAACCGGAGAGAATGGCAAGAGACATCGCAGTGGTATATGTTCCCCCTAAGACAAGGGCATGGAAGGACGATGAATATCAGATGTTGTCAGATACGGTTATCTATCTCAAGAAAGTGATTGAGAGAAGCAGTAACATAATTATGATGGGGGATTTCACCTGTAAAGAGGTGAACTGGGAGGAATGGGACTCGGGAAGCAATGAAGATTCATGGGGCACTATATTGTTAAATATTGCAATGAGTAATGTAATGATCCAATGGGTCAAAGAGGAGACTAGATTCAGAGGAGACGACATGCCAGCAAGATTAGATTTACTGCTAACTAACCTGATATAGTTGAAAATTTAAAATATCAGTGTCCTATAGGAAAAAGTGATTAAGTGGTCATTGAGTTTCAGATGATAAAAGAGAACGTGGTGCCAAGAGATGAGTTTTATAGACAGGGAAGATACAACTATGGGAAAGCAAACTTTACAGGATTGAGGAAATTTTTCGATAATGTGGACTGGAGAAAATTCAGAGAAACAAAAGAGACGCAGAGGAGGTGGGATATCTTTCTAAATATCTATAATTCGGGAGTGGAGAAACTTGTTCCAAGAGTAAGTAGGAAAGTAAACAGGAAAAAGGATTGGTTCAACAGAAGGTGCATGACAGCAAAAAAAGAAAGGGACATGGCATGGAACAAATGGAGAAAGAGAGGTAATAATAAATCAAAGGAAGAATATAAAAGAACTAGAAATGAAAATACAAGAATACGCAGAGAGGAAGAGAGAAACTTTGAAAAAGGTATAATTGACGTATGTAGAGAAGAACCCAAATTGTTTTATAGATTTGTTAATGGCAAATTGAAACAAAATGAAGGAATCGCCCAACTGAAAGTAGAAGGAGAGGTCTATAAAGAAGCAGCAATGCAAGCTGAAATAATGAACAAATGTTTCCAATCAGTTTTCACTAAAGAAAGGGACTTTGTGGAGGGGGAGGGTGTGACTAGAAATGTAGTGATAAAAGACATTATAGTGGAAGTGCAGGAAGTGTATAAATTACTGGAAACTCAAGATGTAAGGAAAGCCCCAGGACCAGATGGAATCTCTACCTGGGCACTGAAAGAGTGCAGAGAACAACTGGAAGATAAGATTCACAATTTAATTGTGTGTTCTCTGGAAAAAGGGAAAGTGCCTCGGGAATGGAAGATGGCCAATGTGGTACCAATTTATAAGGGAGGATACAAGGATGAACCCCTGAATTATAGACCAGTGTCCCTGACCAGCATAGTTGCAAAATTATGTGAGAGAATCCTGAAAGACAGATGGATAAAATATCTGGAGGAGATGAACATTTTGGCAGTGAGCCAGTTTGGATTCAGAAGTGGAAGGTCATGTGTTTCCAACCTGCTGATCTTTTACTCAAGAGTGATTGACATGTTACAGAAGAGAGACAGCTGGGTGGATTGTGTGTATCTAGATCTGGAGGAAGCCTTTGACAAGGTACCCCACAAGCGACTAATGTGGAAATTGGAACACATAGGAGGACTGAAGGGAAACGTCCTGGAGTGGATGTGTGACATCGTGAGAGACAGACAAATGAGGACAATAATAAAGGACAAGATGTCCAGATGGAGGGAAGTAACAAGTGGAGTCCCACAGGGCTCGGTGTTAATGCCAGTAATGTTCCTGATTTATATAAATGATATGGTAGGTGGAGTGAACAGTTAAGCAAGTCTGTTAGCTAATGATGCAAAGATCTTGACGAGAGTAGAAGTCGAGGAAGACTGTCAAATGCTGCAGGGAGACCTGAATAGGATCCAAGGCTGGAGTCAGATGTGGGAAATGAAATTTAAAGCAAAAAAAATGTAAATTATTGGAAATGCGTAAGAGTATCAAGAGGCCATCATTGAATTATACGATGGGCAATGAACTAATCAAAAAAGTGAGAGAAGAAAAAGATTTGGGAGTGCTGGTCCAGGATAGTTTGTCACCGGAAAAACACATTAACAAGATAGTTAGTGAGACGTACAATCTCTTGACTAACATACGAGTGACATTCCATTACATGGATGAGGAAATGATGAAAAAATTGATAGTGGCCATGATCTGCCCCAGATTGGAATATGCAGCAGTAGTGTGGTCCCCACACAAGAAGAAAGATATAAATAAGATCGAGAGAATACAAAGAACAGCAACCAAGATGGTCCCCAGCCTGACAGATATGTCTTACGGAGAGAGGCTGGAAAAGCTGGACCTGCCTAAACTAATGGAAAGGAGAGAAAGGGGAGACATGATTGCAGTGTTCAGGGCCATGATGGGAATAGACAGAATTGATAAAAATGATCTGTTTGTATAGGATGAGAGAGTAACAAGAGGACATGGAATGAAACTGAAAAAGCCAAGTTATTTGAAGGATATCAAGAAATACAACTTTCCATATAGACACATGGACCTGTGGAACAGCCTGGACAAAGAGATCGTCCAGTCTAAAAACTTACACAAGTTCAAAGCAAAATTTGACTTAATGAGAAAATAGAGACGGGACCCCATGAGCGTAGCTCATTTCTTTTATATCACAACTAGGTAAATACACACACACACACACACACACACACACACACTCTGGATGGAGGGAAGTAACATGTGGAGTCCCACAGGGCTCGGTGTTAGCCCCAGTACTGTTCCTGATTTACGTAAATGATATGGCAGATGGAATGAACAGTTATGCAATTCTGTTGCTGATGATGCAAAGATCTTGAGGACAGTAGAAGTCGAGGAAGACTGTAAAATGCTACAGGAAGACCTGGATAGGATTCATGATTGAAGCCAGATGTGGGAAATGAAATGCAATGCTAAAAAATGTAAAATATTGGAAATGGGTAAAAGTACCAAGAGGTAATCAATTAATTATTTGATGGGTAATGAACCAACCACAAAAACAGGAGAAGAGAAAGATTTGGGAGTGCTGGTCCAGGATAGTTAGTCACTAGAAAAACACATTAACAAGATAGTTAGATGTACAATCTCTTGACTAACATAAGAGGGGCATTCCATTACATGGATGAGGAGATGTTGAAAAAACTGATAGTGGCCATGATCCACCCCAGGTTGGGATATGCAGCAGTAGTGTGGTCCCCACACAAAAAGAATGATATAAACAAGATTGAGAGAATATAAAGAACAGCAACCAATATGGTCCCTAGCCTGGCAGATCTATCATACAGAGAGAGGCTGGAATAGCTGGATCTCCCTTCCCTAGAAGAAAGGAGAGAGAGGGGTGACATGATTGTGGTGCTCAGGTTTGCATGGGATGGGAGAGTAAAAAGAGGACATGGAAGGAAATTGAAAAAGCCAAGTTGCTTCAAGGATATCAAGAAATATAGCTTTCCACAAGTGCTCGTGGGCCCTTCGGGCCCCTCGCATTTGCTCCTGCGGAGGGCTCTTGCGTTTATGTGCTGTTCTAGTGTAACGTTATCACTTGAATTTTTTGCAGCTAACCAACTGGTCATGTTATTTGCAGCTTCGGGAATGGAACCCAAGTTGTCCGAACGCAAGTCCAAAATACTTTAGTTGTACCTGTGGACAGAAAATTCTATGGTGATCCTATGCCGGGCACCTGGAGCAGCATTTTTTGGTCAAAATGTGATCACTCATTAAATATAGTAAAAGTTTTTCAATCGTGATGGGACCAAGTTTTTTCACATCAGCAAATTTTTTGCGATTTCTGTGCCAATTTTGGTGAGATTTGAATGTGTAGTTTCGGCTGCCCAAAATACACACACACACACACACACACAAACACACAGCTACTGCTATAGTATATTAGATATAGATGCACAGACCTGTGGAATAGCCTGGACAAAGAGATTGTCCAGTCTAAAAACGTAAACGAGTTCAAAGCAAAATTTGACTTACTGAGAAAAAGAGACGGGACCCCATGAGCATAGCTCATTTCCTGTATATCACAACTAGGTAAACACACACACACACACACACACACACACACACACACACACACACACACACACACACACACACACACACACACACACACACACACACACACACACACACACGGCAGTAATCAGCTCGCTTGGTCTAACAGGAAAAAATTCCACTATTACAAACAATAAGTACAATATATGCAAATACACAAACTATGAATGAAGGCACACTTAGAAATCATATGCACATGAAAAGTACAAATGACTGAGAAAGTGTGCTCCCTCAAAGTGTCATCCCCTATAACCATGCCACCTCTAAAACCACTGAGGCTAAACAAAAGATCGATCAACAATCAAATACCTGCAGAGATAGCAGCTGCCAGCTGCCCTAAGACATGACCTCTCAATCAACACATCCCACACTTTCAAGGGGACCATTCATCACCACAGGAGGGGGAGCTTCTCTTCATCAGAGCATGTCTGATACAGTCTAGAAGCAGGCCAAGGAAGTTTTCCAACACCGAGACATGATTGGATACATTTCAGAGCGACAACCTATTTCGGCTTCCACAGCTTGTTAGAAACAGGAACTACAGTACATCCTATCAGCACCACCAGGAAGCTTGTACAGTATACTGAACCTGCCTGCTGGAAAGAGGCTTGGTAATGGCAGGGTGGGATGCTGTAGCCCTGGAGACCTAAGCAGCATATGCAATCCCCAATACTGTAATAATATGTGCTGTCATCACAGTGGAAAAGGATAATTTTTCTTAAATCCTTCTAATCATGGAATGTGACAAGTTAAAAAACTAGGGTCCTTGAGTTACTTTAAAACTTACGGCCTCATGGATTGCAAGGCCATCAGAATATGACAGCTCAGCAGTATACGGAGCTGAAGAAGGCAGTCTATCACTTAGCTAAAAATCTGGAGAACTGTGAGACACAACAGGCAGGACAGTGTGATGTATCAGAGGTAAAAAAGTAGGTGCCAAGCAACAAATGATGACTGAGACATACCAGTGCTAGTTAGCAATAACTGACTTTGGGTAACACCCAGGGTAGGACTGATGGAAATGCAGCTACGTGCAGAACTGGACTAAGTGGGAAAGAGGAATCAGTCGAGATATTCTCTCTTCTGCTACTTAATGAGTGAGGAAACCACGTATGGAATTATAAACTATATAATGGGTGGAACTAAAAACACAGTCATGAGTCAGTATCAAGAAGTATCTAGACTCAGTGCAAGCTTCCCTATAGAAAATTGGCACTCTAACTTCAGTTTCCTTTCTTTAGCATTCATGGGAAGGTTCACAATGGAGGGCATCCAAATGCTCATGTAACCAAATGAACACTTCCAAGATTTACCGAGTCACTGGGGCATTGACAAGATGCTTATACATGATGGCATTGTACTCTCCGAGTGCACGAAAGCAGTTGCGGCAGCCACATGAGAGCCAAACCACCTCATATTCCCTGCACCTTGCTGTGGTGGTGTCTACCACAAGGGGGCACCGGCTTCTTACATGGGATGGTGTATGTATTGTGCTGTACCTGTAAGACAAACCCTCAAAAGCTGCTACTTACCAGTTGTCAACAGTCCTACTTGGCTAGACAGACCACGGTTAAGCAACAACAACAACAACAACAACAACAACAACAACAACAACAACAACAAAGTCTATAGAGCATAACCTGGCAGGGACAGCCAAGAAATACTGGTACACCTTGGAACCACACTCCACTTTTGATAACACCAGTGCTGTATGCCAATGCCCAGGTTCTGTTTACTATATTAGTACAGAACACGTTTACTGTACTGCACTGTAACGAAGATCTTTGATGATATTCAGTTTACCGTGCTCAGAGTCTACCTTAGTCCTCTAAAATACATATGCCCTGACAGACAATAATGAGTTCAATCTGCATACCACTTATGACAAAACATAGGCTGAGAAGTGTGAGTAGGTATAAATGTGTGATAAAATGATGATACATCCATGGCCACTGTTATGTTGTTGTTGTTCTACCATTAACAGGAAGGATTAGACAATCTCTTTCTGATGATATGATGACTGTAACTGGGCTGAAAAGAAACTGGTGGTGTTGCTGCTTAACTCCAGTCTGTCTAGCTAAGCAGACCTGTTAACCACAAGTAACAACTTCTGTGAGGCTATCTAACTGGTACAGTGTAGTACCTGTACAGTACATCCACCATGGAGGGGTCTGGCACCCCTGTGGGGTAGCCAACTCCTCACTCGGATCAGACCAGGGTGCATCCCATGGCTATGTGCAGGGAGATGTAAGGAGGTCTGACTTCTAGGTAGATGACACAACTGTTCCATCCAAGGTATGTAATGTCACCAAGTATGTGTTCCTCGTCAACACCTGAAACAGGTGTCTGTGGCAGTAATGTAAAGTCACTGAATCCTGAAGATAGTGTACTTCAGTGTTTCTTCAGTCCAACCTGTTATGGTGCAGACTACTGCTGGTTTACAAACTGAAGCAGTCTTTCAATAATTCTAACAGGAAAAGAAATAGAACCAGCAACCAGCTCTAGATTTCACTTTGAGGTCACACTGTCAAGGCCTCAGCCCTCGAGAGAATTTGTCCTTGGCCTCAGGCCTAAGGCTGGATGAAGTGTACAGGTTCAAATGGCATGACAGAATGAATGGATGACCTACTTTCCATTATTTTCTCTAAAACAGAAGAGACAAAATGAAGGCACTTTTCAAAGGCTAATACAGTACAGTACTGTACTAGGTATTTGGCTGGCTGTAACTTTTTCATTTAACATGCTGTAATGTACATTAATCCCTTTCAGTCAAAGGTCTCTCCTGAGCTGAATGTAACTGCCAGGCTTTAGACATATCATATTAAAAAAAAAAAAAAAAAATTATACTGAAAGCATTATAGGAGACTGTTTTCAACATTTTTCAGCCAGAGATGTTTCTTGCCTTGCAAGGAAAAAACCATCTAACATAAGCCACAATAAAATAAACCACTGTATTCCATGAGTTGTTATTAAGTACACTAACTTATGTTCCAATAGTACTAAAATGAACTACAAAAGGAATATTTGTGAGGATATGTATGGCATTCTCTGAAGTTTGCTTCTATATCATGGATATAACTGTCACTCATATAAAAGGAATCACAGAACAAACAGGCTAGACAGCACTTTTAAATCCAACTCAACCCCTCACATAACTGTTCAATGCCGATCAGAACATGAGCCTCTACAGAGATGGCTGTTTTGGTGTCAACTGGTTCCATGCTTATCTTTCTGACCTCTAACATAGCCATGTTCAAGCCTGAATAGAACATGTGCCTTTATTAGGATGGTTCCTTTGGCATATGGTTCTGTACCTATCTTTTCATAGTTACATGCACATCTTCCTACACTTTAGGCTTGGAAATAATTATAAATGCCTAAATTTTAAAAATGCAAGAAAGGTGGCTCAAGATACCAAGCCCAGGTGCTGTATATACATACAGTACAGTAGTAATTTTCAAACCAGTCAGCCCACAAATAAAATGTGTGAGGCCAGGGGGAGGAGCAATGTTAAGATAAGAAAAACATAACATTTTTCGACTGTGAAATGTAATAATGATCAATACCGTTCCATGCTACAACTGAACAACCAAAGTGATGCAAATACAGTACAGTATACTCAATGAAAACAATAACAAATATATAGTAATATACGGCATGCTGTACTGTACTGTGTTTACTGTATGTACAGGTATCAGCATATACACCATGCCCTCCTTTTACAATAAGGATACATTTGAGAAAATTCACTGCACACAATTTATCGCATATTGAGTCAATTATAACATGGGTTCAATAGGAATATATTTTTGATCAAGGGTCACCCACCCAACAATGTCTAAAAAGAAGTTTCCAACTCACCTAAACTACTGTAGTAGTTATTTCACTTCACTGAATTTCACTTCCACTTATCAAAAAAAAGAATATAAAAATTAGTTTGCAACTCATCTAAGCTGGTAGTTAATCCTTCACTGCACCTCACTTGCTACTTAGACCCCACCACCATATGTGGTATGTGGTGGTGACAATTATCCACTCATGTGATGTAGTGCTGCTTACTTCTTCCTTCGCCCTTATCATTCCATTTTTGGGTCTGTTCCCCCCTCTTTCATATTTCTCCCTTCCCTTCCTGTCACTTGTTACTACTCTTCTTTCTACTTCCAGTGGCTCTACAATGAGTGATAAACCTTATGGTTTCCTGTAACCACTTCCCCTTAGCAATGGCCGCTGCACTAACATCAGCAAACACGGTGGTAGCTTGGATTGCCACCACCGGCAGGGTATGGCTGGCGGCACAGGGTCCTCCTGGTCACTATCCAGCGACTGTGCTGACAGAGACTATTGCAAACACAGTTCATGCTCGTCAGCGGAGACACACAGGTTTGGCCCTATACTTCACCAATATATGTGTTCTTAGTACCAACTTCAATTCAGTTCACTTTTTTCTTCAATCAGTATCCCCTCTAGCCCTGTTCCTCACAGAATCCCAAATCTCTCCCTCTACTGAAATATCCCCATTTTGTTTTCCTGGTTACCATCTCCTCACAAAATTCCATAACAAGGGTGGTACCTGCTGCTATATCAAATCTGAATTTGCAGTTGACACTATTTTGAACTTCACTTCAACTAGCTTTGATTATTCACTGTATAAATTATTACCAAATATTCTGTGTAGTCTATCATTCCTCCAATGCTTCTTCATAACCCAGTGTATTTGACCCTATATTCACACAGTTGGCTAACCTTAACCTCATCCTTACAACTGAAAGTACCATTTTGGGTGGTTTTAACACACATAATGTACAGTAGAATGGTTACTGAACTCTGCAAGGATTGACGATACTGGTCTAGAATGCGAGCCGTTTGCTGAATTGTTTAATCTCACCATCCATCCATTCATCATCCAATCCACCGTTGCCCCATAAGAAGCGTAGGAGCCCGGCACTGGGCAAGTTGGTCCTGACGTTTAAGATGAGAGTGACCAGCCTCACTCATCCCTGAGTGGCATTACGTGAGCAATAAACCCCAACCACCCTTTAGCTCATGCAGTTGGTAGGGCAACCAACCAGAATACCAGATAATCCTGACCATAACACCTATCTTTTGGATCTATTCCTGACATATAATCCAGATCAATACAGGATAGAAGTACTGTCACCACTTGGACCTTCCGACCAAAATCTCATCAAAGTGTCATTAGTTGGCTCCCTCAAACCTCCCCGTTCTAAGCCTGTCAGGGTGACCCAGTGGCACTTAACCGGGCAGACTGGGACGGATTCAGAAATTGTCTTGCTGACATTCCATGGCAGTCTTTCTTCCTTAGTGACATCAATTCTACTCAGTCCCACATTAATGACTTAACACAGGCTGGTATGGAATTGTTCATACCAAATCAACAGTTCACTAAAGATCAGACTCCCCAAAATGGTTTGATAGCAACTGTGCCAGAGCAACAGCCCAAACTCATTAGCATATAACTTACTTTAAAAACATCTGAATCACTCAGTCAATTTAAAACTGCTAGAAACCATATAATAGCAGTAATATATCTCACTAAATCAAACTTTCTTCACAACCGAGCATCCAAACTACTAGGTAATCCTAATGACGACAGAATATTCTGGTCAACTCTAACTTTAACAAGTTATCACCCACTCCCCCACTAAAATATTCAGATGGTTAACATTACAAATGACCCACATGGTAAGGCAAATATCCTTGGCAGTACATTTGCCAGACTTTCTACATTAGAGGAAGTCAGCCAGAACGTTCGAGTACAAGCACTTGACTCTCCTGAAACTGCTCCACTTAAAATACAAACAAGATATGTAAAATCCATCCAAGACAATTTACCAACCAATAAAGCACCAGGCCCAGATTGATTTCCCCCAACTGCTTTGAAAAAGTGCTCCCCAGAACTTGCACCTGTTCTAGATGAATTATTCAGACTTTGCATATGTACTTCTTCATTCCCTAATTCTTGGAAAAAAGCTAATATCTACCCAATTCCGAAGAAAGGTAGTTCCTCTGACCCCTCTGATTAAAGACCAATAGCTATCATGTCTTCTCTTGGTAAAGTATTTGAAACTGTAATGAATAAGCACATAGTTAAACATCTTGAATCCAACAACTTAATTAGTGATAGACAGTATGGATTTTGCCACAAAAGATCCACCATTCATATACTTTATCTCCTGAATAACACCATCCATCAATCAACTGACCAACATGGAAAAACTCATGCAGTAGCCTTTGGTGTTTCTAAAGCCATTCCCTGCTACCCAAACGCCCTTGTTATGGACTAACATCTTTTGTTCCTCTGATTTTCTCATATCTCAGTGACAAAAAGATATGAGTAAAAGACAAAGATCTGTATTCCAATTTCCACTCAGTTAATGCCAGTGTGCCACAAGGATGAGTTCTGCTCCAACCCTATTCCTAATTCATATTAATGATCTCTTATCTGCCACACATAATCCTATTCATTCATATGAAGATGATGCAACACCTCACAGCTCATTCACACTTAAACACCAATTCACAAAGTTTAATTTCTCTAACTCACAACTCAGTACAGCCATCTCCATAAATCAAGACTTATCTAGGATCACTGAACGGGACAAAATAACTTTGTCTCATTTAATGCTAGTAAAACAAAATACCTGTATATACAATTTACTAATAGGCAGATATTGCCAGATTTCTTTATTACCTTCAATGCTACTAATATTCCTATCTCCAAAATTACTGAAATTCTCAGTTTCACTTAACAGTGCCCTCAGCCGGACCTCTCATGTCAGATCTCTTGCTAAAACCGCCTCAGAGTAACTTGGATTATCGTACAGAGTTCGTAGCTTTTCCACTAACGAGCAATGAGCTAGTTTAGAAGAGTCATGTGCGCTCTTAGCTGGAATACTGTTCACCCTCGTGGAATTGGTGTGGAGAGGTTGCACTAAACTAGACAAAATTCAGACCAAAGCTGGTAGAATTATTAATAACCCAACTACTACATATAAACTACCTCCCCTACAGGTAAGAAGGCATGTTGCTTCCCTTGCATTAATTTACAGATACTTTTATGATAAATGCTCAGATGAAGTTGCATCCATTATGTCACCTCTCTATGCCTTCCTGTGCTACATGGGCATCTGGTAGTGCTCATGACTGGAATGACACACTGCCATACTGCAGAACTTCTGCCTATCAGAAATCTTTTATCCTCTGAACTGCATCTCTTTGGAACTCATTTCCCCAGAATTGTTTCCCCCCAAACTTCAATCTACAGCTGTTCAAGTCTAACTGTTACAGATTTCTTATGAATGGAGGACACCAATAATCTGGTGTATGGATTATTTTTTTTTCATTTTGCATTCCTTCCTCTGTCCTTTTATAAAAAAAAAAAAAAAAAAAAAAAAAAATCACAATGTTGGGTGGTAACCATATAGCCAGATAATTGGGTGAAGTGAATTATACTATGGAACTGCTGTTAACAGGGTGGAGAGATGCATATGCAGTGTCTATCCAGGAGCCAAACCTCCCCACTATTCCCCTCACCTCACTGAGTCAAGGTGCTGTCAACCATAAGGAAGCATCACTTCACTGAAAGGGATAGCCCTGCAGGGTAGGTTGATTGCCTTCGGTTCATGGAATAGCGCCAACTACAACAACAACTTCAACACCAAACTACAGTTCCATCACTAACACAACACAATTGATAGTGACTAAGTACAAAGGCCATCTTGGAACAACAAATAACTAAACTTGTGTGCTGGTTACTGTACGTGAAAATAATGACTGTACACCCACCAGTGAAGCTTCTTATGGGATCATAACAATCGTGTATGTACAATCGTATATCGATAAAAGTCCCAACTTTTTTTGTAACTGTAACAAAAGTCTGCTATAGAGAAATAGCTTGGCAAATGGAGATGAAAGATTTCAGTATGTTAACTGTTTAATACAGTACCTCATGCATATCCTCTCTTCCTCCACAACCATTCTCCCACTCTACTCACTATAGCCTTTCTCTTCTTTTCACCCCTTCCTTCCAGTCTTTAGACCTTACTTTTCACTCATAGTACATTTCTTTTTCTTTCTTTTTTTTTATCCTATTCTCACACAACTTGGTAAGATCCTTCATGTAACTAGTTCTACTCTATGACAACAGAGTTATAGACAAATAAGCCTCTTATATCATCAGTAGGTGAGAATGAGAGGGCAAAGGAAGGAGTATGTATAGTTGTGAGTAAAAGATGGAAGAAGAGCATAAGACAGTATGGATCAGTTGGGTCAAGGATTGTGTGTGTAAAGTTGAAAGTTGGAATACAAATGTGGGCGATTGTGTGTGTGTATGCGCCAACGCAAGATCGTGCTAGAAGAGTGAGAGAAGAGTTCTGGACAAATGTTGAAGTGTGCATGGAAAAGTTTGGAAGGAATGAGAGAGTGTTTTTGATTGGTGATATGAATGGTAAAGTTGGGAATGTGAAGGTGGATGGAATAGTTGGTGAGTGGGGTGTGCCTGCTGAGATAGATGAGAATGGCAGTGCGTTAGTGGACATTTGTGCTGGGAGGGGGTTGGTGATAGCCAATACCCTCTTCAGGCATACAATGATCCACAGGTATACATGGCGAGTGATGAGAAGGGTGGGTGGTGAACTGAATGAAAGGAAGGCAATGACTGATTATGTGTGTGTGGAAGAAAAGATGCGAAGATGTGTAATGGATGCAAGAGTTTATAGAGGTTGGGGGAGTGGACTTTCTGACCACTACTTGGTGGTGGCCAGAATTAGAATTCAAGTAAGATGGAGGAATAGAAGAAGGGAAAGACAAGAGGAAGGAGTAGTTGCAAGGAGAGCGGAAAGGTTACCAAAGGATGAGAAAAAGGCAGAGTATAAGAGAGAAGTGGAGGAACAATTGAGCAAATATGACATGGAGCATATGGGAGACGTGGAAGGTGTGTGCAGGATATTTACAGAAGAAATATGTGCAGCATGCGATGTGGTGTGTGGAAGGAAGAGAAGACGGAGGGGGGTGCAAGGAACAGCGTGGTGGACTGAAGAGGTGAAACAGGCTGTGGCACAAAAGAAGAAAGCATACAATGAATGGATGAGAAATAAGGGCGTGGAAGAAGTTGAGAGGCGGAAGAGAGAGTTATATGTAGAAAGAAAGAGAGAGGTGAAAAGATTAGTAAGAGAGAGTAAGAAGAAAATGGATGAGGAATTTGGAAGGAATTTGAGTGTAAAGTGGAGGGACTGTAAGAAAATGTTCTGGAAAGAGGTGAAGAAAGTAAGACAGGGTGGAAGTGAAGTTAGCAGGGGAGTGAAAGATAAAAATGGTAGATTACTAGTGGAGAAGGGAGAAAAAGTGAGCAGATGGAGAGAACACTTTAAGGAATTGTTGAACATAGAGGATGGAAGTAATGCGAGTATAAGTGGCTGGGGAATGGCTGGGAGAAGGAGGGAGGTGAGAAGACAGGAAGAAATCAGTAGGATAGAAGTTGTGGAAGCAATGAAGAAAGTTAAATCGGGGAAAGCCCCAGGAATTGATGGAGTGTGTGGTGAAATGCTGAAGCATGGGGAAGAGATAGTAGTAGAATGGATGTGGAAGATGTGCAGATTGGCCTGGGAGGAAGGTAGAGTCCCGGAGGATTGGAAGTCAGGTATAATTATTCCCTTGTACAAAGGAAAAGGGGAAAAAGAAGTGTGTGGTAATCATAGGGGCATTTGTCTTCTTAGTATAATAGGAAAAGTGTATGGTAGGATACTTATTGACAGAGTTAGAGAAAGAACAGAGAAATTAGTTGGAGAAGAACAGGGAGGCTTTAGGATGGGAAGAGGTTGTGTAGATCAGATATTCATTCTTAAATCTTTAGTGGAAAAGTTTCTAGAGAAGGGAAAGAAGTTGTATGTGGCTTTCATGGATTTGGAGAAAGCATATGACAGGGTGGATAGACAAGGACTGTGGAAAGTGTTAAGAATATATGGAGTAGATGGGAAGTTGCTGAATGCTGTGAAGCGTATGTACGATGGTGCGAAGGCTTCAGTGCGTGTGGATGGTGAACTAAGTGAATTTTTCTCTTTGAAAGTTGGGTTGAAACAGGGATGTGTCATGTCTCCATGGTTGTTCAATCTGTACATGGATGGGGTAATAAAAGAGGTACAAGGTAGGGTAGTGGATGTTGGAGTGGCCCTGGTGAGAGAGGATAGTGTTTGGAAACTCCTTGTACTGTTGTTTGCAGATGATACTGCGTTGTTGAGTGAAAACAAAGGGGAGATGCAAGGCTTGGTGGATGAGTTTGGGAGAGTGTGTAAGAAATGGAATCCAAAGGTGAATGTAGGGAAGAGTAAAGTGATGGTCTTTGAGAGAGGTGAAGTCAGTGAATGTACAGCGAGGTTGGATGGTGAGGAATTGGAAAATGTGAGTACGTTTAAGTACTTGGGTAGTGTGATGAGTAAGGATGGAGGTTTGGAGGGTGAAGTGCTTGAAAGGGTACAGCAGGGAAGAAAGGTTGCTGGTTCTTTGAAAGCAGTGATAAGAAACAGGGAAGTGAGCATGGAAGTGAAAAAGTTGCTACATGACTGTATTGTGATACCAACTCTAACGTTCGGAAGTGAAGCTTGGACATTGTTGGAAGGACACAAGTCAAGAGTGAGAGCAGTGGAAATCAGTTATTTAAGAGGAGCCTGTGGAGTCACATGGAGAGAGAGGCTGACGAATGAGGATATAAAGGAGCGTTGTGGTGTGGATGTGGATGTGACAGGAAGCGTTATGGGGAACACACTGAGGTGGTTTGGCCATGTGGAGAGGATGGAGGGTGAAAGACTGATGAAGAGAGTGTATGTGAGTGAGGTGGAGGGGGGAAGAGGGAGGGGGAGGCTGAGGATGAGATGGAGGGATGGGGTGGAGAGGTATATGAGAAAGGGGTGTGTGAGTTGGGAGCAGGGCAGTGAAATGGCGGGGTACAGGGCGACTTGGAGGCGATTTGTTTGTGGCCACCCCAAACGGGATTGAGGCGTCTGGCAATAGATAGATATTATCAGTATTACTTATGTACTCTTAGGGAGAGTTTAATTCCACCAACACTGACTGTTGCTTCTTCGGCTAACAGAAGTTGCAACTTCCATTCAATGAAAGCCCTCTCACAGTAAGACTGTAATTTCCATAACTTACAAAAGAGCATTCCGTTTCATAATTATGATTAACACAAGGAGTTCCTTAGATCTCTTAAATTCAAAATGAGATTACTAGTCTGTTACAATGTAGCTGGGTACCAAAAGTGTAAGCAAGCAAATGCCATGAGAGCATCTGACAGACTCTTAATTAGCTTAGAAATAATGTGAGGTATTATTATTGTTTCCTTCATTTTTGACAGCTACTGTTACTGGATGAGTTCTGTGTAAACAGAGATTACTAGTCTGTTATAATGTAGTTGGGTATGAAAAGTGCAAGCAAGGAAATGCCATGAGAGCATCTGACAGACACTTAATTAGCTCAGAAATGATGTGAGGTATTATTATTGTTTCCTTCATTTTTTACAGCTACAGTAATTGGATAAGTTCTGTGTACACAAAATTTGTTATCTACCATTAAATTTCATCACCATCATCATCTTAAACCTAATTCCTACCTAAAACTTGAGGTGAAGGTTGATCCAGAAATATATTAAAAGAAGGCACAAACACAGCAAAAACATCAACTAGCATACTCAGTAAAACTGACCAAACAGTCAATCACATTTCATTCAAACCCACGAAACCCTTCTTCCACCTCACAAGCAAATCATCTACAAATATTTTTTTTTTCTGTTTTACTTTAAAGATTCACCTTGCATACACCTGCAGGAGTGAGGAATTCTATTAAATAACAATTAAAAAATGACTGGGGTGCCAACCTTTGTCATATGCTTCTCTGTACATATTTTATCTATCATTTCTACAACCTCCATACCAAAGGTGGGCACCACGAATGAAAATTCAATTCCTCAACGCAAATCCGCTAACTCAAGAAGTTGCCTTCCACATCCGCAAATCCACAAAATTCTTGAAATTTGCAGTTCCACGAATGCAAAAATGCTAACCATTTTTATCTCTTTCAGCACCATGGCATCAGGTTCATTTTATTCTGGATACCATTAGTGGATTATATTAAGTTTAGAATGATATATTTCATAATCAAGGTGTTAAAAATCATCTCTAGTTACTCATCCACTACAATTATATCTTTCCTTACTCTGTTCTGACTAACAATAGGTGACTATGAAGTTTGGAAATTGTTTAAAGTAATGAATGGGATATATAAAATTACATTTATAGTAAAACAAAAATATATACAATATTTCAATTATTATCATTAGTACATCAGACTGTTTTTACTACAAAACTAGGATAAATCCTTGACTATTGTATAAAAATAAATTATATTACAATATTAAACTTCACAGCTCACACTTGACAAGTTGAAACACTGTTTTTTGGGTCTGGATGAGTTATACACTGCTTTTAGGCTTCAAAGATGTTTGGGGGTTTAGGTTAGCTGGAAACTTGTTTTTTGGACTCATTTGGGTGGGTATAGGACTTGGTTGGGTGGGTAACCCAAGGTTCAAAAATGCATCCCTATACTTTACATGTTAAATCTACCCAGAGATACAATACCCTGCCTAGCAATGAGTTTTTACTTGCATTGTTAAACCGGGGTATGCCTGTATGTACAGTTAACTCTCACTTATCTATCATCACAATATCCATCCCAATGTAATATCCAGCACTGTTGGCTCAGCTCTACTAATGCAATATCTGATGCTGAAACAGGATGCAACCGGCGGTTCTATGAAATATCCGGCATCTGTCCATTTCTCCTTTCTCTGAAATCTCCATTCTTGGAGATTTCAATGTTCACCACCACCTTTGGCTCTCCTCTCCTTTCACGGATCCACCTGGTGAACAAGCCTACATCTTTTCTATCCTTAATGACCTAGAGCAGCTTGTACAGCACCCTACCCGTATCCCTGACCGCCTTGGTGAGAGCTCCAACATACTTGACCTCTTCCTCACAACTAATCCTTCTGCTTACTCTGTTAATCTTTTCTCTCCATTGGGCTCCTCCGATCACAACCTTATTACCTTAACCTGTCCTATCACTCCAGTACGGCCTGTGGACCCTCCAGGGAAACGTCGTCTGTGGCATTTTGGAGCTGCGGACTGGGAGGCCCTCAGGCAGTGCTTCTTTGATTTTCCCTGGAATGATTATTGCTTCCATGGCCGTGAGCCATCTGAGTGTGCCTTGCACATTACGGAGGTTATTCTCTCGGGCATGGAAGCATACATTCCTTTCTCATATCCTTTGACTAACGCAAGAAAGCCTTGGTTTAATCACGCTTGTTCTAATGCTATCCGCAACAAGGAGAAGGCCTACAAAAGGTACCGGAGCCAACCCACCCCAGAATCACATAATCTTTATGTTTCTGCCCGGAATCGTGCTAAGTCTGTTCTTCGCTCTACTAAAAATTATTTCATCCATACTAAATGCTCTCAACTCTCCAACTCGAATTCTTCCCGCTCCTTCTGGCACCTTGCCAAAAATCTTTCTAACAACTTTACCTCATCATCCTTCCCTCCTCTTTTCTACTCTGATGGTTCTGTAGCTATTTCTTCTACTGATAAAGCAGATCTCTTCGCACAGACTTTCTCCTCCAATTCCACCTTAGACGATTCCGGTGCTGTTCCTCCATCACTTCCCCCCTCTGACTTCCTCATGGCTGACATTAAAATTTCTTCAGTTGATGTATTTTCTGCCATCACTGGCCTCAGTACTAACAAGGCATATGGGCCTGATGGGGTCCCTCCTGTTGTTCTCAAGAACTGTGCTTCTGTGCTTACACCCTGCCTAGGCAAACTATTTCGCCTTTGTCTGTCAACTTGTACCTTTCCTTCTTGCTGGAAGTTTGCTCTCATTCAGCCAGTCCCAAAGAAGGGTGACCACTCCCAACCCTCCAACTATCGTCCAATTGCTTTAACGTCCTGTATTTCAAAAGTTTTCGAGTCAATTCTTAATAGAAAAATTTTAAGGCATCTTTCCTATCACAACCTTCTTTCCGATCGTCAGTATGGGTTCCGTCAGGGACGCTCCACTGGCGATCTTCTCACCTACCTTTCAGACTCCTGGTCATCCTCCTTTCGGGACTTTGGCGAAAGCTTTGCCATTGCACTTGACATCTCAAAGGCTTTCGATCGAGTCTGGCATAAATCTTTAATTTCCAAACTGCCCTCCTACGGTTTCTATCCTTCTATCTGTGCCTTCGTCGCTAGCTTCCTTTCTGGTCGTTCTATAGCCGCTGCTGTAGACGGCCATCGTTCTTCTCCTAGCTCTATCAACAGTGGTGTTCCTCAGGGCTCTGTCCTATCACCAACTCTCTTCCTTTTATTCATCAATGATCTTCTAAGCTGTACATCTAACCCTATCCACTCATACGCTGATGACTCCACCCTTCACCTTTCCATTCGGTTCCCGCAACGCCCATCTCAACAGTTACTTCAAGAAACAAGGGATGAGGCTATGGCACACCTAATGTCTGACTTGGCTCGTATCTCTGACTGGGGTAAAATAATATGGTTGTCTTTAATGCATCTAAGACTCGGTTCTTACACCTATCAACCCGACAAAATCTTCCACAGGTATACCCACTAATGTTTAATAATATTCAGCTTAATCCTGCATCATCCTTGAACATGCTTGGGGTTTCATTTGCTCGGGACTTATCTTGGAAAGATCATATTACATCTCTTGTAAAATCTGCTTCCAAGAGATTGGGTGTGCTAAGCCGACTCCGCTCTTTCTTTACCCCTGCACAATTGTTGACTCTATACAGGGGTTTTATCCGCCCCTGTGTGGAGTACAACTCTCATGTGTGGGGAGGCTCCCCACATACAGCTCTTCTCAATAGGGTGGAGTCAAAGGCTTTTCGTCTCATTAACTCCCCTCCTCTTACTGACTCCCTTCAACCTCTGTCTCTTCGCCGCACTGTTGCATCTTTATCTCTTTTCTATCGCTACTTTAATGGTCACTGCTCCTCTGAACTGTCTGCTTGCATTCCTCCACCTCTACGACGGGCGCGTAGCACCCGTCTGGCAGCAAACTCTCATCCCTTTTCTGTCCAACTCTCTAATGCAAGAGTTAACCGTTACTCCCAGTCTTTCATTTATGCAACAGGTCAGCTCTGGAACTGTCTCCCTCTGTCTGTATTTCCTGCTGCCTATGATCTCCAGTCTTTCAAACGTAGTGTGTCCAGGCATCTCAAAATGATCGGATCTTGAATTTGGCTCTCTATTGTATTTTGTTTTTCTCTTGGAGGGAACTGTTACTGCGGGCTCATGGCCTTTGGTTCCTTCTTCCTCGCATTAAAAAAAAAAAAAAAAAAAAAAAAAAAAAAGGGTGTTTCAAACGGCTTGTAAACAGCAGCCAACCAGAGCTGCATTACTGTATTTTATCATTACAGTACTGTATTGTATTTTATGCTTAATTCTTATCTTTTACTCATGAGAATGTTTTTAGGATAGAAAGTTGTGATGGATAATAACCCAAAACCTGGCTCAGTGCCGAATACTGAGCCAATGGGGGGTCCTGTGCAATATCCGGCGTTTTGCAGTATCCAGTGTAGGGTTTGGCTGCATTACACTGGATAATTGAGAGTTTACTGTACTTCTAAACTTCTGGCAAATTCTTTTATGACTGGATGGAGGAAGAGTATCTGGAATATCCTTACCCATTATCTTTTCACTCTATGTGAGCATGAATAATCAGGTTACAATACAATGATAATGATGATGATGTGCAGCTCTGACAACTGCTACCCTTTTCCAACATATAAAAGCATAATTTTTAAAAATGTAACTCTTGAAGTAACTCTTTTTATAACAAAACAATGCACTGAATCTTATAGGGAGAACCGTAACTGTTCTTGCAAGGATAAACATCTAAACTTATTCTGATATCCTGTATATACAGTCAAGTCGCCTAAAGCGCGGCTAATTGGTTCTGGGCTAAGCCTGCGCCATAGAAAACCGTGTCATACAAATAACTAAACCTATGGGAAAAATGGAATTTGGTTCTGGATGTTCGCCCAAGGTCCTCCTTTTCACCCCGCTTTTCTTTTCCCACCACTTTACATAGGCACACAATCAAGCAATCAGTCAATGCATGTATTAAACACAAATTACACATTAAACAATAAATAATAAAAGGCTTTAAGGGCATAAAATGTAATGTACCTAACTCCGATGACGATAGGGCTAAAGTGGAAGGGGTAGGGTTGGGGGTTCTGAGGCAAGAAGTGCATTTCAAGCCTTGCTGCGCCCCTGCGCCATAGATATTTTATGCGCGTGGTTCATTTTTTTTGGTTCTGGCACCTTGCCGTGCCATAGAAAACTGCAGCATAGAAATCTGCGCCATAGGCAACTTGACTGTATATTTTTTTTTTACCGAGAGTTAAAATGTACATAAAGTACCGAGAATAATTATAAGGGTGCAATGTGTAGATTTCCTACACTGAACACTATCACTCACAGTGTGTATGATGAAACTGCTGATCAGTTTACATATTGTAAACTGTAATATGAAGGGCTGATGATGATCCAAACTCAAACTCAACATTCATGGTATGCAGGATTTGCATTCCTGTTATCAACAGCATCCCCCTTTGTTTCCCTATACCCTTTATTTGCAGCTCAGAAATAATTTACCCCTCCATCCATCCAATAATTCATTCATGGTAAAATAACTACAAAAAAAATTGGCCAAAATTTCTTAATTGGAATGCTATCCACACACTGTCACCAGAGAATCAGCAAAGCATGCTGAAAATGCTCTGGACATTTATTAGGGGTTGACTTCCACAGTCACTTCATGGCTCTTGGCTTCAGATAGGTGTTGATATAAAAACAAATTGCTCATCCTGCCATTCGTATGTTGTACTTCATCTTGTTCTCTGATGCTCCTGGCTTTGGTGATGTGGATAGCACGATTTTCTAGAAAATCATTAGTGAGCAAGAGATACTGGTGGAACATGTGATAAACAACCCAAAGAGTGGGGTAGAACAGGAAGCTAACAAGAAAGTGCCAATCATGCCTGGACTGATCACTCAACATCTCTCAGACCACACAGCCCTAGCCTCAAAGCTCAAAGATGCAGCCAGTAGTGATGACCCAGAGACTGACTGCAATGAAACCTTCCCTACATTACTGGGGCAGTTCTGTTGTGTCTATGGGGACCTCTGCTGTGTCAGAGTCAGTACTAGGCAACAAGCTCTCATCACTTGGTACCACTCATTCAAGTACCTGGATCAACCATCAATGCACTCTTCACCTCCAGCAACTGAGACTGAGGATACAGTACAGAAAGCAGAGGATCTGGAAGACACTGCTCTGGAATTTGAAGGCTTCCTGGAAGCCTTGGAAGGAAAGGGGCAACAAACTCCTTGCTTTAAGCCTTAAAGTCTATTATTATGACACAAAACACATACCGCTCCATCCCCCATCTACGTGAGGAACTTCACCTTTCAGGGAAACTGGGGGAAATGGGTAGAAAGAGTGGCCTTTGGTTGGGAACTGACAATGATATAATCTTTACATGTACTTAACAATTACACTAATTGTGTTTCATGCTTTGAACAGCTCTTCCTGGTCACACTATGAGTGTGAGTGTTGAGTTCCTACTATAAAAGTCTTAGTTCTTAAACTGCCGTCTATGTGAACGTGTGCCAATAGCACCCACTTAGTAGACCGTCAAAAACTGCTGACAGAGCAGACAGAGGGGAAATGAGCACTTAAATTTGTAGGCTACCTATTGAGCAACTCAACTCTCCATCCCACACCATGTTTAGCCAGCCACTGTAGCAATCTTTTTGCTAAAAATTGAGGGTTACTTTGGCACAACACGATGAGATATACAGTAGTATTTTTAATTTCTGCAAATCATTGTAGTAAAATAGCTTAGCCTACTTATTTTTTCAATATTAAGGTTTCTTTTGGATCATTTCATTACCAAGGCCAATATTTGTGTGTATGTGTGTGTGTGTGTGTTGTGATTTTAGCACTATGCAGTTTGTACAGAGCTTTATTTCCTTCTGTGACTTAATGTTATAATAAAGAAGTTGTTCTTGCTTAATCCTCAACTTGTCTGATCAAGCAAACCCATTAACCACAAGCAAGCAACTGCTTTTGTGGGGCTGCACTACTGGTACAGTACAGTACATACGAGGTCTCTTCAGAAAGTAACCAACCTTAGGCTCTTAAAAAAAAAAAAAAAAAAAAAGCTAACTTACTGAGCTAGGACACTAATCCCTCTTAAAGTAGGGCCCTTCTGACTTGACATACATAGCCCAGCATTCTTTTCATTGCCTGAAACATTTTTCAAAGTCAGATTTTGATATCTCCTGTAGGTGCTTCATTGCATTCGCCACGATCTCTTCTCTCGTCTCCAATCGGCAATCCCTCAGCACAGTTCTGACCTTGGGGAATAACCAAAAGTAGCACAAAGCCATGTCTGGTGAGCAGGGAGCCTGCCGGACTTGTGGTATGTTGTGTTTGGCCAAAAATTCCTGAATTAGTCGAGAACAATCTGAGGGACGTTGTCATGGTGCAGTTTCTAACTTTCCACTTTCCAAAGGTCTGGTCTCCTCCACCGAACTGCGTCACAATGACAATGGATAACGTTGAAATAGTAATGTTTGTTGACAGTCTGACCTGGTTTGTATTAGTAATACACACCACTATGGTAGTTGAAAAAACTGTCAACATGCATTTCACCTTGCTGCGGACCTGTCATGCTTTTTTGGCAAGGTGACCCTGCATGCTTCCACTGGAATGACTGTGCTTTGTCTTCTGGGTCATACCCATACACCCAAGTCTCATCTCCAGCGAAAACAGTCCTCAGAAAGTCTGGATCGCGATTTGCACGCTCCAACATGTTTTGAGCAACATTGTTTGGCACAGATTGTTGTTCATGTAAAAGGAGCTTTGGAGTGAATTTTGTGGCAACTCTTCGCATGCCCAGATCCTCTGTTAATATTTCGTGTGCTGATCTATCACTGAATCCAATTTCATTAGCAATTTTTCTGACAGTCAACTGACAATATTCTGTGACCAAACTGCACATTTTCTTCATATTCTCAGCACTCCTGCTTGTTGATGGCCTCTTAGGACGTGGATTGCTCTCGATTGACATTCGGCCATTTTTGAAGCAATTGTACCACTCATTTATTTCAGTTACTCTCATGGCTTCATTCCCAAAACTTGCTAGATCTTCCTGATAGTTTCAACTTGGGTATCACCTTGTTTTTGGCAAAATTTGATGCAGTAATGCTGTTCAACTTTTTTGGTCATCGTAACAAGCATGGGAACATGACGAGCATTAGGTGCATGACCATCAACACAGGCTGACTGACAGCCACTGATTCACTCGTGGCAGCTGGCATTAATCACGCATGTGCATGAAGGTCCTGCACTGCGCTACACAATCCATCAACTGCTTGGCGAGAAAAAAATGAGGTTGGATACTTTCTGAACAGACCTCGCATATCAGGCAGGAAACCAGCACCCCCTTGTGGTAAACAGCACCTCACCAGTCAGACCTGAGTCCTTCCCTATGGTGAGGTTTGGTTCCTGGATGAATACTGCAGCAGTTTCACTCTACCCAGGGTATACAGCACCACCACATGTTGGCTCCTTGTCAGAGCCTAAAAAAGAAGTAAAATACAGTACCTAATTTCTTTCATAAATTACTTCATGGGGGAACACTTGTCACTGTAGCTGGCATTTTTTTATGCCTCTGGCTCTGGGCATAAACCAGACAGTTCATTCCCAGAGGCTCAGCAATCTTTTTATGTGACACACACCTTTAGAAGCCACCACTTCTACACTAAAACCCACTGTCCATACTGAATACATGCTAGGACTGTTTCATTCAGGACTGGTATGAAGGTATTACATGAGAGGAGGCATTTATGATATGTCAGTGGATTTTGTGAATCATCAGCACCATACTGACTATCTTTAACAATATTCAAATATTGCTTCCTGTCCCAGCCCTGGATCCACTGTTCATTCTTTCAGACAGCAGCACACTGTTCTATCCACTCCACCATCACCTCCCCTCAATCTACCATTCAATACTCTGCTGCTCCACAAGAGCACAGGCAACTGGGGATAAGCAGTAATTTCCTTTCCTGACTCAAAATATAGCAACTGAATCAAGGGTTGTAACTGGTATAAGTGTGCTAAACATAGTTTTTCAATATCAGAGCAAAACTCACAAATGATAAGCTCTGAAAAAATACCCCTTGGGTCAGGATGGGGTGTCAGGACCTTAGCCCTTGTCAGCTGTGAAAGGGTTAACAAAATGAACTGGAAAATATACTCTGTATTACAAAAACAGCATTATCAGAAATGTGAGCTTGCATGAGTGTCTGGGGGGGAAACTGAAGTTGTGGAGTGCAAATATGAAAAAGCAATGGGGATCATAGGATTGTCCAGTCACTATTACCTAATCACAGATGGTATTCAGAATATATACTACGTACATATCAACCTACTTTTTCTATTTAGTTTGTGTGCAAATGTAGGCAAAAATTTGAAAATGTAAATATATCACTGTATTAATCTGCCTTCATATACTGAGTACTACATTGCACACTTTGTCATCTTTCATTTTATTGTGATTCTTAAGTTTCAGCTGAAACACACTGGTAATAAGAGAGCAACAGTTATATAGCCAGGGAATTTGTGGAGGAGGAGACAAATAGTCACATTGATAAATACTGTCTCTCTGGCTGGGACAGGAGACATACCAGCTTCCATTAAAGAACAAGAAGCTACACACACAGGGTGAACACCAACCCAGAAAATATATATTCACCATGCAAAACCAAATGATATCAATACACAAGTAGAAAAATAAATAATGATAAGACTGAACAACAAAGCCACACATAAAGCCAAGGGGAAAAAATGACTAACCAGCAGGCAAGTACTGGTAGTTCACGGACTGGCGGGGTACTAGGCCCATTCCTAGCATGGACCTGACAGTATCTACAAACCTCATTGGCCAGATCATTAAAAAATTTATGTAGGACAACCTGCTAATGGCTAGTATTAAGAATCTCTTCTCATTCCATTTCAAAATACTCCACTTCTAAACCAGTTAACATGTCAGGTCCCTGCTGACTAAATCAATCCCAGCAACATCAATATCTATAAATTAAGACACACTGCTGGGGAAAACAGAGAAAAGAGAGAAAGAGAAAGGAAGACAGCATGGGAGGTTTGGGGGTTACAAGGTCTGTTAGGGAGAGGTAGGGAAAGGTAGGGTAACTCACCGACACCAGAGTAAGGCATGCCAGGGTAGGCAGCTGACGGCTGGAGCGTAGCCGCTTCTCCATTGGGTATGGGCTGGGCTGTGGGAAGAACATGGCAAGTTGGGGTAGTGGATATGGGCAACTGGGAAACACTCAAACTAGTCGTCTAAAAGGATATAATTCTGAGAATATTGCACTTATGAGGACTGCTACCTATATCTATGACCTTTACTACTGTACATAGTAATTACATAACAGGCAGCTAATCCAGTACTAAGCAAATATATTTCCTTATGGGTTTATATGAAGGTTTAATGATGACATGCTTACAATAACCTTTACAGGAAATAATTATCTTTAAGGAATGTGAACTTCTCAGAGGCAAAGTTGATAAAACTGGATACTACATAAAACAGGCTATCTACAGAAATACTGATCCTAAACCTTGTTTATCTCCAATCAATATAACCAGTATCTTGATTTAACTTCAGCAATCATATTGATGAGTACATGCTGAGGACAGATCTAATTACAGTACAGGTACTAATGAATGCTGTACAGTAATGACTGCCAAGTAATCAGGACACTGTCATATTTCCCCTTACATCCTGCATGTACAGCAAACTTTAATAGTAATGTAAAGTATATAATCAAATCAGTGCTTTACATAGCATTGAAAAACAATAAAAATATTAGTAATTACTCTGTTACTTCAAATAACATGACATATTTATTTAATCTAATATACTTGCCCTACAATGATTACCGTATACAGAATTATTATAAAATGAACAGCATAAAGGCATTCACAGACCGAGATTTTTCAAACACCTACTTGGGCATTACTGATGAGCAAAAGTGAACTCTGCTACATGAGAAGCAAGAACTGAAAGAAATTAAGAACTCTAATAACACTGATATTTACTGAGTACCCCAATCTAATGTACTGTATTCAAAAGGAGATAAGGCTGATGTATCTAAAACAATAGCCAATGCATGGTCAAAAACAGACAGATGAACATATTATACAGTAAATATAAATGTTACACATATAATACAACCATTATATCTAACAGCAAAGGATGACATGAAAGCAACACAAAAATGGAATTCAAAGATAGAGTAAGGAAGATGGGGAAAGTACAACACATTAAAGACAAAGAAGTGAGGGATACACAGTGAAAATAATAGTTAAGACACTAACACTAAACTGTGCTAAGCAGGGCCAAAACACCACAACGCTGCCAAAACTTTCACTCAGGAGGATAATTGGAGAGAAGCCAATTTAATTATTGCTTATAAAAACCCTTTAGGGGTTCAATTCCAAGAAAATATTGAAAAACTGCATTATGAAGAGGAAGACACGTAAAAAGGCGTGAGGAAAGATTATCACTGGGGTAAAACATCTACTAGATGTTTAGTTACACAGGCACTACTGTCCTAGAAACAAAGTTTAAAACTGATTCATTCTGTAATTAGTTAAGACAATGAAATAACTAATTTCCAACTTAAGTAAGTGACCTTGCTATTGCAGCAGGAGGGATGCTGGGGATAGTAAAAGATGACTCAGGGATTAATAGACAGATTTACCAATGTCCTGTTGACAGCCCCATGTAGTACAGGTAATTAAGTTGACTACTTGTAACTTTTGGTAAAGGGTTGCCAACTAATATGCTGATCATCATTTACAACAAAAATGTAACGAGTGTGAAAATTGCCTACTGTAATATGTTAATGCTTAACCAAATCAATACTGAACATTACTGTCTATATATGTATCATCACAGGTAAAAATAAACACTTTAACCTTATTTAGATTTACTACAAAATCTTTAAATGCTGTACTTGAATATCTTAAGGTATACAGACTATTCAAAATGAGCGGACACCTTATTCACATATAGTATAACAAACGCAAACAAATATTGGGCAGCCTCAAATGTGGTTTGCAATTATACTGTACAAGTATGTACTATTTTGTTACTAGTGATGCTGATCCAAAAGGATTATGGAATTAATGTACAAGCATCTCTATGTGAAATATTTTAGAAGTACTGACTGAACTGCATTTTTGTAATACTGACAGTATGGTAATATATTAAGCCTGTATCAAAGATATTGGAATTACTGGACTGGATAACTTTAGGTGTGTTAATCAATGTAACAAATGTTTATGAAATCTATGCTACTGTAATACAGAACTACTTTCATGATGTAATGCACTGCCAACTGTATTTAATCTGCAATGTAACCAATCATAAATGGTTAGTTTTCATATACTGCTTTTCCAGTTAGGTGAAATGACTCTTCAGTAATATCAAATTACTTAATGGTACAGTATTGCATATTAGTGCAATGAAATATCTTGGCATCTGTGGGAGTACAGTATGCTTTTGTTGACTGAAGAAACAGTGTTCATGATTGTGCCTATATGCTACCATTGTGTCAAAAGCCAATGTAAATGCTATACGGTAATGTATTTGTGTAACTGTGTGACTATTATACATGTGGGCTGTGATAAAACTTAATAATCTAAAACTACCACCAAGTAGAGAGCCAAATTCTGTAATGTTCTCTTGTTCAAGACAACACTAGGGAGACATGAGTCTGGATGCACTACAACTACAAATGAGCTAACGGAAAGGAGGACATGGTGGCCAATGGCAACGCAAGTGTGTATATCAGGCTGGTGGTGGTGGTAGTGAAAACAAGAGATCAATCATATGGCAATTAAAATAAAAAATAATAGTAATACAGTAGCCATAATGCTGATGATGTAAAGTTCTTTAGATAAAGTCTCTTACGTGCAGCAAAGGTCTGAGGGAGGCCGTTGGCAAAGACAGCCCCCTCACTCCCCCCGGGCTGACTATTGGGCCCTGGCTGGGGAGCAATATTGAAATTCTGCACCGTAGGGGAGGGCATGGAGGGCAACGCACCATTAACGGGCTGAGCTTGACTGGCACCTGGGGAGACACATGGCAGCGGTGGTGAGGCACAGGGCAGGTGGTGCTGGGATGCTGCACACTTTCTTTACACTCTAGCATGGTATCTGTCACCATTATAGTAAATGGCCACTTCAACTAGATGCAGCCATGCTTCAGTCTTGCTTAAAAATGAACTATAATATAAAACTGACAACTGTTCTTGGCTTCAGTGCAAAAAATGCACGTGCTGGAGGGAACAGACTGTCGTAAGTTCACCTGATGTGTGAAACATCCCTCTGAACACGATGTCACTAACAATCCTCTACTACATAACAGTAAATAAGCAGTGTTTAACATCTTTTAACAAGAAGCTTCCAGTGGAGGATTCTTAGGTCAACTTGTGCTCACCCCAGACCACAATGCTCTGCCCGTCTTTGTAATATATTAACTACTAGTGCATGACACCACTGAGTCTTAGGCAAAGATATTAGATAACGATCTGAAGGGTGAGGGAGATAAGGGAAGGGATCAGGAAAGGGGCACCAAATTATCCTGAAATTAATGCACAGGTTTATTGAAACGAATGATTGGTTAGTATGTGCAACACCAGAGGGAAGCAGCCTTACCCAGAAGACTGAGTTAAGAAAAAAAAAAAAAAATACACAGCTGCTTCACTCTGATGATATGCTGAAGCCACTCTTCAAAAATGTGTAAATGTTTTGGATGGCTGCCATTTCACAATAGAGCATGTATGCTGTCTTTCAAATACAGCACAGTATTATAATTATATATTTTTTAGGTATGTATAAACCATTAAAATCTTTACTGCCACAAATTATACAAAATTTCTACAGGAAATGTAACTGGCCAACCAGCATCAAAACCTCTACACACTGACACTGAATAAAAACACTTATAGATAAGACAATAACACAGCTGGAAGGTTTGCAACACCAATAACATCAACAGCAACAGCAACAACAACAACGAAGCAGTAACTGACCAGTTAAACGGCGTTAACCAAGTCCCTCAAAACAAAACAGAGAAAATAATCTCAACTGTAGCTGTTTTCACTGTGGCCATGACAATTTAGAAAATTAACCTGATAAATGAGATAACTTTGCAAACGCCGTCCCAGTGTGTAAATATGAAGAGGTGCCACACCAACATTATGGACAAGGGATGGAGACAGACAAGAAGGGAAGAAAGGAAGGATGATAGTTTAGTGGTGTTCAGGAGAATGCTAAGCTAATGTGCTAGTCACATAAAATATACATCAGTCTCACTGCTGCTGAGGAGTTAGATGTGATTTTATATTTAATACTACCCAGAATAACATTTATGATTACTTTATTAGCATGTAAATACATGGATATACAGTTTAAATATGCCTTATACAGTACTGAAGATGATTCAGTATATACCACAAGATCACAAATATTGCAAACAATGCTGCTTAGCATGATTTCCCTTACACACAGGATGAACAATATGACATAATGAGCTTTAGTTCAATGTGAATTGGTCATTTTTCTTAGTAAGTTCATCTAAGCTAAAGCAACTGGAAGCAAATTAAATAAATACTGTATATAAACAACCAGAGTCCTAACATGGAACATATCAGGGCATATAATGAAGAACGATTGGCTGGCATTTCGAGTGCTGGAGAACAAATCATGAAACCCAAGCCCAGCATCCTTCAAAATGCACCCTGCTGTCTTAGGGTACAGGAGAATTAAGCTCTTCTTTCCGAGTTCCAATTCGGGCGCACAAAACTTGATGGTGACTATAAACTAACTAAGGGTTATGGCCTGGGACTACTAAACTTACCAACTTTTGAACTCTGAATGTCCCACACCAGAGGCACTGAGGCTGCAAAGATGGAATGTGTCTGTTAGCGCGTAAGAGAAAAGGAGGGAGGGATGTGTCTGCGCTGAGGTACTGTGTGCTTGTGTCTATTATATTCTGCCCGAGATGGAAAACGCTCACTAGGCATTATACACTATGTACAGTACATAAAAATCAATACAAAATAGTAACGGTACATCAGTAACATCCAAGAGATAAGCATTTGTGGGGATTTTTTTTTTTTTTAATGAGTATGTTAGGGAGATGATACTTTATGAGTAAATGAACTAAAATATGTACTATATTGATAAGTCTGACCAGGGTGAAAAACTGTTCATAAGGAAGTTAATATTAGGACCAGATGAAATTACAAGATGCATTTGGCACAAGGAAGGAAAGTAGCTGGTGCAATGAAGGCCTTAATAAAAAACAGAGGCTTGAGTGTTGCAGTTGCACGAGGCTTATGAAAGAGAGTTAGAGGCAACTTTAACATGAAGATGTAAGACTATGGTATGGCTGAAAATGAAAAGTGAAGAGTAATAGCAGTGGAGATGGGAATGCTGAGGAATATATGTGGAGTACAGAGAGTGGATAGGACACGAAATAATGTGATTCGTGAAAGATGTGGAGTGAGGAAATCTGTAGAACTAGATTCAAAGAGAGAGTACTGAGATGGCATGGTCATGTGGAGAGAATGGATAACAATAGAGTGGTGAAAAAGGTACGGTATATTTGAGCGAATTTGATGGAGGGAGGAGGCGAGGCAGGCCAAGGAAAAGGTGGAGGGATATGGTGGATGAGTGTGTGAGGAAGAGAGGTCTGAAAGTTGGTAAGGCTAGGGGATTGACAAGAGACAGAGCTGACTGGATGAATATTGTGAGGAGAAGCACATGATCAGGGATTTTTCACCCCTTTTTAATGTGACAGCATCCAGACTGACTCTATTGGATACATTTATGTGAAGCTACAGAACATGGTGAATGTTTTTGGCATATCAGATAGAGTCAAGTTGCCAGGGGCTTGAATGGTGAGTGAATGGAGGCATGGCCCATTGGAGTGGGCCAATTTGGGCTGTCTGGATGTTGCTACTCCTCACCCTGCCCTAGGGTGGGAAAGGAGGCCCGGATGATGATGATGATGATGATATGGCATGATCGGAAATATATCGTTTATATCACAACTGTCTGAATCATTTGTTTTGTATTCTTCAGTGGAGAGTGAGCATCACTGCTTGTATTTTTTCCCGACAAAGAATGATGTACTCTCATAACTTCACTGCCAGCCAATCACAGCATATGCTGAAGGAATGCATTCATAATCTCATCTCATTGTTTTCCTACTTCTTCCTACCTTGTCCTACTCTTTCTAAGCCTCATGATACACCGAATATTCATTAAGACTTGGTATGCAGTAAATTATTAGACTGCATGCTTGCTTTATTATATATATACAGTGCTCTCAAATGTAGCCTTACAAAGAATAAGAGTGTTTTACACTGAATGTTTGCCTGTGCATTGAGTATCACTATTTAACATCATCACTAATAACACAGAATTGACATACGATAAACAGGAAAGCTTTATTATCTGAATAAAGCTTTACCAAGCATCAACATGAAGTATAAATAAAAACATGTGGATATATCTCCTGTCACTATTAGCCTTAGAGGTATCTACTGTATATCAAAGCTATGGTCATTTCCAGAACAGTATTCATTCCATCTATCCATCAACCAATCCTACGTTCCCCCATGAGAAGCATTGGAGCCCGGGGCTAGGCAAGTTGGTCTTGACATTTAAGATGAGAGTGACCAGCCTCACTCATCCCTGAGTGGCATAACGTGAGCAGTAAACCCCAACCACACCTTGGATATTAACCTACACAGGTTCTCTCCTACTGAAGCACCTTACTTACCCACTAAACCACCAGGTGCCATAATTTGGTTATATGGTTACCACCCAGTGTGGGAAATGGTTTCCTGGTGTACTATACAGGAAACCATTTGTCTTGCACTCAGTGTAGGGTCACCCACAGGCAGAAGGAAGAGCAAACAGTGATGGAAAGAAAGACTGAACAGGGAGTGTAAAGTCACCCGTAGGCAGAAGGAAGAGGAAAGAATGAAGGAAAGAAAGACAGAAGAGGACAGAAGAAAGAGAGGAAAGGGTACATACCCAAAGCAGCACTACATCGAGTGAGTGAATGGAGAGCACCCCCACCTACACCACTACGAATATCAAAACGTACTTTGAGAGCACTTTGCAGTACTTAATGTATTTCACTTAAAACAACAATGGAACTTAAATTGAACACAGAGATTACAGTAGTACGTAATATTAAACTCAGACTGTATCTTGCTGGGGTCCTTTTAGCATCTGACATTCAGATTCAGTGACACAAATTTCAAAAGTATAACAAGAATATACAGTATCACAACACAAACTGTGCAACATGGACATGAAACAGTGCATTAAGATATAACTGTAAATAGTGTCCCTACATTTTATATTGGAAGAATACCGCATAAACCATAATACTAAAGTTTTATTACAACCTATTTGTTATGACTAATATGAAAATGTTCTGTAAACTCCATAACACCCAACACAACATTAAAGCTGCACAAGAACACAGCAAAGTAGTTAGTGAAAACTACTCTCTCTATCTTCCTGTGTAAAGCTTAATGTGCTTTTGCCTGACTATGCTACAGAACTTGGTGAATGTGTGCATGAGCTTGGATGATGATAAAGACTGGGAGACATGAGAACAGCAAACTAAATCCTCCAAACTACTGTATACTGTACACAGCTCTACCTCCCCATATGTAGGTGTTTTGGTATGTGTACTGTACATGTATGCATGCATGTTTATAAACACTGTACTGTACCATGACTCTATGTCAATTACTTTATCTACAAGATGAAATAAGGGTAACTCAGGGCACGCTTCACTTGCTCATAATTACTTATATATATATATATGATGTGTTTGTATCATACGTATCCATAAGTATGGGTTTGTGTGTGTCCATCCCAGGGTAATGAAAAAGGGGTGGGGGACATGCACACCAACTACAACAGCCAACCCACCACACAAAATACCACCACACAAGCCACAGAAAGTGGAACATCCTAGTCTGAACACTGAGATACTAATGCCAATCAATTAACAACCACCAGCAACACAAGATGGGAGGGATACTGGGTGGGGTGGGATAAGGCAGGAGAGGAAAGGTAAGGCTGAAGAGTGTCCTAGTGGTGACAGAGTTCAGTAAAAATAATCATAGTACAACACCTGGCAGAGGAAATGGTAAGGGTAAGGAAGGGCCTATACAAGTTGTGAAATGAAAACTATACACTAAGCTTACAAAAAAGGACTAGCATAGCAATTAAAACTGAAGGAAGAGATTGCCATTATGAAATGCTGATGTTAAGGCTGAGGGAGCCTGAGAAAGGGGAATACCTACAGAAGACTAGGCAGAAACAGAGAATGCAAGGGGCTCCAAAGATGAAGGGGAAAAATAAAATCCAAAAGGAGAGACAGCATTAAAGTTCAATGATATCACTAAAGAGACAAGTTTACAAAGTGAATGTAAGACAGGGCACAGTGGGTAGGTTCAATAAGAAGATACATGTTTAACAGTACGGTAGGGCAAAACCTGTAGGAAAACATTATTACCATGTGGAGAACTGGGCAGAACTTGTAAGGCTTGAAATGAACTGGAGAGAAGAGGAATGATGATGGAGTAAGATGGGACAAGATAAGACTGAGAAATACAAGAAGGGTGAGACCTGGGCAACTAGGACAGAAATGAAAGCATCAAATGGAAAATGACAAAGGCATAAGATAAAGGATGATGGAGGACTAGGAATGGAAGAGGTGTGAGGGCTTTATAAAGATGGGCACACACAGGTATGTGGAATAAGAAGTACTAATGGATGATGGCCTCACCAGAAGTGGGGGGCACGACGGGGCTGGTGATGCCATTGGGCAGAGGGGCGGCAGCATGGGGCATCTGCGTAGCAAGTGCAGCCATAGGGTTGATGTAGGTACCCTGTGAAGCAGCTGCCATCAGCGCCGCCTGCTGCTGCATGAACTGCTGCTGTGTGACGTGGTAGGTAAAGGAACAGTATTATATTCTAACATAACATGGATACATTATACAGTGAAGTTTGTACTGAACCACTGTATGTAGGAACCCATAATCTAACCATGCAGGATACTATACTGTGCTTGCCATGCTATATCCCATGTATGAGGTACTTGCCGTACTAGTTATCAATCTTTATTAGGTCAACATTTCGAACCCCACAACAGTGTTAAGATCATATCATGGTACAACTGAAAGTTTCTTTTTCCAATTTGGACAAAATACCTTGCATTAGGTTTGGTTAGAATATGGTAAAGGATGCACTGATATGGTGTTGGTTAGGCAAGGTTAGTGTCAATTATGGTGGATAATACATCCCACAGCAGTGCAATCTGACTTCAAAAATGGAAGAACAACCCTAAAATAAGCAACAAATTAACTTACAGAATGAACTGTTGATATTCAAATCATTCAAAGATCAAGAATAAAACTTGCATATATCTTTTTCTTTAAAAATATTCTGCAACACAGCCCAAAAAAGTTGAACACTATAACCTGTATGTATCAACAATGCCTGAGAACCTGTACCTTCTCTTCATACTTGATTACCTAGCTTAAGTATGTATGGGATGATTAGCAAAAAGCAAATTTGTAACCTGTATCATCAAAACACATTTCTTTAGAATAAAGATAAACCACTCATACACAAAAAAGTAACCAAAGAAAATTCAGATCTGACTCTTAACTGGTTTACAAAAAACCCATACTGACAGGTGGTGGTGATCATCATCCACTCACTTAATGCTGTGCTGCTGACTTCTTCCTTCACCTTTTATCATTCTGTGTCTGCCCTCCTCTCTTCCTATTTCTCCCTTTCTTTCCTGTCACTCTTTATTACTCTTCTTTCCACTTCAGGTGGCTCTACACTGAGTGACAAGCCAAATCATTTTCTATAACTCAGGTAACCATTTATAGTGCTGGGGGTAACCATTTAGACAATTAACAGGGTGATGTGGAGTCTACTATGGTGTTCCTGCTAACTGGGTGGAGAGATGCAAATCCAGCATCCACTCAGGAACCAAACCTCCACACTAATTCTCATGCTCAGCTGTGGCGAGGCACTGACAACTGCTTGGGAACATTGGTTCACTGCACGTGACAGCCTGCAGGAGTGGTTGTTTGCCTGCAGTTGACTGGTCTGCTTGATCAGACAAACTGGGGTAGCACAACAACAACAACAACAAAACAACTGTTCTGTGTTACAGTAATAAATTGATGGGCAGTTCCTTGGCAGTATTTGTCAAACCAGACACTATCTATCTATCTATTGCCAGATGCCACAATCCCTTAAGGGGTGGCCATTTGACTTTGAGTTATTTGTTTTACGGGGAGGGGCACTAACCCTCCACCAACCCACTTGCTGACACGTTGGGAGCACGTATGATTTGGTTATATGGTTACCACCCAGTGTTGTAAATGGTTTCTTGGCTTACAGGAAACCATTTGGCTTGTCACTAATGTAAAGCCACCTGTAAAGGAAAGAAAAGAAATAAGTGACAAGAGAGATGGGAGAAATAGGAAGAGAGGACGACAGGCACAGAAAAAGAATGATAAAGGCTAAGGAAGAAGTAGGCAGCACTACATCAAGTAAGTGGATGATGGTCGGCACCACCTACCACCCTAACCAGACTCATGTCTTCATGCCGATCTTCATTCCCTTTTTCTATCTATTCTCTCATTTTGCCACCCGCCTCCTCTTCCTCTGCCCTTTACTTCCTCCATCTTCCTTTCCCTTCCCTTTCCTAGACCCTTCTCCATCTTTCCCCATTCATTTCGTTCAGCTTAGTTTATAAAGGCTCCAACGTGTTTGCATGCATCGGCCTTGGTCACATAATGGCAGCTCTCCTAGCTGCACAATCTATGGCAGCCTCCCTATTCAGTCCCTTGTCCCTGGGGCCACACTCTATGACTTCATCCCAGGGCATTTCGGTCTGCCTCTCACAAACCCACCCCCAACGTTCACACTTTTCACTTTCTGCACCCAACTGTCATCCCCCATCCTCACCACATGCCCAAACCATTTCAATCTACCCCTCCTCATCACAACACCAATGCACTCAGTCCCATCCTTCTTCTCAACTCCTCGATCATAAACCTAGCCCCCCCCCCAGGCCTTGCATTCAAGGATGTGCTGCATATCTACCTAATCATTGTTATTACTGCATGTTTGACCCTATGAATATCATCTTATTTTTGCTGCCCAGGTCTCATTACCATAAAGCATTACCCTCCTAACAAACTGCATTCAAAGGTCCCTTTGCATGGACGGAAAGCCCTCTCAGTATCAGGAGAGGTAACAGCTCCCCGAACTTCTACCCACTCCTCACTCTAGTCACTGAGCTAGCTCCAGCCCCACTTCTAGCAGACAGATCAATCCTTTCATGCCTTACTCCACATGCTCTCCCTGACACACCACACATATTAAATCAGCATTATCTCGCAGTGAACCTCTAATACCACTGAATTTCTTATGCACCCACTTATCACACACACTGCACAAGATGGAATTACTTCCCATGCCCTTGTGGTAAACTGCACATGGCCACTCTCCCTCCTCGCTGACAGTACCACCACCAACCTTAGATACCATCACCTTTGTTTTATCTGCATATATTACTCTCAAGCCCTTGTGCCCCACACCATCTCTCCACTTCTAAATCTTTCCTCAGCCTCCTTTTCATTCTCTGAAATCAACACCAAATTACCACCATTCTTCATAGGTTTCCCTATTTCCTATCCATTCCAGTTCTCTACACTTATATTTTCTCCATCTTTCCCATAGCTATCCCATTCACCTCCATCTCTCCCCATCACCAACCCCTCCATCTCTCCACACCAATACCCTCTTCATCTCTTCCTACCACTACTCTCCCATACCTTCCCACCATTACCTTCTAGAGTTCCCTACCCTTACATCTCTCCTTACCCCCTAATCCTTCATTTCTCCCCACTAGTATCACCCTCCATCACTTCCCATTCTTACCCTTCCATCTCCCCATTACTCTTTTCCCAACAGCTCACTACACCTCCATCTGCACCCACCAGAACCTCTCCTCATTTACCCCTCCTCCTAATTCCATTCCTACACTTCCATCTACCTCGTCACCTCCACCTTTTTCCCATCCCAATCCCTCATCTCTCATCACTACCAACCCCCAGCACCCCACCCCTTCTTCTCTCCCTGCCTCTACCATCCTCTTGCTCCCCACTCCTCCATCTTCCCTCATCACGATCTCCCCTCCAGCGTCCGAATCCTCCATCTTGCCCCAGTACTACCATCCTCTGCTTCTCCCTACCTCGGATACATTGACCTGAGCGTAGGCGCCATAAGCCCCAAACTGGTTGAAGACGAATGGGTTGAGGAGGCCCATGTTGCCAGCCATCTGTTGCATGCGCCGCAGCTGCCTCTCCTTCTCCGTGTCCGCAAACTTCACCACCAGACTGGAGGATGCACCCTGCCAAAACCAGCATACATAAGGTCCACATACTTTTTTTTACTTTAACCTGATCTAAATTTACTATCTCTTTAACTACCATCTATGTTGAGTACTTCCTGCCATGACCATCACACATTAGGTCACTGTATTCGTTGACTCTAACATGACCTAAAGTTACTATCCCTTTATCCTGAATACTCCCTGCTGAGACCAACATATGTTAGGTTCCTATACTCTTTTCACTTTAACTTGGCCCACAGTTATCATCTCCATCTTGAATACTGAGTTGTTATAAGAGATCAGCAATAGAATATTATGCAGCCATCAAAGAAGTGCCATGGAAAAAAGGTAGAACCATATACTGTATAATGTTTGCCTGATTTTGCAACTAAGATACATGAAATTGGCTGCAAAAGGACACAAATCTCCACCTAGTGAGGGTGAAAGAAATATACATAAGTTAATCTATTGCTAACATTGCATTCACTTGCTTTTTCATAACTAAATTAAGGTCTTCTCTAATCTAATCTAATATACTATACAGCACTATGAGAGAGAGAGAGAGAGAGAGAGAGAGAGAGAGAGAGAGAGAGAGAGTGTGTGTGTGTGTGTGTGTGTGTGTGTGTGTGTGTGTAATTCACCGGGTCGGTCAGGATCACTTGATGGTCGTGATCGTCAGCTTTTACCCTCCCGGAAGGGAGCTGAGAGCTCATATAGTCCGATCTAAGGGCAAGGCTGTGACCTTCACACACGCACACACCCGTCCCCTTGCTCAAGGGGGACAGTAACCACCCACTTCGTCAGTGAAACTTTTCGCAACCTGAGCGAGGCGCGAACTCCCGTCTACCAGATGGCAAGCGAGAACGTGTGTGTGTGTGTGTGTGTGTGTTTACCTAGGTTTATTTACCTACTTGTGATATACAGGAAATGAGCTATGCTCATGGGGTCCCGTCTCTTTTTCTCAACAAGTCAAACTTTGCTTTGAACTCGTTTAAGTTTTTAGACTGGACGATCTCTCTGTCCAGGCTACTCCACAGGTCTATGCATCTATATGGAAATCTATATTTCTTGATATCCTTCAAGCAACTTGACGTTTTCAGATTCATTCTGTGTCCTCTTGTTACTCTCCCATCCCATACAAACATCTTTTCTATCAATTTCATCTACTCTCATCATGGCCTTGAACACTGCAATCATGTCGTCTCTCTCTCTCCTTTCTTCTAGGGAAGGCAGATCCAGATTTTCCAGCCTCTCGCTGTGCGTCAGATCTGCCAGGCTAGGGACCATCTTGTGTGTGTGTGTGTGTGTGTGTGTGTGTGTGTGTGTGTGTGTGTGTGTGTGTGTGTGTGTGTGTGTGTGTGTGTGTAATTCACCGGGTCGGTCAGGATCACTTGATGGTCGTGATCGTCAGCTTTTACCCTCCCGGAAGGGAGCTGAGAGCTCATATAGTCCGATCTAAGGGCAAGGCTGTGACCTTCACACACGCACACACCCGTCCCCTTGCTCAAGGGGGACAGTAACCACCCACTTCGTCAGTGAAACTTTTCGCAACCTGAGCGAGGCGCGAACTCCCGTCTACCAGATGGCAAGCGAGAACGTGTGTGTGTGTGTGTGTGTGTGTGTGTGTGTGTGTGTGTGTGTGTGTGTGTGTGTGTTTACCTAGGTTTATTTACCTACTTGTGATATACAGGAAATGAGCTATGCTCATGGGGTCCCGTCTCTTTTTCTCAACAAGTCAAACTTTGCTTTGAACTCGTTTAAGTTTTTAGACTGGACGATCTCTCTGTCCAGGCTACTCCACAGGTCTATGCATCTATATGGAAATCTATATTTCTTGATATCCTTCAAGCAACTTGACGTTTTCAGATTCATTCTGTGTCCTCTTGTTACTCTCCCATCCCATACAAACATCTTTTCTATCAATTTCATCTACTCTCATCATGGCCTTGAACACTGCAATCATGTCGTCTCTCTCTCTCCTTTCTTCTAGGGAAGGCAGATCCAGATTTTCCAGCCTCTCGCTGTGCGTCAGATCTGCCAGGCTAGGGACCATCTTGTGTGTGTGTGTGTGTGTGTGTGTGTGTGTGTGTGTGTGTGTGTGTGTGTGTGTGTGTGTGTGTGTAATTCACCGGGTCGGTCAGGATCACTTGATGGTCGTGATCGTCAGCTTTTACCCTCCCGGAAGGGAGCTGAGAGCTCATATAGTCCGATCTAAGGGCAAGGCTGTGACCTTCACACACGCACACACCTGTCCCCTTGCTCAAGGGGGACAGTTACCACCCACTTCGTCAGTGAAACTTTTCGCAACCTGAGCAAGGCGCGAACTCCCGTCTACCAGTTGGCAAGCGGGAACGTTACCACTGCACCAGTGTGTGTGTGTGTGTGTGTGTGTGTGTGTGTGTGTGTGTGTGTGTGTGTGTGTGTGTGTGTGTGTGTGTGTGTGTGTGTGTGTGTGTGTGTGTGTGTGTGTGTGTGTGTGTGTGTTACAGCCAAAACTGGGAGGCGGATTTTGATGAAACTTTGCAGGATGGTTGGAACTGGGTCACAGATGGGACAGTTTCAATTTCACGTTGATCGAAAGTTTCTAAAAGCGTGTTTTGACCCCTTAGGAATGGCTCTCATTTGGGCAAGTGCTGACCAGTCTATTAGGGCCATGAGGCACTTCACTAATCTAATCTAATCAAAGCTAATATAATCTAGCTGAACCTAATCTAATCTAACCTGACTCAACCCCTTACTACCACTGTTTTATTTTGGTTACTGGCACTTGTATTTAAAATAACCCATTCAGTCCTACAAGGCAGCCTATTATTGCTGCTCTTGCACATATGTTTTGAACTGGAGGAGTTATTTAGTTATAACTGACCCCTCTGAGTAGTATAATTCATTCATTCTTTACCAAACGGGTGTTGCCTTTCCATTTCTTCTATTGAAATGAATCTTTTACAGGTTGCACGTTATTGTTGCTGGATTACCACAGCTATTGGGGATTTTTATAAATTTACCTCTAAAAGCTATAAATGAGGATTTAGAATGCACAGATATTCTGCCGACGTCTGCCAGTAGCCAGCTATATTTAACATTCCTAACACATTTTTTTAATTTGAAAGCTGGCTGTCAAATGTAAGTGAGGTTAGGTTGAATTAGGTTTGGTTTGGTTAGGTTAGGTTTGGGTAAATCATTAGTTTCCCACTGCTTTGACACAGGATTCACTGATACGTCCAGTTGGATTGATGGCTAGTAAACAAGTGTCCAATTGGAGAGATTGTCGGTAAACACTGCCGCAGGTGACTTGTCCGCTTCCTTCACCCCCATCCGCCGGGGAACGTGATATGCAGTAGTGATTTAGATGGAAGGAAGCCGCCAAATGACAGCAAATGCGATGTGTGCATTCCAGCCATTGTTTGAACTGGCTTATGTTCTATCTCGTCACCTACGGATTGGGAAAGACCCCCACCGGTGCACCCAAGGAAGCTTCAGTCTATCCCATGACTTTGCCAGGTGTAGAACGATGCTTTCTGAAACCTCCTCATCCGATTCCATTCTCACATCAAGCAGACCCATTGCCTCATCCACCTCTGCCAAAAGATACTAGGAAAGGACTCCGTGATTGTGCCATAGGGTGTGCCTTGGATGTCACTGTGTCTAGTTTATCTAGTAGTGGAGAAGTTATCTCATTGAGAGCTAAGGCTAAGTCAGGGCTGCGCACACACACGAAGACATTCTGCTTCAATTGCTGAGAGGTACTCATCTTCTTGTCGTTAACCAATGATGCAACCTCCTGCAGACCTGGGGATGGTTTCACTTGTAAGATCGAGAGTTGTTGAGTAATATGGTCTTTAATATGTTTTCCTAACTGCTTACTTTCTCTGACATGAAGGTTTCAAAAGAAGCTATTTTGGGAAAACCGCCCATAGTGAGGTGACGATTGCACCATAAATCACCCAGCATCTGAAGGTTAAATACCCCAAAATAGGTTTATTTTGTCTTCTTCTAATCACTTCTTGAACTCACAATAAAACAGTGAACTATCTGTGTTGCTTGGGTACCAAACCTGAGATCGTGTTTGTTAGAGGTGGAATCGCCGTGCCTGTTTGGTAAAGAATTACCTTATTAAGTTTCCCATAGCTTTGTCACAGATCCCACTGACACATCCAATAAGAGTGATGGCTGGTAAACAAAGCTGCCAGTCTGCGAGATCATTGGTAAACACTGCTGAGGGCGACTTGGGCCCGGATTCACTAACAGCCGCTGGGCGACAGCACCGCACGACAACGTACGAGAAACAGTGACCATCCCTCAAGGGTTATTCACCAATGCTGTATTTGGCTCCATTCCAAATCTCTTCTGCGGTAAGCAGGGAATTATCTGGGAGAAATTTGCTCGAGCAATTAGCAGCCACTGATCTATCACGTGACTGAATTTAAGCAGACCACACCCTTCCCCGTTTTCCTTCCTTCCCCCTCCTCTCCACAAGAAGCACATACTTTACATAAATATGTACATATTCAACTATGCATGTGAACATGTACGTATTTAAGGACAAAATAATGTATCCAAAGGTAAGCTTAAGTATTTACATACATACGTAAGTATTCACATACATAAGTATTCACATAAGGATTTACATACGTAAGTATTCACATACGTACGTACATGAATATTTATGTACTTACATACCGTAAATACACACATGTACAGTACATACATAAGCATGTCGTAAGTACACACATGCACATACATAAGCATGTCCTTACATGCGTATGTAAGTAAAACCTCATTACAGCTGACTTGGGGCCCAAGCCATTTTGAAAAAAGCATAATACCAATAAAAGCAACATCTAGACTTCCCCCTGCCAACCCGGACTTTTCCCGATATATCAGACATTAGTCCACATCACACAACGGTTTTTAAACTGTTTTCACTACCATTGCAGTACTGTACTATATTATAAATTCACTACACGTTGGGTCTGGTTAGTACTTGGATGGGTGACCGCCTGGGAACACCAGATGCTGTTGGCATCCCTATGTGTCAAGTGGGGTTGGTGGAGGATTAGTGCCCCTCCCTGTAAAACAATTAACTCTAAGCCGTTGGCCACCCCGTTTGGGATACATGGCGTCTGGCAATGAATGAATGAACTACAATAATCAAATGGCATAATATATATAACATATTGTACTGTACAATGATAAACATGTCTATTTACCTTATTGTGCGTATCACCACTGAAGTGGTCAGGCAGTCTGGACCGCTTCTATCATACGTTTCTCTATATGTAAGAATTTAGTCCAGTAGCTCATCGATTCTGATAAAAGCGAATTCCGGTCTACTGAAGTCTGTCATATCGAGGATTTACTGTCCTGTACATACATAGCTAAGTACATACGTGAATGCATAAGTATGTGCATAGGTATGTAAATACTGCATGCATGCAGATGAGTATGTGCATACAGTAGGTGCATATGTAAGTATGTACATAGGTGCATACATAAGTACATGAATGCATATGTGCATAGGTGTGTATATAGGTATGCACACAGATGCATATGTAAATGTGCACTGATGTGTACATAAGTACATATTATACATCGGTGCACACTTATGTACACAGGTGTGTACGTCAGTACGTACATATGGGCTCGTACATAAGGCCACACATAGTTGCATTCATAAGTACATACACAGATGCGTACAAAAGTACATGCATAGATGGGTACTTCAGTATGTGCATAGATGCACACATAAGTACGTACATGGGTGCGTAGGTAAGTACGTACATAGGTGGATATGTAAGTATGTACATAGGTGTGTACGTAAGTACATAGGTTCATACATACGTATGTACACAGGTGTGTACATAAGTACATACATATGCGTATTTAAGTACTTGCACAGATGCGTATGCAAGTACGTATATAGGTCACGTGTAAGTAGGTAAATAGGTGCATATGTAAGTACAGTACAGTATATACAAAGGTGCGGACAAATACGTACGTAGGTGCATACCGAAGGACGCACATACATAGGTGCATTCATAAGCATGTTCATACATTAAGATGCGTATGTGGATATGTACCATATGTAAGTACATCAGTAGATGCGTACAGGTATGTATGTACACAGGTGTGCATGTATGTATGTAGATGCGTACTTATGTACACAGGTGTGCATGTATGTATGTAGATGCGTACTTATGTACACAGGTGTGCATGTATGTACGTAGATGCGTACGTATGTACACAGGTGTGCACATACTGTACGTAAGGAAAATCCCTCCACATCGCAGATAACTCACCGTTGCTTTGGTCGTGGGTCGCGTAATTGATATTATGTTCCTCTATTTCCGAGTCATGATCCTTTTAACGGTCGTCTAGCAAAAGGGAGATTCTATGCCAATAAATGGCAGCCGACACAGTTTGTGCATACCAGTGTAACGCTGAAAGGGATCGGCGCGGCCGGTAGGGGAGGCACCAAGAGCGTGCAACCGTTTGTGAAGTCGGGTCCTGGTTTATTAAATTCCCCCAAATAGGTACAGTATACCGTATCTTATTTTTTTTCTAATCGCTTCCTCCGAGAACAATTCAACAAATATCCATCTGTGTGGCATATGTACCAAAATTACTTATCCTGAGATGTAGTTTGTTGTATCATAGGTGGAACTGCCGCGCCCGTTTGGTGAAATTACCCTTAATAATTTAACCAAACCTAACCTAACCAAACCAAAACCTAATCCAGCTTAACCTAACTTGCATTTGATGACCAGCTTTCACATGTAAAGTTTCGCGTTAAGAACGTTAAATACGGCCAACTGTTGGTAGACGTTGGTGGCATATTCACATATTCTAAATCCTCATTTATAGTTTCCAGTGTTAAGTCTATAAAAATGCCCAGCAGCTGTGGCAATCCATGGAAAACAGCAAGTAACCTGTGAAAGCCTCATTTCAATAGAAAATATGGAAAGGCCATGCCCGTTTGGTAAAGAATTAATAAGCTTACTTTGGGGGGAGAGGGATGGAGTTGAGGGGCTTTTATATAACCGGGCAACAGAACCATCCAGTTAGATACCATTGCAGGAACCCGTCTATTACTCAGAGAAGCAGGAACTCATGTTATTTATATAAATAAAATGTTAATATCACTGGGTAGGCCTATACCCTGCTTTTATAATTTACCTTTTTTTTTCTATATCTGTATATACGTTATTTGTAATAATAACTTAGTGCGTGTAATGTTATATTATAACAATTACCGGTACTGTATAATTATGATGAATACTAATTATGTCATGGTTTGAAAATAAAATGATTTTGAAAAAGAGCATGATGCACGTTTTGATTTTTGAAAATTCTTGCGACTGCCTGCTTTTATCTTCACTTTGAAAGGTCTTTCCAGTTAACGAGTTGAATACAATCTCCAGACGATAATATAAATTACGGTACAACTAATTCATGTATACCCTGTTTTTATTTATAACTCCCTTTTTGTTCTATGTACGATGAATACTAATTATTTGTCATGGCCTGAAAATTTTAAACTGATTTTGAAAACATGAATCTGATGCACGTCTTGATTTTTTGAAAATTCTTGCTAGTGCCTGCTTTTATCTTTACCTTGAAAGGACTTCCCAGTTAAAGAGTTGGATACAATCTCCATTAAGGGCAATGATATAAAGTTCAATTGATTCATGCTAATGTTACAGTGTATAGTCGTATTCACATTCGTATTCTTGTTGGCACACGAGGCTTTGTAGCACCCCTTCCTTGACGGTTTATTATGCACACTTCTCCATAATATTCTCTTTATTTTACTGACGTTATTTCATTTTTTGACAACCAGCTTGGTTAAAATACACGAGGATTACAGTACCGTATATTAGGTTGTAACTACGAAGTGATGTTTTTATACTCTTCACTCAAACCTGTAAATTTCACATAACCCAGTGCAGAAAGACAGTGCTATTGGATCTATTTCCTTTCCATAGCACTACTTTTTTACTAGCTCCATGTTGTTTTAATCTATTGGTAACAACTTAGCAATGAAGACAAACAATTTTAGGCCAAGATAGAGTAAAAAGCGTTTAGCATCGTAGGCTACCGTTAAGCTCTTGCTACAAATCAGCATTCAATATGAAGAGATGGCATTTTTTTGCGAGAGTTAAATGAAAATTGTAGTTTCATTACCGCCTCACTTAGAGTCACGTGCATGAAGCACTGTCAATACTCAATTGTCCCTCTCACTACGTCGGAAATTCTGAATAGTTTATTCTGACTAGGTTACCATCAAGCGAATTTTATTTGAGTGCTTTCTCGTGCAGCAAGGTCTCTAAACACTCTTCAAGACTAACCTTTTCTTAATGGCAAAAATCTCGGCAGACTACCAGTAGACATGTTATTTATCATAGCACAGCCTGATTATATATATATATATATATATATATATTACTCAGATGGGCTAAGTTTTTGATGCACAAGGGTTAGATTTAAGCTAAGTGAACCCCTTCAATATAACAGACCTTTTATAAGTTGCATAAAGTTGCCAGGGAGCAACAAGATGAACCTACATGTATGCCACACACACAGGCATAATTTATTCTGATTAGGGAAAGGGGGACATCAGACATGTGTATAGGCTAATAATTTTGATGTGGTCGGCCTCCGCCGATGGAAGTGAATCGATTAGGCTGCTTGTACAAACATTTTAATAAAGGAGGAATATGTCAAATCAGGTAGAAAGAGGACACGACGTATTACTCAGAAATACCCACAAATACAACTTTCTTTTTTTTCTCTCTCTCTCTCATTATCATTCATCAGCACATCTCCGTAGCAAGAAACACGCATAAATTCTCATTCATCATAGCTATGGGCTACCGCAACTTTTTCAACTCACATTTCTTAAATTAACGGCCTTTATGAAAAGTGAACGGAGGAACTAATATTTTCCACACAATTCTACACGTTACTGTATTTCCGGATAATAATAATAATAAAAAAATCAATTCCACTGTAGTGGTTTGAGGAGGTCACACACTTACACTACTGCTCATACAAAATTACAGTATCCTACTAATTACGAACAGTATATCTCAAATTACACTATTCACAAGCTACATCGGTCTTAATAGGCTTAAGGACAATTAACTTACTGCTGCTACGAATATTACAAATCAAAGTCGTTACAACCAAAAATGAAAAGTGTTCAGACAACATATTATATTGTATGTACAGAATTTTCAGTAAAATTATAAAATATAAATACATAAATATGAAATCTATCTATCTATCTATTGCCAGACACCACAATCCCGCAAAGGGTGGCCATTTGACACTGAGTTAGTTGTTTTACAGGGAGGGGCACCAACCCTCCACCAACCCACTTGTTGACACGTAGGGAGCACGTATGGTTTGGTTATATGGTTACCACCCAGCGTTTACAGTAAATGGTTTCTTGGCTTACAGGAAACCATTTGGCTTGTCACTCAATGTAAAGCCACCTGTAAAGGAAAGAAAAGGAATAAGAGGTGACAGGAAAGATAGGAGAAATAGGAAGAGAGGAGGGCAGGCACAGAAAAAGAATGATAAAAGCTAAGGAAGTAGGCAGCACTACATGAAGTGAGTGGATAATGGTCGCCACCACCTACCACAAAAATATGAAATAAAAGGGAAATTCAATACTCTTAACGCTGCTATGAAGCATCTATTTTGCGGAGACGAAGATCCCGAACCCCTTTCAACTCAGTTGGTGGCAAAATGTGGTCAGACTGGAGGGCCGATCTGACTAAATATCATGGAGACTTATTCCTACCTCGTAACTAAGGCACCACGACTTTGTGTTCAAGTTGTGGGAGTGACTTAGTTCTGAAAGATGAGAGCCAACCAAGTAGCCTATGACAACAAAAGATCAAATATAACGGGCAAGATCTCGTGGCTACTGTACGCTAATCCACATTCAGTGATTATCTACTCACATTCCGGACAAGCACCACTGAAAGGAGAACAAACAACTTTTCACAAGTAATGATGCTCAACTGTTACAGCACTGACCTACTTACCATCATTAATTGGCCAAACTAATCACAAACCACACTAACGATGCATTTCATAACCATTATCAAAATTACTAGTTACAGAGACCTCAATACCAAAATCATCAGTACAGCGCATTACATACTGTACGCAGCCTATTAATCATCGTCAACGAGACAAAATTACTGACAGACCAAGTACAGGATTCAGCTTTATCATAATTGGGCCACGGTGGTATACAGAACTCACTCAGCTTTACTGTAATTGGACTAAGCTGGTATACAGAACTCACTCAGCTTTACTGTAACTGGACTAAGGTGGTATACAGAACTCACTAAGCTTTACTGTAATTGGGCCACGGTGGTATACAGGACTGACTGAGCTTTATCGTGTGGTATACAGGACTCACTCAGCTTTACCGTAATTGGGCTAAGGTGGTATACAGGACTCGCTCGACAGCTTTACGATTACTGGGTTACGGTGGTGGTGTTGGTAAGAGGTCGTCTCGTTAGGTACCATGCGGATCCAGGGTCAAATCTTGGCAGGATTAACTTGTACTTCATTAATACACAATAGTCATGTGGATATAACTACTCACAGACCACACTTAAGGGTGCAATCGACAAAACACAACCACAGTGCTAGCCACAAACACCTTACGACGTTAAAAAATGGGAGGATGTTGACTTACGGGACGACTTACCGGCATTGTCTGACTACCGTGGAGCGTGTTAATTGCGGCTTGTGCTTCTGTGTGCGACCCGTATTTCACAAACGCACAACCTGCAACAAAAACACTAATATAAGCACACACAGCCACATCAAAACACGGGCACTAAAACAACATGCTATAAAAATGAGGTAAATATACACAGCCACAAAGAACGTGGACACTTACGCAACTAAAAAACAGTGCATGGGTACAAAGGCAGCCTGCAAGAAAAAATCATCATCATCACCATCTTTCATTACCGTCCTTTTATTTTTTCTCCTAACCAATGGGAGTGAAGAGATCCTGGAACACAAAACAAGGCAATATAATATATCATGTGAATGTACCTCTGGTTTTATAAGAACTCTATATGTGTGTAACTGAAATCAGGTGAAACAGAAAGGGACTGCCATCTTAAGAACTGCGTAATAGGTCCTGGGTGAGGCAGGGATGAGTTTGAAGAATGGAATTTCGTTAACCATTTCAATTCGGTGACGTCTTATTTGACAATTGCCGCTTTCTTTTTTTTTCTTCGTATTTTTTTTTTTTCCACAGCTAAGATACCTTTCGATAGCCTTCATTAGGCCATGCTGCGCGAGAGGTCTTTCCTAAACACAAACAAACTAGCGGGATGTGGCAAAAACAAGCTGAGATGTTCATCACCGGATTCAGGGAGTAAAAAAAATGTCTTCAGTCTTTTTCAGTATGACTCACCAGTGTGTTGTACTTCCCCGCCTCCCGCTACCTTCACATCAGTCCTGAACGACAGCCCTGGCATATGCGCGTGTACCCTATACATTACGGTGGGATTTTCCGACATATTTACGATCGATCACCCGTCGTATGATCTGTACTGTACTTAAGGGAAAAAAAACATGGAAAGGAGAGTACAGAATCATCCCATGTCTGTAGCTCTTCCTGCGAAAACACAGCCAAGCTACGAGAGGGAATTGACCGCAAATCTCGTCGAAAATGCTATTCCAGGTGGTACCTTGTGGGGGTGCGACATCTGCTGACGCGTGGGAGTGCCAAGCCTCCGGGAAAAAAAAAAAAAGAAAAAAGAAAGAAAGCTGACGAGTAAGCCTGTACTATAATTAACTGTCGGATACCATGAGCACGTACAGTGAAGATTCAGAATGTTTAAAAAAAAAAAAAAAAAAGCAAAATGGGATGGCTCATTACTTTGTACTTAAGAAAATTCCTCTAACTTCCATAATGAAAAATGTGCCTCACCATAGAAGGTCCTCAAACCCATCATAAAAAAAAGGAAGTGCAGTACTCAATATACCAGTACAAACACAAAGCTTCATCAACATACATAAAAAAAAAATGCAATCATCAGCCTGCTAGATATAGGTTACAAACGCACCAGCTGCAAGTAAAAAAACATCAGTGTTAGGTTGCATAAAACATGAAAAGACCGTAAACACGCAATAAAGATGTATTTATTTTCTAGTTTTTAACGCGGTAAATAAAATCACTAGCTAACCTGAAATTAATTGTAAAAAATAGGTTTACATCCATGTGCGTACCCATATACCATGTCATATCAACTAAAAAGCAAAATGGCAGCATAATCTTGAAAATACATACACCGGAATTCATGAAAGCTTCCATAAATAATCGAACTCACAAACACTAAGGTCGCGACAAAAACAACCTGAAGCTAAAATCGTGTTCATTCACATAAAAACTTTTCGCGTATGAAGACAAACAGAGACAGTTGTATAATTCATTCGTGCCGGGAAACACTCATTCGGCCATACATCACATACTCCTGACAAATTAATACAAAAACTTTAACCTCTCCCGCGGGTGAGGGGCAATGACAGATTTTACTTTGGCCAATGCTAGGACTTTTTTTTTTTTTTTTTTTTTAAAGCTTAGGGACACCTACCGTGGAAAATACTGATGCAAAACAATATACACAAACAGCAAGAGAATCCGCACTGCACAAATCCGGTATTTTGCATAGCTTCTACAAATACAGTATGCCACAGTTACTACACATACAATATACAGTATATAAGTTATTGCTCTTAAGAATAGCGAAATAATAACTTGAACAAGAAACTGAACCATATTCTGCCAAACAACGATCTACATGGGAAAAAATATATATATTCTTTTTCCTTTCATCTCTTGGTGTTTCGGTATGCTGGCGTCACCATCGGGGCTCCGCCATAATTTAATGAAGGTAAATCACAAGCTTTTCAACATCCTGTAATTCCCTCGCATTTAAACAGTTTTCGTATTCACTTCAATATTCCTCATTTCCTCACTACGAAGACATATTTTTGTCTTTATTCGGCTGAAGACCATTCCGGGGACACCTCTCGTAGTGATGGGGTTAAAGAGGACTAAATCCAACCCCTCAAGTTTCATACATCTCACCTACACTAAATGCAATCACCAGATGATATAAATAAAATGAGCAAAATGTTCCCGGGATCAGCAAATTAACATTATCATAAAAAAAAAAAAAATGAACTAGAGGCCCCCCAAGGGAGGAATCACAAAAGCCGCGAGCCGATATATATCTAGCGCGACTAGAAATATGACCTTGACCCTGACCTACTTTCACCAATTTCGAACTCGTAGATTTTCATCCCTTCTACACACCTGCAGTAGAGATGACGATATCTTGAGCGGTTGCGAAGTTATCGTGCTAACAGATACACAGACAGACAGACATACTGAAAACAACATCAGCTTCGCTATCGCGGCTGGTAATAACAATGACACCGTCAAGCTAAAAATAGCCTAAAAGGGATATAAAGAGCACGAGTAAAATAGTCAAATGGGAATAACACTTCTAAATACATAAAAACGACAACACACACACACACACACACACACACACACACACACACACACACACACACACACACACACACACACACACAAATGATATAAAGAGGGTTCTGATTTAAGACTGAAAGGAACACTAACAAATATGAATAAAAAAGGAAAGGAAAAAATGTGAAAAAGAAAATGTTCAAATTGTACAGAAACATAACACATTTCTCTTCATTAAATAAATTATAATACGATGTCATAAAGTAAAAGCGAGAGAGAGAGAGAGAGAGAGAGAGAGAGAGAGCGCACACACACACACACACACACACACACACACACACACACACACACACACACACACACACACACACACACACACACTTTCCATAACAAACCGTCAATACATGCGAGGAAGGGGAAGAAAAAAAAATAAAAAGGTACCGCCAAAAAACTCGAGTGAAAAAAAAGATTCAAAATTTGATTCCGCCCGCCGCAACTCTATTTCAAAATTAAAAACTGCAGAAACAAATAAGTTCCCCCACTTCAAGTTTTTACCTGCGATTTCCAGACTCGGCTTTAGTTATCCGAGGCTGGGGAATTGAAGAGGAGAGAAGGGAGAGGAGGAGAGAAGGGAGAGGAGGAGAGGGGAGAGGAGCAACGCGGGAAGAGACGAGAAAGGGAAGAGGTTACAGTATTAGGGGAGGAGGAGGAGAGGAGTGGAAGCTTAGAGAAATGATAACTACAAGAGGAGAATGGGGCGGGATATGGGAAGAGGGGAGAGGAGAGAAGAGGAATGGCGAAGGTGGCGGGAAAGAAAAGGATAGACAGGAAGAAACGAAAGGACAGGATAGAAACGACTGCACTGAAGTGAGGGAGAACGGATGATGGAACTGAAAACCGAGAGAAGAAAGAGAAAATTTAAGAGACTATGGATGGAAAAGAGAGAAGAAGGAAAAGGAGTGAAAGGGAAAAAAAAAAAAAGACATGAAAATGAGAAAAAGGAACAGAAAGTAGAAATGACGTGGGCTGTGAAGATGGAAGGAGGAAGAAACAAGGGAAGGGAAGATGATGGGAGACAGGAAGGAAGGTGGGAAAAGAGGGTATAATAATGGATAGGATGAGGATTCACCCAGTTATATCGGTGCCATCACGTGAAGACGTCCCTCCATAAGGCAAACCATACATCACCGGGCTGAAAGGGGTTATCAAGTGTTCTACATTCTAGTCTTGCTATATCTTGACGATCTGATTCACCTTTGGGCAGCCTTTTCGAACTGGAGGGGTTAGATACAGCCTTCATTGCCCCCCTTCACTGTACGACTTTTCTCCGAGCTGAGTACGATTTCCGAGTGGTAGCAAGAATAATGAGGGAAACTGCGTGCTCGGAGCGAATGGCTTCATGAAAGGAAGAAGAAAACGGGCTGTAAAAGTAGCTGACCTCTTAAATCAGGTGATCAATATTTTTTTTTCTTTTTTTACTTGCTGCAACCAGACGCTTATATTCAACTTCGAAAAGCCCTCTGGTACTGAATGGGTTAATGGAAGATAGATCTAAGCTTTTTAAAAATCTTAATTCTTGTTTAACACCAGGCGATAAATTCAACTTTGAAAGGATATCTAAAACTAACTGGGTTACTAAAGCATATACATATAATTTTTTTTTTTCTTTTTGCTGCCACAGTATGATCAGTCAACTCCTGGAGGGAATTCCGGTCTCGAATGGAGGATATAAGGAACTTTTTTTTTTTTCCCTCCCTCGACCAACTAACGATTCTATTGAAAACTGGATCTAAAAAATTTAACGAATTAAAGAAAGCTCTTGCGAACCCCGCCAGGAAAAAAAAAATCTAGGCTGTATAAAATCATCTGACGGAAGCACACAAGAAACCGTCATCGCAGTGAAGAGGTTAAATGCTTCACTCAGTTATCCGCCTATCCATTTATATACTTTTCTATAAAACACTTGCTACTTTCCCAGGCCTTTTATTTACTTATTTCGTGGCTAGAGGAGAATTTCTGAACCGGAACAGACAGGTATGGTCTTCTTCAACCCATTCCATTCGAGACGCCTTTCCTAGAGTCAATAAAGGCGTCAGGAGGAAGCAAGAATAAAACACACACACACACACACACACACACACACACACACACACACACACACACACACACACATAACTACGCTAAAGGGAAAATGGATGAAAAGTCGTATTCAAAGCAAGGAAGGAACTTTGGTAAAAGTGACATGACGACAGGAGGCAGGATGAGCGGAGATGATGGGAAAGAAGTAAATGAAGCTAAGTAGAAGATAGAGAAATGACGAATATAAAAAAGTAAGAGACAAGACAGAGAGGTGCGGTGATAACAGGGAAGATGGTAAAAAGGGCGATAGCCAATGAAAAGTGCGGTGATGGTGAGGGACACGAAGAAGAAGAAAAAAAAAAGATATGCAGTGAAAAAAAAAAAAAGAATAACGAGTAAGATAATGAAGGTAAGAGTGGAGAGAGGTGCAGTGGCAGTGGTGGCAGTCTAGCAGCTTCAAGCCTTCGAGGTGATGAATTGTTCACACCCCCACACCCCTTCCCTCGCTCCCCACCACACCCACTGCAAACCCCTTCCCCACTCTCACCCCATCCCCATCTCCACTCCCACCAATCTGTCCTCATCCCCTCCCTCTCTCACTCTCATCATCATGTTCTCATCCCCCCACACTCATCCCTATCCCAAGCTCCTCCCCCACCTGTCTGTCCTCATCCCTCATGCCATTCCCACTACGACTCGCCTCCCAGTGCCATCCCCATCCCCATCCCCACCGTATCGTAGTTCCTCACGACCCCTATTTACTGCCCTACCCATTCCTACCTTACCCTTGCCTTACACTGCCCTACCCATTCATACTCTAGCCTTGTCTTACAGCACTACCCATTCCTAGCCTAGCCTTGCCTTGCACTGTCCTATCCATTCCTACCCTACCATTGCCTTACACTGCCCTAACCATTCCTAGCCTAGTCTTACATTACCCTACCCATTCCTAGCCTAGTCTTACTCTGCTTTGTCCAATCCTACCCTAGCCTTACACTGCGCAACCCATTCCTAACCTAACTTTACCCTGTCCAACCTATTCCTGGCCTTGCATTACACTGCCCTAGCCTTATACTGTCCTACCCATTCACAGCCTAACCTGACACTGCCCAACACATTCTTGGTCTTGCACTACTCTGCCCTATCCCAGCCTAGTCTAGCTTTGCCCTACCCATCCTCTTCCCGTTATCCCCTAGCCTACCTTCCTGAGCCCCACCCAACCATCTATTCCCAGCCTATCTGTGTGCTATCTTGCCTAACTCCGCTCCTTCTAGTCTTCCTCAGGTCTTCACAGTTTTCTCTCGCCCCACACTGGTCGATCATTCTCTTTAATTCTATCCCTCTAGCCCTGCACTGCTCGTCTGTTCCTAACGTACCCTAACCCCGTCTTGCCTATACCAATCGATCAGTATCCACAAACATATAACACCTACACTACGATGACACATTCCAGTTTCTATCGCTTTTTCTTTCTGCTTTTCTTTTTCTTTAGTTCTCTCTCTCTCTCTCTCTCTCTCTCTCTCTCTCTCTCTCTCTCAGCCCTGAATAATGGAGGTAAAACTCGTAAGGAACTCCTCCCCAGGAGGAACGAGGGAGAGAATCAGGAGACGAAAAGAGGAGGCTTGGGGGAGAGAAAGGAGGAAAGAACGTTAAAAAAAAAAAAAAAAAAAAAAGGAAGAGGAAAAAAGGAAGATAAGAAGGAAGAAGAGGAGGTGAGAGAGAACGAGGAAGTGAGAAGAAGGAAGAAAAGGAAGACAGGGTAGAAATACGAAGAAAAGGGTGAGAAAGGGAGCAGAAAAAAAAAAGATAAAATGAGGAGAATGAGAAAGGACGGAAGGGGAAAATAAAGGAGGAAAAATGAACCGTCTCATAATCAGGACATATCTATTTTTTTTTTTTTTTTTTTTTTTACAGCCAACGTCAGATGATTTCCTTCACCTGAGTGAGTCAGAGGAACTTGAGATGAAGAGAGAATATCTGAAGGAAGGAAGGAAGGATGAAAAGCAAGAAAGACGAACATACAAATGCTATGAGGGAAAATGGGAGAAGGACAATAACGGCAAACGAGGAAGGGAAAGGAAGAAAGGGGGGGGGGGAATAACACGAGTAATGAGGACCAAATATATGTACAAACAAAAAAAGAAATTAATGATAAACAACTTTACACACGAGGACAGCGCGAAGGTGAATGGACAATAAATGAAGAAATAATATGAGAAAATAATGACGAAAACAGCCGATAAGAAGAGGGACATACTAGAAAAGAGGGTGTATGGGCAAAGGAAATGAGTATACATGAAAAAGAGCAATATGAACAAATTCGCAGGGGCTGCAGAGGATGGGAAAATAAAGATGCAAAGGAGAGACTGAAGAGGCACAAGATGGACGAAAGAAGTGAGGGGTAAAGTCTGGGATAATGCGGATAAAGAACGACAAGAGAAAGCAGGAGACAGAAAAGGAAAGGGGATGAGAGAAAAGGTGATACAGAAACCAGACAAACGTGAGAGGAGTAACACTGCATAAAGAAACACAAAGAACAAGTGAGGGAGTAATGCGAGAACGGAAAAGAGAAAGGACAAAGAAAGGAAAGAATGAAAAATACAAAGCAATGGAAGAAAACAAGCGAGTAGAAAGCGAAGCGAAAAGAAAACGCATGAGAAAACGAGAAAAGAAAAAGAAAGGAAAGAAGAAGACCAGAACTTTTGTGCCAATCTCAGCCACAAGAAGCGAAAGAGAAATAGCGATAAAACCGAGAGAGACAGGATGGAAATGAGAGAGAGAGAGAGAGAGAGAGAGAGAGAGAGAGAGAGAGAGAGAGAGAGAGAGAGAGACAATGAAGGTCTATCCTTGAAGGAGAGACGAGAGGCCCTATAAACATAAACACACACACACACACACACACACACACACACACACACACACACACACACACACACACACACACACACACACACACACTAAAATGGTATAAAATATTGCACATTCTAGGATTACCAATTATTTCGTTTCCATCATTCAACAACAAACACAGCCACTCAATCATCCTATTGTAACACACACACACACACACACACACACACACACACACACACACACTAAATCTGTAAACTGGTAATATCAAGTTATAGAAAATAAAGTACACACAGGCAAGCATACTCAAACACCATCCTAGACAAAACACACACAAACAAACGAAGTTCCTGCAGACACACACACACACACACACACACACACACACACACACACACACACACACACACACACACACAGAAGCAAGAAAAACAAAGTAGAGCCAAGGACGCATGGGTTATAATACTCTCTCTCTCTCTCTCTCTCTCTCTCTCTCCCTTTTCTCTTCCTTCACCTTTTCAGTACAATATTTAAGATACCGCCTGACAAAATTCAAGACCCCGCCTGACACTTATTCATTTACGATACAACTCTCATAGTAAATGGGTTAAAACGATGGTCATTAACCCTTCCAGTAGCATGGCAACTCTTAATATTTCACTCATGCTACCAGTGAAGATTTAATTCAGAATGAGATCTCTCGTACTGAAGCGATTAGAGTCGATACTGCTCTGTTTTTTACTTGTCGATTTTCCATTTGTCTTTTCTAGCACAAGACTTAGTCATCCCTCCCACCCACCCCCCCTTTTTTTTTTTTTTTTTTACATTCAAGCTCCTATGACTCTCAGGTACTTAAACTAGTTACTTGGGAATTAGGTTAAGTTAGGTTAGGTAAGGTTAGGTGAGATCAGTGTCCCGACCATGAAATAGTTAACTTCCTGACTTGTCCCCCCAAATCCATCATTCTCATCGTCGCTCCTTCCTTAACTCCTTCTTTACGAGGTCTGTCCTAAATTGATTAAAGTACTGTGTAATGGAGACGAAGCTGAATGAAAGCCACACCATATACCGTAGCAGCTAATGAAGACTGGGACTAATCTCTAACTCTCTCCAGCTCCTCCCTAAACTCCTTATTTCATCACTCACGCATAAACTCTCTCGTCCTACCGTACTTAATCCCTCCTTCTCTCCAACTCTCCTCCATCTCACGATCCCTTCCTACAGATGTCTTCAGTCCCTCTTCTCACTCCTAAACATACTCAGTCCTGCATCTCCACTCCTCCCTATATCAGCTACCTCATCCCTTCCTAAACTCCCCCCTCTATCCCTCATTACCCTCTTCAAGGCCTACACAATCCCTCACTTAACTTTTCTAGTCTGTAGGTCTATTGAATCTCTCATCCCTCTTAAATATCTGTCTCTTCATTCTCTTACTCCCACTTCTTCCAAGTCTCTCTCTCTCTCTCTCTCTCTCTCTCTCTCTCTCTCTCTCTTTATTCAAATCAGGCTCTTTTATTTTCCCCGGCATGCTGAACGCGGCGACCGAGGTACTCCCACAAGCCCTTCCCTCTATTATATAAAGGAAGCACGTCCAAGTTGCACCCTCCCCCGCCCCCCTGCCCAACTCCTCTCCTTTTACTTAGTTGTGGGTGTATTTGATGGGTTTACTTCGAGTTATTTTGGAGTTGTCTATCCTAGCTCACCCCCTTGCATTCACTTCAGTTAGGTGTGTGTGTGTGTGTGTGTGTGTGTGTGTGTGTGTGTGTGTGTGTGTGTGTGTGTGTGTGTGTGTGTGTGTGTGTGTGTGTGTGTGTGTGTGTGTGTGTGTGTGTGTGTGTGTGTGTGTGTGTGTGTGTGTGTGTGTGTGTGTGTGTGTGTGTGTGTGTTTATTTGGATTTGTCTAGGTATCTAAGTTAGTTTCAGAAGTAAGAGTTAACACTGAAATAATACAGATACTTGGATCTGTTCACCATTTCCGTTTGATTTGCTTTCCACTGACCGTGCCGCTGATATGATAATTATAGTCTGTGTTTCATTAATTTGGACTGGAGAACGGCTAATAATTCTCAGCAAAAATAACTTGGCTTTGAGTTGTATTTGGCATTATTCAATTGGTAGCGGCCTTTTGTGTCTAATTAGCTGACAGTGTATATGCTTTGGGTTCACGAGAGTAACCACCTGCAGGAGTTCTAGACTAACTGAGGTTAAGATGTATTAGTCTGGGCGTAGCACTGGACAGCTGTGATTCTTCAAGTTAACTAGAGATGTGTGAGTTGCCTTTACGCATTGTGGGAACTGTTTGACTATCCTACGTTAAGTCTGCGCAGACAAGTGTTTGAATGAGTTATCCTTGACATACTCTTCAGTTTGCTACGAGTATACTGGGGTAGTTTATATTATCTGTAAGGCTGATCATTGCACATTTTTTTTTTCAAATTGACAAAGAATCCTAATCCCCTTTCCGTTCAGCTGATGGCCAAGTGTTGTCTGATTCAATTAATGGCCAAGTGTAGCCAGACTGCAGGATGAGTCGACAAGTAACCAGCAGACTCACTTCTACCTCATAGCTCAGGCTCACCGAATTTCATGCAACCACGAATTGGTATTCACGTTGTGGGACTGGCCCAGCTGCGTTAAGTAAAACATACTGGCTACTGGAGGAGATGGATAAATCTGATAGTACGAATGTATTTTTCACGGTGACATCTGGATACGGGAAGTTCGAGATACTTCCGAGTTTACCGAGGAAGATGAATTAGTTGTGTGAGTTCTTAAAAATAATTCATACGTTAAAACTTTTAAAGACTGGGTAAGCTATTTAATCTCACGTACATTTGGTGAACTCCCCGGTTTGGTTAATAACTGTTAACGTTAAGGCAGGTATGAAGAGAATGTGGTTGAGGTGGATTAGCGCTGTGAGTATTTGGGTTCAATGTGAGTATTTAGTTAAATTAATTCTGATCTGGCAAAGGACTGGTTCTGCGTGACGTAGGTTATGCATGTTTTCTTTTTTTCTTGAACACTAGGGACAGTGTATTCCACTCACATTGGCTTTTATCTCTGCATGGTCCATCAAAATGTGGAAGATATTTATCATAAGTGTCTCAAAATTAACAACTGTACTTGGTATTAAAGTGATCTACACAGACCTCCTATGTAAATAGCTGATCTCTGATCTCTCTTCTTACGTCCCCTGCAAGACGGACTTCCAAACCATTTCATTTTTATTGGCTATTCACCTGTTCAAACTCCTTGGGACACACACACACACACACACACACACACACACACACACACACACACACACACCGCTCGCTGGCTCAGTGGTAACGCTCTCGCCTGCCATTTCGTAGGCGGAGGTTCGTGCCTTGCTCAGGTTGCGAGAAAGTTTCGCTGACGAAGCGGATGGCTGCTGTCCCCTTTGACCCAAGTGTGTGTGTGTGTGTGTGTGTGTGTGTGTGTGTGTGTGTGTGTGTGTGTGTGTGTGTGTGTGGGTGTGTGTGTGTTGTTGTGTGTGTGTGTGTGTGTGTGTGTGTGTGAGGGTTTGTGTGTGTGTGTGTGTGTGTGTGTGTGTGTGTGTGTGTGTGTGTGTGTGTGTGTGTGTGTGTGTGTGTGTGTGTGTGTGTGTGTGTGTGTGTGTGTGTGTGTGTGTGTGTGTGTGTGTGTGTGTGTGTGTGTGTGTGTGTGTGTGTGTGTGTGTGTGTGTGTGTGTGTGTGTGTGTGTGTGTGTGTGTGTGTGTGTGTGTGTGTGTGTGTGTGTGTGTGTGTGTGTGTGTGTGTGTGTGTGTGTGTGTGTGTGTGTGTGTGTGTGTGTGTGTGTGTGTGTACAGCCTTGCCCTTAGATCGGACTATATGAGCTCTCAGCTCTCATCCAGGAGGGTAAAAGCTGACGATCGCGACCATCAAGTGATCCTGACCGAACCGGTGAATGACACACACACACACACACACACACACACACACACACACACACACACACACACACACACACACACGCACCCTGCACGGATCTATTTTTCTCATGCTGACTTATCATTCCGTTTCTAATACTATTCAGCAACATTTGAGTATTGTTACTTTCTTTATCCATCTGCCGACCATTAATATTTCCGTCTTTGCACAATTTCAAGTGTCTTTCTTCATCTAAGTGTTATCCTACGTTCTTCTACCTCCCTCTTGAACAATGCATTCGCCCGTTCAGGTTCTCCTATCAACATCGCCATTTTCTCACAGACAATGTCTTTTCATTTTATTTTAGTTGTCTCCAGATGATTTTACTGAGCTTAGGAAAGATTCTCAAAGTGAAGGGAATAAATACACCCTTCAACACTTTCACTTCTGGTACGGCAAGGGCGAGAAAACATTAATATGACTTACTTGGGGTAGAGAGGCTAAGATGACATTATTACTCGTCTACGGCAATACTCCATAAAAAATTGTCATAGCTGGTGACTCTCTCTCTCTACTCGTATATATGGTATCTATTTTTATCTTTTTCCCGTGGTTGACTTATCAAGGCTAGGATTGTTGTTGGATGTTATAATAATTAAATAGGCTGAAGGTAAAGGTATGCATTTTTCAGAGTGTGGTAGCTTTACACCATCTGTAATATGCGACATGTCTTTAGCACACACACACACACACACACACACACACACACACACACACACACACACACACACACAAAAGAGCTAAGTGCAGAACAAGATAAAATATGCCGCTGCTGTTCTTTGTTAAGGGCTGGCTTAGATATGATATGCGACGTATGGACCACAATGTGTTTTTTAAGTGTCTGTGTTTGGCAAAGTGAATGAACCACGGGAGAGATGTGGGACAGTTAAGCACGAGTTGGGCATTAAGTCAGGCTAGGCACAGATTATACTGAAGATAATTATTAAAAATCACGTAATGGTATTGTATGAGCAAAGGTAACGTGTAACTGCGTCTGGATGAATAATGATGAATAAGATCGTCTGGTATCATAGAAAATAGGAAACGTAAACATTAAAAGTTACTGTAAACCCAATTATTAACATACTTGCACAGCTTAATGAAAAAACTTTATACCGTTCATCAAAACCTCTTTTCAACAGGCTTAATTCCACGTCACAAATATATCGAGAACAGCACTGGTGACGGCTGCAGCGCGTTACGAATGGCGGTGGCGAGACCTTTCTATATTTTGATGAACATATCGCGGAAAAGCCGAACCATCCGAGACTCTCATTAGCTCAGTTAAGGCCTCTGCTAGTATTTAAAAATGGCACTGCATAACCAAATTTGGGTTATGTTTCGCTGTTAAATAATTCTCATGTAAAATGGAATAAAAACTTGATTATCTGATTATCGGTACGTTCACAAGCGACAGCCTATTCAACTTGATGTCGAGTTCCACGTTTGTTTTTATTATATTTATTTGTTTTTCCGCCAAGATAGTTATATTCTTACTCATGGAAGGAAAATACATCCAAATATACACATGTCAACAAGCATGGAAGCAATTTATCTCACAAACAACCATCCTACAAAAAAAAAAAAAAAATCCATATTGAAGCTCTTACCCCGGACGCCTACGTGTATATGAGGTTGAATGTCCCACCAAAAATATCGAAATCCCAACACATCGATACTGAAGTCAGAAAATTGGTATCTTAGCTGGGGCACTTGACCTCTCATACGGGCACACGGAACTGGGAGGTTAACGTCCTCACAGAGAAACCAAGCAAACACCATCAACGGAGCGTCATCTCACCAGTTCAGGAAGCTTCATCTCCTCCGTACCAGTTTATTTTTACATACGACGCGCTAACATTCTTTCACGTGTTATTTTTACAACCTCTGCCCATATTAAGAAGGAAAAAAAAATGAAATGAAAGGATATGAAGATGTAATAGTCATAAAGCTGAAGAGATGCTTGAAAGTCTCCTACTCTGTCACGTTCATCTTTCCCTGTACTGTCATTTTATGAAATCTATATCCATGTTACAAAGACAGATATGACAGACGACAATGTGAAGATGCAACAGACATAATAAAAGGCTCAAGAAGACATGCCTGAGAATCTCCTAAGTCAGCGAGAAAAGGTCAAATACCCTAGGATGTCAGTCAAATTTGCCCAGTTAAGTTTGTGTGTATTGTAAATGAGGGAGGGGGGAGTGAGTTGTGGGGGAGGGCAGTCAGGTGGTGAGTGACAGAGCGACTTGGAGGCGTTTTGTCTGCGGTCACCCTTTGCGGGATTAGGGCGTCGGGCTATAGATGGATAGATGGATAGATAGTATTGTGGAAAAGAATAACCTGAACGTGGTTATAAACTTCCACAACTTTCACACGGATCTTGGTGACAAAAAAAAAAAAAAAAAAAAAAAAAAAACAATACTATAACCAAATCGAATTGAAAAATAATCGAAATCACCTAACACTTACAACACTTCTTGGTTTATTTTCAGCACTTTAAAGATTAACTTAGCTTGCTACAACTAAACACGGCATTCGTAAAATAGCAAGTCTTACCTCGGCGCAAATTAATTAACGTTACATTTTTCCATTCTTTAGCACTGGATGAAGTTGGCAAGGATTTCCATTTTCCAAACTTTTACTCTTGGGCAGCTCTGAATAACTTTCTCACAGCATCAGTCACACTAGCAGATGAAAATAGAACACCGATTCACCGCGAATATATAACACTTTTATCAAACGTATATTTTTTTTAACATCTTCAACAGCAAAAATTAAAACAGCAATGAGGTAGATGTTATCGTTCCCACCGTTGTCTGGACACTGAGGGAGGCAGAGGCTGGGCAAGGCAGAGGGGGCGGCGAGGTTAACCTACTGAAATATTCACGTGACGTCACAGCCCACGTCACTTCCGCTCAAACATGGCCGCCTCTTCTCTCTCTTCCCCCTTACTGACATTTTCGCAAATAAGCTGGGTTGGAGGGAGGAATTGAAGGGAGAGAATTGGAGGGGGAGTTAGGTAGGTTCCTCTTCTTTTTTTTTTCTTTCTTTATTTTTTTTTTGAGTGTTCTACAACGGTTATTTAGTGTGAGGGGGGAGATAGGTGGTGACTTTAGGAGGGAAGAGGAGGGGGTAGGGAAAGGGGTCAACACTGTCTTTCTCCCTTTCCCTCCCCCTTTCCCCTGCTGCTGCCGCGCGGTCCTGACATTTGGTCTCGACAGATTTCAGTGAATATTTTAGACCCTGAGGCCTGCGTGGCTTGGGCGGGGCGGGGCGGGGCGGGGCGGCGTTAGAAAAGGCAGGGTGGAATGAAGTGGGGCGGTGTCAAGAGATGGGAGGTAAGGGGGAGGGATCGAGAATTGTTTTATGGGGTGGTGGAGGTGTGGATAGGGGATGGGATTTACTTTTGGAGGTGGTGGAGATGAAAGCAGGTGTATTACGGGTCTATGAACTTTTTGAGATGGTGGAGGTGTGGGAAGGTGTGATTGTCTTCAGGGTATGTGTGGTGGGCGTGAAGACAGGTGCGATGGGCGTGCAGGCAGGTGTGGTGGCATTGTGGTCAGGTGTGATACGGATCAAAGAACTATTGAATGAGGTGTGGTAAGGGAATGAAAACTGTTTCATGAGTTAATGGAGGTGTAAGCAGGTGTGGCGGTGTAGACAGGGGATCGGCTCTTTACTGTGGTGGTGAAGGTGTGGGCAGGCGTGAAACTTTAATGAGGAGTCGGAGGTGTGGGCAGGTACGAAACTGCTTTACGTGGAGACAGTGGTACGGGCACATGAGGTACGGGCTGCAATATTTTAAAGGAGATATAAAGGGGACTCAATGCGGAAGTGATGGTATAAGGTGAAGGTGGTGACTAACGAAAGGGATAGGAAAGTGATACGGGACGTGAAGATTGTAGTATCAGGCAAGTATCAGGGGTCGTAGAGTACTGGATGGTAGGGATAGGGTACATGGTAAGAGAAAAGGCAGACAAGGGAAAAAGCTGAAACGGCCTAGTCTTATGACGTTAATAGCAAAGCTGAAATTTATCTACTTACTACCATCATCAACCATTGCAGATCAGTACGCGATGTGACAACTGAGGATTATCTCGTGCAATGCTGTGACATTTACACACACACACACACACACACACACACACACACACACACACACACACACACACACACACACACACACACACACACACACAGGAGAATAAAGTCCAAATTTACTCAACGTCTCGCCGTAAAGGTTTCCTCATGAATAATTGTTTACAGTTAGCTTCAATTTATCCCTCAAACCATGGGGAGACAGGTGACAATTAAGGCCGATTTGTTGATGGGATAGGAGACGCCATCACACCTTTCTCTCGGCGATTTTTTTTTCTACATTTTAAACCTTGTTACTGTCTTGTATGTTACTGTGGCAAAAGTATGGTGGATAAAGGACATACACAGTTAACACGAAAGAGAATATCAAGGTGTAATGCGCATGATAAATCGCTAAGAAAAGGGTGCAACGAAGTCTCCTAAGCCACCCACTGCAGAATACCGTCCTAACAACAATAATAACAACAAATAAACCCTAAATCTAGCCCGGCATTCCCCTCGCTAACATGAAAGCACGTGATCTGGCCACCTGACTTCGGGTGATGTTCCCTCTCCTTTTATTTTCGTTCTTTTCATTTGTTCTTGTTATGTCCTGATGATTTGGAACAACTCAGGATCTTTGGTGGTGAAAAGGCTAATGAAGGCTATACCTAAAACGTCGAGTTAGGAAAGTACATCCTTATTAAATTATAGAGTGGCGACAAGAATAAGATTAAAATTACGTCACTGGACTCAAGAGCCTGATCAGGGGTTCTCAGCCTCCCTGTTCTCGTGCACTAACTGATGGCGTAGCTTTGATGACGTAGTGTTGATGACGTACTTTTGATGACAAAGTTTCCATCACGCCACCACCATACGATTTTATTCAACCTCGGAAATACCTCTTGTAGTGAAGAGGTTAAAGAAGAGTTTACGGTAGCCTATACAAACCCTCCTATCCGAAAAATTCCTTAAATATTAAATCCTCTGGGCACGGCAACAATAAACTAGAAAATAAATAAATAGTTGGGCTCCAGTATGACCATAGTTAAATGAAAATATGCGTGTGATAAAGACCCTCAAGAACTGAATGCTGTCACTATAAGTATGCAACATTTTTAAACGTCAGGAAACCGGCCAGTTCAAGTAAACGATTTCACATTTTTAAATCTAGAAATACGACAAGAAACAGTACGACAGCCACCAAGAAAGTGTCCAGTGAAATGGGATCACATATAAAGGCATAAAGGACAAAAAGATGTGAGGAGACATGAAAAGGCGCGTGGAAGGGAAGAAGACGTGTAGCGTGACGTACGAGGTTAACCAAATGCCACATCGACGACAGAAAGGGTAATCAGTAAAGAGCGAGAAGAGAGGTGAATAATACACGCAGAGAACTAAGAACGTCGAGGAAGGAGGTAATGTATTGTACATAAATATTACATAGATGGGCAACCATACAGAACATAGGTGGGACTGCAAGGAACACCGATGGGCCCACCTGAGGTATGCAGGCAATATGTATTGCTGATAAAGCAGTTAAAAATAAATAAATCAAGGCTGTGCACACGTGGGAGGAGGTTGGGGGGTTTAACCCCCCATTTGGAAAGAATGAAAAATTCGAATGAAAATAATACTAAAAGCGCAGCTCATTAAATCCTGTTAAGAATGTTACCAGATAGAAAAATGCTAGAAAAAGTTAAAAAAGTTATAATATACGACAGAACGAATTAAGCGGTTTCACGAAGGTCCTAGACTGTTTTGTTACCGAGGAGACTAAATGGAAGGTCATGGAAGGCTATTGAAAAAAAAAAAAAGCTGAAGTTTGTAGAAAATAATGGGCATTTCTAGAATGTTTCATAAGGGAATATAAACGGTACTTCTGTGCAGAATACGTTAGTTTACGGTCAGGAATCAGCGAGTGAAGAAGTGTTGTCTCTTGTTTTTCCTGTTTTTTAGTGAAAGATGTCAAGTAAACGACCGAATTCTTTGTTTCACTTCCAAGGTTCTGTAGAGTTCAGTATGTAAATTACCCTGAGTTTGTACCTTTTCAGTACTTTAGTCAGTTACAATACCTAAGTTTACAGTATTGCGTTCCTTAGTTTTGTGGATAATTACGGCGCTCCAATCGGACTGAGCCTGTGCAGGTTTGCAACCAAGGGATGGTTGGGGTTTACTGCACACGTAATGCCATTCAGGGATGAGTGTGGCGAGTCATTCATCTTCAAAGTCGGGACCAACTTGCCTATCCCGAGGCTCCTACGCTCCTCATAGGCCAACACAGGATTAGATGAGGATTGAATGAATGAATCAATGAATGAATGAATGAAAGTGAATAAACTATGTTATGAAGATTTTTTTTTTCTTTACCCCTCCCTTTCAAAAATCCTGCGCATCTCCCTGAAATGAATAGAAATAAATACATATATAAGCGCAGATCAGACCAGACCCGAATACAGCAGTGCCATTAACAGCAGACCTGCGTACTAATATTACAAAAATCGAGACAAAGCAATGAAGTGAAGCATGACAGAACATATTACGAGCAGATCAGCGGACCAAAAATAACACCAGACTTGAGTACGATAAAAACAAAACCACAAACCACAAAGGAATGGAGTGAAGAAGGGAGCGAGGACCCAGGGGCAAACAAAGAAGAATGACTCACACACACACTGACATTTCACCTGCTACTACCTTATGCACTCCACCTTCCACTCGCAGCAGGTGTGGTATTTATCCTCCACACCCAAATACCAGCCTCTCCTCTCCACTCCAACAATCCATTCTCGTCCGTTAAGTGTGCTCCGTAGTACCTGTTCCTTACCGGTTTATTCCTGCATTTCATACGCTGATAATCTCCTTTATGTTATTTATGCAGCCCATGTTGATATTAAAACGGCATAACACACAGGAGAATAACAAGGTGTCCCACGCAAAATAAATCGCCACAGATGAGGTGCTATGGAAAGCATCCCAAGCCAAGGAGAATACGAACCCAAGCCTCTCTGGACAATTCATCCTGTATACAGGGTTGGTATTCTGGAACATAATGGCGATCAATTCCCTCTCGAAACTCATACTTTTGATCTGCAGTAAGAACAAGTGACAAAGGAAGTTTCTGCCGTCTCCCTTCCTTGTCCTTCCTATTGAGAAAGAGAAAGAGAGAGAGAGAGAGAGAGAGAGAGAGAGAGAGAGAGAGAGAGAGAGAGAGAGAGAGAGAGAGAGAGAGAGAGAGAGAGAGAGAGAGATCATATATTCTCGTAACTAAGATATGTTTTGGGATTACAAACAGAGATGAGAAGATTTCAAACTTTCCTTGCCCATCCTGCAAACACAAATTTTAAGTTACGGCAGGGAATCGATTTTAAGTCCGTTTGTGCATCCGGCTCTCGCAATAACAGCAACAGAGGGGAGTAATCTAAGAGGGACCTGTTTACGCGATCTGAGCGGAGCGAAATTAAGTAATACGCGAAATAACGATGGCGGAGTCAACCCCCCCCCCCCCGTCTTATGAAACTGGCCTCACTACAGTATTTCAACGAACAAACAAATCCGACTGCAAGTTTTAATTACACGAATATATGTATAACGCTTGTATTATTAACCCCTTTGGTCCGATGAGGTATTTTTGCTTTTCTTTATCCTTCCAATGGACATATTTATTCCACCTGGGAGAGCCTTTTCGCGCTGGAGGGGTTAGATACCGCACCCCATTAACCTGTTCAGTACAAGATCTTCCTAAGCAGAATAAAATCGTCTGGAGGTGGGAAGAATATGTAACAACCCTTCCCACACCTATGACATTGTTTTCTGTTTGCCTATTTTCAGACTACAGTAATCAGTTTCGGAGACATTTTTTTCTAACTGGAGGGGTTAAAGGGCCGTCATTAATCCCTTCATTACGAGTCTCCCCCGAGCTGAATAAAATCGTCTGGAGGTAACGACTAGAGTGGTTAGCCCCCTTGCTAGGAAAAATTTGCAATTATCCTCTCTTCTCTTCTCTCTCTCTCTCTCTGTCTCTGTCTCTCTCTCTCTCTCTCTCTCTCTCTCTCTCTCACACACACACACACACGCACACACACACACAGGACTGAAGACGTTAACATGAGGCAATAACAATGGATGTGGTGCCGTCCTGAGTGACATGTCTGTTGAATTTTCCCCTACTGTTCAATTTTTTATCTTATTTTACCACCCCTGAACCACCTAACACCTGCTATAATTTTCTACGAAGCTAAATATTTCAGTACTAAGTCGATACGAATAGGGAGGGACATTACTAACCATTTCCAACCACCCATCTTCCACTTCCTCTTGATTAGCAGTTTCAACCACCCATCCTCCACTTCCTCTTGATTACCATTTCCAACCACCCATTCTCCACTTCCTCTTGATTAGCATTTCCATCCACACATTCTCCACTTCCCCGTGATTAGCATTACACAATCGGTCTATCAGTCAATCTACACCGGCTCTAACCATCAATGAAATTTAATAATCTAGCACGAATCGCTGTAACATTTTCTGCACTCCAATTCAACAGACATTTCCCAAGATTATCAGTACACAATCAAATAATAACACCACAGATTAATTAAACATCAACTACAATAATCACCCGTGAATATTAATTCTGTAAAATATTAAAGAAAATGGGAACGACACCTCCAGCCATCCAGCCTACGTTTCCACATAACTATATTCCAGTCACTCAAACCTGACGGAGAATTTGTCCTTTTGAAGCCCATTTCCCTCAAAGGCAAAAAGACGAAACTCTGGCTCTATACTTTTCCCACAGCACTTCTTCGTGACTGGCACAATATTCTAGAGTCAGAATCTTCACAGAGCTCAGCATCCACGAGGAAGAGAGAACAATTTCATGCCTACGTAAAGTGAACGTAGTAAATAGTATTACAAAATTAGTATATCAAACCCACGCTATATTACTGATGAGGTCCAACATATATCCAGAATCCTGTGACTCAAGGCTCAAGGAAATCGTCTATTATTTGCTGGAATAATATGCCAGAGTTGCCCCGGCCGCGAAAGGGTTAATGGGAGCAGCATTAACACTCAGGCTCCCTCCCTCACTCTCCGCTGAATAAAATCGTCTGGCGTTAGCTGGAATAGGAGATTTAAAAATACGCGAACGTGGAAGGGTTAATAATTGCAGCACTGGGTGGATGTGAAGGGTGAGTGACGGCTCTACATCATTCCCATTTCACTTCTTCGTGACTAGCATCATATTTTATCAATCTATCTATTTAATCTATCTATCCATCCATCCACCAAACCAATCTATTTAATCTATGTAATGTATCGCTCCATCATGTGCCGGATGCCATTTCTCTCTCTGCTTATGTATTTATCTATCTCTATCTATCTATCTATCTATCTATCTATCTATCTATCCATCCATCCATCCATCTATCTATCTACCTGGTAAAATGAACCCCACTGAGCAAAATCCTGACTATTGCAGTTTCACCACACACACAAAAAAACATCATCACTATCATCACTCTTAGCCTTTTTCTCCTTTATAGATAGGATGAGGTCAGACATACTTAAACTAACTCAAAATCACTACAAAACAGGTGAGAGAGAGAGAGAGAGAGAGAGAGAGAGATGCCTTAACCATCCGTCTATTACTGGATAATAAAGGTGATGATTCTCTCTCTCTCTCTCTCTCTCTCTCTCTCTCTCTCTCTCTCAGATTTTCAATTCTGTTCTTTCTCCTCACAAACACTCTCTCTCTCTCTCTCTCTCTGTCTCTCCCTGGCGCTGTGTAGGTCGGAAAGAACACGACATTAACTCCCTCGGGCTAGAACCTATACTTTGCCTCCCTCCCTCCCTCTCCCTCTCTCCCTCCTTCCTCTATTCTCTCCCCCCTCCCCCCACTTGCCCTCCATTCTCTATTCTCCCTCCATGCTCTATTCTCCCTCCTATCTCTATTCTTTCTCTCTACCTCCCTCCCTCCCTCCTCTCCTCGTTTATCTATTATATTCCCTCGATTCTCTCTCTCTCTCTCTCTCTCTCTCTCTCTCTCTCTCTCTCTCTCTCTTATTTCCTTCATTTCCCTACCTTCTCTATCCCCCCCTCCCACCCTCTCTTCTTTATTCTCCCTCCCCATCTCCCTCCAAACTACCCTCCCTCCCTTCAGCTAAACACCTCTTCTCATCTCTTATACATATGTGACTTGAGTGTATTACCTTTCACATTCAACGTCTCAGCAGGTGGATGTAAGATGTTTTGAATTTAACCCGCCAAACGCCAAACACTTTTATTTACGAGAGATACATCGCGTGGAAGGGGTTGGTATTATTCTCCTGTATAAAAATCTGTATCAATCGAAATAGCCCGAGGAATTACTATGTTGTTATAATCTGCTTAGCGTCACAGTGTACTATTCAATTAGGAGAAACCCATCCTGTTATGAAGGTTAAGGCTGGACCATATCACTAGAATCGTAAGGTCTGTGTGGTCTCTGCGTGAGTCTGATTCTCTCTACCCACCACACACACACACACACACACACACACACACACACACACGACCTCCATTTTTTGTCCTCCGTCACTTCTTGTCTCCATTTTTCATCATGCAGTGCCTTTCTCCATGTCCTTTGCTCCTCTCTTTTTCTTCCTTTCCCTCACCGTTGTTCCCCTGCGTCCTTCTTCATGTGGCTATTTCTTCTCTTTTCGAATCTCTCCCTTTATCCTTTTTTTATTTTCTTTCTTCCTGTCTTTCCTTACTTCCTTATCCTCCTCTTCCTTACTGCCTCTCCTTCCTTCTTCTTCCCTCCTTCATTATTTCCCCTCCCATTTTCATTTCTCATACCCTTTACAGGTCTTTCCTTCACTTTCCCATCCAGTCCTTCTACCAGTTTTCTTCCTCTCCCCTTCCCTCCCTTCCTCTCTCCAACTCTCCACTTTTCTTCCTTTCTCCTCCCCTCCTCTCTCATTTCCTTCCTTCCCCTTCGCGTCCTCTCCCCTTTACTCCCTCCCTCCCAGCCTCTCCCCTTTCCTTCCTTCCTCCTCCCTCCCTCCCTTGACTTCACCACGGAGTCTATTTATCCTCCTAGACTCTGTTACTCCCCAGGTGTAACAAAGTGACGCAGAGATTAGTTACCTCTCTCTCTCTCTCTCTCTCTCTCCCCCCTAAAGAAGGTAGTCTGTCCACTCTTCCTCCCTGTCACTCTTACTCTCTTGCTCCCAGGCTCCCTCCTCTTTTTCTTCCCTCCAACTTTCCATCTCTGTACGTCTGTCAGTGCGTTTCGCTCTCCAACATATCTATCTCTCTCCATATTCATCTATCTATCTACCATTCATATCTATCCTCATGTATCCAGGCAATTAACCTCAAGAACACCAAGAGATGCTACTGACAACTTTTCTAACTTCAATTATCTCCCATCTATATTCTTAAATTACTGCCATCTTCTAAGTGTTTATTTTCTTCGTTATAGTTTCATCTTAAATGCAACCTTACAATACCGGTACCTGTCTGCTCCTCACACACGGCTCTCCACCCCCAATCAACCTCTCTCCCTCCATCTCCCACTCCTCTCCCCTCTCGATACACACCTACCCCAACCCCTCGCCACACACACTATCATCTAATACTCCTTCCCTCAACTAAATCCCAGTCTTCCTCGAGCCCTGGGGAACTACTGTCTGGGAAAAACTTAACCTCTTGAGTCGAGGTGGGTGTAAGGTCATGGGTCATCCTGTAAACCACGGACAACACCATACCTCCAGACACCACCATCCCTCCACAGACACCACCATACCTCCTCAGACAACATCAATATGACCTCCCCCAGCGTCACGAAAAGTCGATGTTTTTTATGAATTATTACTGGATAGGGTTAGCATATTATTCTTATCTGTAATTCTCTACTGTCTCTCCCCCTCCCCTTCATTACACCCCTCCAGCCTAGTACCTCCCCTCCCCCTCTCTCACCACACGCCCCACTTCTCACTAGAACATCACCCCACTCCTCTCCCCATCTTTCGACCCCTCTTCCTAAAAAGACTGTCCATCCTCTTACAACTCTCATCATCCCTTATCTCCACCTCCCCTCCCCTCTCCTTCAATTTGCATTTTCTTCCATCCTAACAACCCTCCTCAACCCCTCTCCCCCCCACCCTCAACATACCCTAACCAACCCTCATCACCCGACTAATCTACCCAAACTTACTCTCTTCACCCCGTCACCCCACCCTTCAATACATAACACATCATCTACTCTCTCTCCCTCCCTCTCTCTCTCTCTCTCTCTCTCTCTCCCTCCCTCCCTCCCTCCCTCCCTCCCCCCCCTCTCTCTCTCTCTCTCTCTCTCTCTGTAAACACCACCACATGCCCTTGGACATAAACACAGATACGGGTTGAGGTGGGGGTGGGGAGAAGTGGGGAGGTAGGAGGTGTTGGGGAGAGGAGAAGAAGGAGGTGGGGAGACTGGGGAGGGGCAGCCACAGAAGCACTAATATTTACTCCCCCTCTTCCCCCCACTCCCCCTCTGGATCCTGAAGCCCCCATTCCTCCCTTCATCCCCATTTACTGAACCCCACCCTCTCCCCATTTAACCCCCCCCCCTCTCTCTCTCTCTCTCTCTCTTTCGACATGAAAATCTGGGGGAGGAATGATGGAAGAGGGACGAAGGGCGAGGAAAGGAAGAAGAGGAAAGAGAGAAGTACATAAGGAAGAGAAGAGTCAGAATGGGGGTCAGAGAAAAGAGAAAGAAAAGATGGGAAGGAGAGGGACTGAAAGAGAAAGAATGAAGCACAACACACACACACACACACACACACACACACACACACACACACACACACACACACACACACACACACACACACAGAAATCTTACGCACTAACCCACTGCACCGGATAAATGAAGCTGTACTTAATTCGTTTCCGGAGTAACGGTATTCAATTGTCTTCCGCTGTAGAGAAAAATGTACTTCTTGATTTCCGGAGCAATAGCATTAATTATTATTATTATTATTATTATTATTATTATTGTTATTACTATTATCATTGTTATTATTATTATTATTATTATTATTATTATTATCATCATCATCATTATTATTGTTACCACTGCCATTATTATTATTATTATTACTATTATTATTATTATCATCATCATCAATATTACTACTACTACTACTACTACTACTTCTTCCACCACCACTACCACCACCATTACTAAAACTACTACTACTACTACCATTACGTCTACTAAAACTACTACTACTACTACTTCTACCTACTACTCCTACAATTATTTACGATTATTTTGTGTACATATATTTTAACGGTCGGCTTGCACATGCCTGGCACAAACGGCCAATTCTATTTTACAGATTTCCAGCCAAGTTTCAGGATTAATGACGCTGTAGGACTGCTTGTTTTTCCGTACTAAATAAAAATGTACAGAGTGTTTTTATTCCTGTTTCCAGCCTCCATACACCTGCTACAAAGATACAGTACGTAATTCCTGTATATTTTGTATTTCCTAAACTTGAGACACCGTGCAAATACATAAAAATTAAGAGAAAAAAAGGAAAGAAAAGTCTAAAACAAGCAAAAAAAAAACTTGAAAAGATGTATTTATGCATCCAAAGTATAGACTAAATTCTGAAAAAAAAAAATAATAATAATGCCGTGATAATCCTTAAAAAAATAATAATGCCGCAATAATATAAAAATTTGTTGTAATAATCTAAAAAAAAAAGTGCTGTAATATTCTTTAAAAATAATGCCGTAATAAGATTTTAAAAAAAGAATGCAGTAACAATAAAAATGATGCTGTAATAATCTCAAAAATAATCCCGTAACTATCTTAAAAAAAAAAATGTTGTAATAATCTAACATACGGATGATTTCACTGTGTCTGATGGTCTCGAGTACTTAATTCGAACTGACACCAAGAGATTTTGTTCAACTGAGAAAAATCCTTTACTCCTTTTACACTAAGCTGGCTCAATACTTCATCTTCCTGTAGCTTGGTTTTCATAGACCGTTAGAGAAATGAGACAACGCCACGGCTCTATCCCATCGCACTTCTTCGTGACTGGCATCATAGTGTTAATCTAATGTTACAACTCGAAATTTAAGACAGATGACAATTTCAGGCCAAGTTAGAATAAAATGGGAATAGTTGTCCAAGCTTTAAAACTATTTCGAGTAACCCTTGCTCTTTCATTGGTAAACCCAGCCGGACAGCGATTTTGCTCCGTAGAGACATGAGCAGTTCAAGGTTTACAAAATGTTGAAAAAAGTCTGCCCTCAGTTAACGGAAAGTATGAACGTAAAAATGTTTGAGTGCTGGTATCGCTCATGTTTCGAACTCATTTATTTCCACCGTCAGAAAACTCGTCTTTTACACATTTCCTCTTATACTGGCACTCCAAAAAGAAAAACAGGGACACCAGCACAGGCAACACCATCAAAAGATCTAGAGAAAAAGGACAACGTAAAAAATTCAAGGAAAAAGGCACCTGGACTGGTATTTATAAACTCTGCTAAGCTTACGTTGTGTATAAGAGTCCTTGCGAATAGGCTGTCTTCACACATACAGCTACATTAAAGCGACAAAATACGAAAAATAAGTCTCCGTGAGAACATTTTGCTGCTATGGAGGCCAGTTTATCGTAATACGTGGTTAGGATCTTTTACAAATACGATCCCTGAGCCCCAGTGACGCGGTGCGATACCATTGGCCAGCCCGATACGTCATAGCCTCCCATTGGCCAACGCCTCACCTTTCAAAAAATCAAACCTCTAATTTTTTTTTTTTTACTTAGCTGACCTGACATTTCCGTTAGTTTGATTACGTGTGGGGGGTCTGACTTCATCCCGTGCTGTAATTTATTCCAATACTTCAATTTTTTTCTACATTTTCCTTTTCATTTCTTTTGTAGGTGTTTTCTACGTCCGCAAACGCCGATCTCACTCCATTACTTTTTTATTTTTTTTGGTCACTGTAAACAGATTCAAATATATCTGGTCGTAAATCGGCAACTCAGCTATGATTTTCTTGCTTAATCTATTAAAAACCCATGTATGCAATGTATGCTCTCTCTCTCTCTCTCTCTCTTACTTGCTGAGCCTTCCTGCTTCCATATCTTTACCTTTGACAGACAGAATAACATTAGATATAATTATAGCCTATCCTGTAACAAACGTTTCGAAATGACAAAAAGGGCTGTTGCTATTTGCTCTTTATACATCTGTCCTTCGCCTTTCTCTCTTCTCTCTTTCCTTCCTTCCTTCACCTCCCTCTCTTCCCTCTTCCTCACATCCCTTCCTTCATTCCCTTCTCTCTCCCTCCCTGGCCACATGACTGTATACAACTTGATACCATTTTTCAGGGAGTGTTTACCGCTGCTGACTCTCACCCTCCCCGTTTGTTTTCTTGGGGGAGGCACGGAGGAATGGCGGGGAGGGAGGGATGGAGGGAGGCATGGGGTCAAGAAAGGGAGGAGGAAGTAAAAAAAAAAAAAAAAAAAAAAAGAATGATGGAAGGAGGGAGGCAAGGGGTCAAGAAGGGAGGGAAGGATGGAGATCAAAAAAAGAGGTGGAAGGAGTCTAGAAGGGAAGGAGGGAGGAAGGAAAGGAGGATGGAAGGAAGGACAGGGGTCAAGCAAGGAGTAAATGACAGGAAGGACAGGGCGAAGGAAAAAAGAGGGCGTCAAGAAGTGTGGAGATGATGAAAAAGACAGAACAAAGGGGTACAGAAGGTAATAAAGGAGGGAAGGAAGGAAGAACACAAAGATGATGGTGGGGAGGGAGGGAAGGAAGGAAGAACTAAGGGATAAAGAACGAAGGAAAGGAGTAAAAGAAAGAACTGGTGAGCCAGGAAGGGATGGAGGGAGGAAAGGAATAAAGAAAGGAGGTGGAGAGAGAGGCCTGGAGAGAATATAAGTGGGAGGGGAGGGAAGTTCTGAAGGAAGGGAGTATGGGAAGATGAGAAAAGAGGGAGAATGTGAGAGAGAAAACAGGGAGAAAGGTATAAAGAGAAAACAAGGCGGGAGAGAGAAAGGGAGGAAGAAAAAGGAAGAGATGGGTGGGATAGAGAAAGACGGGAGGGCAGGGCAAAGGGAGGATAGAGGGAAAAAGATGGGGTAAAAAGAGAGGGAAGAAGGGAAGACACGTGGGGAGGGAGAGAATAGGAAGGAAGGAAGGAGGGGAGAAAAGAAGGAAAGGAGAGGAAGAAGGAGGGAGGTAAGTTTTCTCTCCCTCCCTCCCTGCCTCACTCACACGTGGCCTGGCCCTCCCTGGTTTGATACACAACTCCCACCACCATGCAACAACATCCTTCATACACCCGCCTGCCTCTCTCTCTCTCTCTCTCTCTCTCTCTCTCTCTCTCACACACACACACACACACACACACACACGTGTTTGCTCCCTATCTCCCTCACTTCCTCTCTTCCACCCTTCTCTCTCTCTCTCTCTCTCTCTCTCTCTCTCTCACACACACACACACACACACACACACACACACACACACACACACACACAATGAAGGTCAGTCTTATTTCTTCATGATTCACTGCTCCACGAATTCTCTGAGGCGGTAAAAGAGGAGGAATGGGAGTAGGGGTGGGGAAGAGTGGGGATGGGGAAGAGTGGGGATGGGGAAGAGTGGGGATGGGGAAGAGTGGGGATGGGGAAGAGAGTGGGGATGGGGAAGAGAGTGGGGGTGGAGAAGAGTGAGGGTGGAGAAGAGTGAGGGTGGGGAAGACAGTGGGGGTGGGAGTGGAAGTGGGAGGGGGGGATGAGAGTGAGAATGGGTGTGGGAGTGGGGATGGTGTAGGAGTGAATGGGGAGTGGTAGTGGAAGTGGGTGGGGAGGTGGAGATGAAAGTGGGGAAGGGGGTGCGGTGGTGGAGTGGGGTTGAGGTTGGGGGAAGGGGTGGTCGGGGGGAAGGGGTGGTCGGGGGGAAGGGTGAGAGATAGAAGGGGGGAGGGGTTGCGATAAAATCCTAGCTTATTAGAGATGACGTTAAAATATACTCAAACACTGATTGTGTGTGTGTGTGTGTGTGTGTGTGTGTGTGTGTGTGTGTGTGTGTGTGTGTGTGTGTGTGTGTGTGTGTGTGTGTGTGTGTGTGTGTGTGTGTGTGTGTGTGTGTGTGTGTGTGTGTGTGTGTGTGTGAGAGAGAGAGAGAGAGAGAGAGAGAGAGAGAGGATTGTTGATTTATTCAGTCTCCTGTTCCCGGTACATCTTTCTTCCCTCCTGACTTTGCCTTCCTTCTCCCCTCCCCCCTCTTTCGTCTTCCTCCTCTCCCTCCCCCCCCCTCTCTCTCTCTCTCTCTCTCCCCATCTATCTGCCTTTTCCATCCTCCCCTCCTCTCCTCCTCCCCTCTTCAGTACACTCTTCACTCTCCCTCTTCACGTCTTTCCCTCCTTCAATTCTCTCTTTTCTATACCCATACCTTTTTTCTTTTCTGTCGTCTTCCGTCCTTTTCTTTATCCTTCTCTTTGCCATTCCTTTTTTTTTTTGGTCCCTCCCATTTTCTTTTTCTTTCTCACTTCCCTTCATCCCTTTTTGCTCCCACTTCATTCTTTTTCTTCCATTTCTTTTACTCATTTTTCCTCCCTCTTTCACCTCTTCACTCCTTTTCTTCCTTCTCTTCTTCTCCCCTTCACTCATTTTCTTCCTCTCTTCCTTCCTTTCTTCTCTCCTTTTCTATGAACTTCCATCTCTTTCCTTCCTTCCCCTCTCTTTTCCTCTCTTCCTTCTTCCTTTCCTCTCTTCTACCTGCTCTCTCTTCCCTTGCCCTTCACTCCTCTATCTCATGTCTTCCTCCCTCCTCTTCTCCGTTTTTTTCTTATCATTGTATGTTCTTCCTTTCCTCCTCCCTTCTTTTCATTCCTCACTCAACTTCTTCATTCCTCACTCAACTTCCTTCTACCTTTTCCACCTTCCTTTACTAACCCACTCAGCCCCTGCCTCCCTCTTCCGCCTCACTTTCTCTTTCTTTAGTCACCCTACTCCACCCCCTTCCTTTCCTTTCTCCCCTCCAGTTTACACTCGATCTTTTTTGTCTCTCCCCTCTCTCTTCCCCTGCCTTTCTTTCCCCCTCTCTCCCCCCCATTTCCTTTCCTCTCCCAATCCCCATCTTATTACCCCTTCTTTCCATTCCTCAGCCACCTCCTGTCTTCCTTCCCCCTTTCTCGTCTTTTCCTCTCCTTTCCATCTCCCCACCTTTTACTTTCCTCTCCGCACCCCTACCTTCCTCCTATTCCTTTCTCCTACCGTTCACACCCCTACCCACATTCCGCCTCCCTCCCCCCATTCTCACTCTTTCCTCCTTCCATTCCCCTTCCTTTCCTTTCCTCTCCCCACCCTTTACCCTCCTCCCTATTCTGACCATTCCTCATATTCCTCCCCCCCCCCTTCCCCTACAATTTACATCCCTTTCCCCTCTCTCCCTCCTTTTTCTCCCCCTCCTCCTCCTCTCCTTTCCTCCCTCCCTTCTTTCGCACTCTCTCTTCCCTCCCCTTTACTCATTTTTTCACTGTTCATCGTTGCCTACTTTCCTATCACTGCCTGTCTGTCTGTCAGTCTGTCTGCCTGCCTTCCTATCTTTCTCTCCGCTTCGTTCTGTCTTCCTCCAGTCTGCCTCACATTCCTCCTCTGCTTCACCCTCCTACCTCACCCTTCTGTCGTAATTCTCCTCACCGTGCTCCTTTCCTCTGCCTCACTTTGCTCCTCTCCTCTGCCTCACCCTGCTACCCTACTCTACTTCACTCTACTTTCTCATCCCGCTGTGCTTCACCCTGCTGCCCCATTCTGCCTCACCCTGCCTTTTATTTTCCCTCATCCTGATATCTTTTCTTGCCTTATCCTGCCTCACCTATTCGTCACCCTAACTCACCATACCTCCCTGCCTTACTTCTAGCTAGCATCTCTCTATACCAGCCACATCCTCTGCCTTACCCACCAAGCCTGTCCCTACCTCAGCCTTCACGCTTGCCTCACCCAACAACCCTGTATCACGATGCCTGTACGCCATCCTGCCTAACCCGACAGCACCACAAACCTGCCTCACTACACATTCCCTCACACTCTGCCTCACCATACATCCCTCACACCCTGCCTCATCACACATCCTTCACACCCTGCCTCACCCCACACCTCTCACACCATGCCTCATCACACACCCCTCACACCCTGCCTCACCCCACACCCCTCACATCCTGCCTCACCACACACCCCTCACACCCTGCCTCACCCCACACCCATCACACCCTGTCTCATCACACCCCCATCACACCCTGCCTCATCACACACCCTTCACACCCTGCCTCACCCCACAGCCATCACACCCTGCCTCAACCTGTCTGCCTATTCTGCCGCACCCTATCTACCTCCTCTTTCTCACCCTGCTACCTTCCTATCCTTGCCCTTCCCCACACTACCTAATTCCCTATCCTTCTCCTTCCTCACCCTGCCAAACTCTCCCTACCTCCCCTGCTTATCTCCCCTTTCTAGCCCTGACTATCCCCTGCCTCACTCTGTTATCTCCCCTCCTCATCCTGTTACCTCCCTTTCCTCACTGCTACCTTGTCCCACCCTGCCTGCCCATGTCTACCCTCCTGGTTCTGCCTAACCCCCTGCCTCACCCTGCCTGACGTGTTCCCCCAGACAGGCCACGTGTGTTTACCTCTGCCCTACACTGTTTATCACACCCTTGCCTCCCCGCCTACCCCCCCCTTCTCCCTCCCTCCCTCTCTCTCTCTCTCTCTCTCTCTCTCTCTCTCTCTCTCTCTCTCCTTTAAGCGCCCACACACCACATTCTCCGCCCCCTCCCCCCCACGCCGCATACACAAACAAACCCACATGTCGGCTATACACTTTGGCGCACACACACACACACACACACACACACACACACACACACACACACACACACACACACACACACACACACACACACACACGCGGGCTATACACTCTGACACATCCACACACACACACATCCACACGCCCGCACCAACACCCCCACACGCACGCAACCACCACCCATCCACGTGCCCGCAAACCCACACACGCCGTATCTTATCAGCCGTCAAAATTGCTCCGCTCTTATCTGTGAAAACTTGCATGTCACCCTCATGGTACCTAAGGAAGGAAGGAAGGAAGGAAGGAGGGAGGGAAGGAGGGAAGAAAGGAGGGAAGGAAGGAAGGAAAGAAGGAAGGAAGCAAGGAAGGAAGGGTGGATGGACGGACACAAGAAGAAAAACAGATGAAGAAAAAGGAAAAAAATTATGAAAGAATTAGCTGAAGGGAAACAGGAGAGGTGGATGGAAGTGAGAGTGGATGTAATTAGGATGGAGAGAGGAATGATGGGGAGAGAGGAGTGAAAAACGAAGTGGAGGGAGGGAGAGAGAGAGAGAGAGAGAGAGAGAGAGAGAGAGAGCAATAAGAAGGTGGAAGGGTGGGAAGAAAGAGATCAATGGAGAGAGAATGGGTGGAAAGAAAAGCAGATAGGTAAGCAAGAACAGTATACGTGAGAATGGTAGAGAACAGTGGAATAAAGAACAAGAATGGAAGGACTGGAGGTGACTGGAGAGAGTAGGAATGGATACGTATGGCCAGGAGGGAAAGGAATGGAAAGAAGAATGGGTGAAGACAGAAAAGAAAGGAATGAAGAGGAGTGAAGGAAGTCGATATGACAAGGGACAAGAGTAAAGGTACTGGAATGGAGTGACAAGGATCGGAGTGGACAGAAAAGGAGTGACTAAGAGAGGAATGAATGGGTAAGAGGCAGGGAAGTGGATAGGAGAGGGAGTGGATAGAATAGTATGGAGTAGGAGAAATGAATGGAGCGACCAACGCGGACATGAGTGGATGGAGTGGACAGGAGTGAATGGAGTGGACAGGAGTAAATGGAGTGGATGGTGTGGATAGGAGTGGATGGAGTGGATAGGGGTGGATGGAGTGAACTGGAGTGGATGAAGGGCTGTTCCACATGTTTGTTTACCTTGGTCGAGGCAGCTGGTATGCTCTGGCCTGGTCACGTTACTGAGGGGATGTGGAGGGTAGAGGGTGTGGTGGGGTGTGTAGTGTGGTGGGGAAGAGGGGGGGGGAGTGAGGGATTTGATGTGTGTGGGAGGATGTGGAGATGTGAGCAGTTGTGGGAGAAGTGGGGAGGGTAATGTGTGTGGGGGAAAGGGTGTGGGATGAGAGATGCAGAGGTTGTGGGGTGCAGCGGGTGTGTGTTTGTGGGGAGTTAGGATGTGGGTACGAGTGGAGGGAAGAGAAAGATACATCGAGGGGAGGGGAAGATGCGGGTAGTCAGAGAGAGGAAGTCAGGGGGGATAAGTGGAAATGGGAAGGGGAGGGAAAGGGGAAAAAGGGGAGGGGAAGGAGAGGAAGATAAGGAAACTGATAAAAAAAAGCGAACACAGGAAAGGAAGGCAAAAGAATTATACCCATATATGTAAAAATACAGTATTCCGTGTGTGTGTGTGTGTGTGTGTGTGTGTGTGTGTGTGTGTGTGTGTGTGTGTGTGTGTGTGTGTGTGTGTGTGTGTTTCTTCCAGTTCAATAATTCAAGGTACTAGGAAATCGACATAACAAGGCCATTGGTTTCAGTACGCTTGTTGGTCCACGTGAGGCAGCCCTGTCACTAAGTATAAAGGTGCCAATCTAAATTACTGAAATAAAAAGGTACTGAGAACGAGGGGGTAGGGATGTGGGCAGTGAGGGAGAGCTAGAGAGTGGAGACTGAGAAAGACGAGAGAGAGAGAGAGAGAGAGAGAGAGAGAGAGAGAGAGAGAGAGAGAGAGAGAGAGAGAGAGAGAGAGGCAGTGGGGGTGAGGGGGGAAAGGGGAGCAGGCAGTAAGGGGGAGGGGGGAGAGGGGAGCAAAAGCAGGCAGTGTCTCCCTAGAAATGTCAGGCAGGTGCTGGATGAGGCCTGGTTTATTCAGGTGGGGGGGGAAGGTCAGGAGAGGAGGAAGGGAGGGGAGGGGAAGCAGGGAGAGAAACAGGTGAGGGGGAGGGGAGGGGAGGGGAATGGTAGAGAAGGAGGAGTGAGAGAGAAAGCGGGGAAGTAAGGAAAGAAAGAGGGGAGAGAAGGGGAGAGAAAACGGGGAGGCAAGGAGGGAAAGGGAGGGGAGGGAAGGCGGGGAGACAGACAGGTGAAAGGGGAGGGTAATGGCGGGTAGGGACCGGGAAGGAGAAGCCAGGAAGAAAAGGGGGGAAGAAGAAGAGAGAATGGGAGGAGGGAGAAGAGGAAGAGGAGGCGGACAGGAAGGGTGGAGTAGAATGAGAGAGAGAGAGATAGAGCGGGGGGGAGAGGGGGGAGGGAGAATGACAAAGCATGATATGAGAGAGAGAAGCATGAAGGGATGGGAAGGGGGAGGGAGAAGGAAGTGAGATGGGAGGGAAAGATAAGTGCGAGAGAGATAAAGGGGGGAGGGCAGTGAATGACGTAAGGAAGGAGGAGGGAGGAAGAGGAGAGGAGAGAAGCGAGGGGAGGAGGGAGGAAGAGGATGAGAGAGGAGGAGACGGAGAGTGGAAACGGGAAGGAGACGAAAGGAAAGGTGGGGGAAACAATGAAAGGGGAGGAGAACGGGAGAGGATGAATGGGGAGGAGAAGGGGAGAGGATGGGAGGTGTGAAGGAGACGATGCGACTTGAGGAGAGGGAGACAAGAAGGAAGGAGGGGGAGAGGAAGATACGGCAGGAATGTAGAAGAAAACATGGTAGCATGAATGGGAAGAAGGGTGGCAGGGAGAGAGAAAGAGAGCGGAGAGAAAGAGGAGGATAGTGGGAGAATGGAAGAGGGAACCTCAAAGATTGTGGAGGGATAACTGAAAAACACAGAAAACCGCAGGATATATATATATATATATATATATATATATATATATATATATATATATGAAGAAGGCAAAAACCAGAGAGGGAAGGGAGAGGAAGGGAGAGAATGGGGCAAGAAACAGGGATGAGAAGGGGAGAGAGTGTGGCAAATATCAGTGAGAGAGGAGAGGAGAGAAAGGAGTAAGAGTCAAAAAGGAAAGGGAGGAGAGGGGAGAGAATGGGGCAAGAATCAGTGAGAGGGGGGAGGGGCGGGCAGGGCAGGTGACATTTACAGTTGCCTGACTTTTCCCGGTATTGACACGTCCCCTCACCTGGACATCTCAGTAAGGGGGGGGGGGATGGACGCTAAAAATAGGGGGGAGGGGGAGGGAGTGGGAAATGTAGGGGAAACTGTGAGGAAAGGAAGGAGGGGAATACAGGGGTGCGAGAGGGGGGGATGAGGAGGGGGGAAGGTCGTGTGGAAAAGGAAGGGAAGGGGAGACATAGGGGTGAGATGAAGGAACACTGATAAAGGGGAAACAGAGGAGGATGGGAGGAGGAGAATGAAAAGGGAGAGGTGTGGAGACGAAGGGAAACGTTGAAAGGAAAGAGAGAGAGAACACTGAAGGAGAAAACGGAAAAATGGAGTAAAGAATGGAGGTGAATAACGCTGGAGGAGGTAAAGAAGGGAAGGGAAGGGAAGGGAAGGGAAGGGAAGGGAAGGGATATATGGAGGAAGGGAGAGTAATTATGTAGGAAGGGAGGGTAATTTATGTAGGAAGGTGTAATTATTTTGTTAAGGGAGGGTAATTATGTGGGAATGGAGGGTAGTGAATGATAACAGCAAGAAGGGGAAAGAAAAGAAGGGAGGAGAAAGAGTGGGGAAAATCTAAAGGGGGGGAAATAAAATTGAAGGAGAGGGGGAGGAAAGATAAATAGCGAGTTAAGAAAATGAATCCCCACTCACTTCCCCCTCAACCCCCACTCACTCACCCTCAATCCCCACATCCCCATCAAGCTCAATTTCCCACTCACCCCACTCAATTCCCACACAGTCCCCACTCACTCACCCTTCAATCTCCACACTCCCATCAAGCTCAATTCCCCACTCACCCCACTCAATTCCCACCCAGTCCCCACTCACTTGCCCCAGTATCCCCACACTCCCATCAACCTCAATCCCCACACATCCCCTCAATTCCCCTCACTCCCCACTCACCCCCCTCAATTCCCCTCACTCTCCACTCACCCCCCTCAATTCCCCTCACTCCCCACCCATCCCCCTCCATCCCATCAACAATTACGGACGCGAAATAGGAAAATTACGCTGACTTTTTCACCAATTTTTTCCCCTGCCGGCGTGGAAAGGTAATTAGAATTTTGGCTGGTAATTTATTTCTCTCTCTCGCTTTTTTTTTTGAGGCGCGGTTGATCAATGTGTGTGTGTGTGTGTGTGTGTGTGTGTGTGTGTGTGTGTGTGTGTGTGTGTGTGTGTGTGTGTGTGTGTGTGTGTGTGTGTGTGTGTGTCGGTATAGAGACATGTGTGGGTGGGTAAGTAGGTATGTAGGTAGGTGGACAGGTGGGTAGGTAAGTAGGTTGGTAGAAAGCTTGGTAGGTAGATGGGTTGAAAGACAGGTAAGTAGGTGTTAAATAGGTTACCAGTTGCGTAACTTGGGTGGTTGGTCATTTGTTGGTAGGCAGGTAGGTAGGTAGGTAGGTAGGAAGGATGGCTGGTTGGGTGGTTGATACGTAGGTGTAAGCACTGTGGACAGAGGGTGTAAGTAGACAATCCAGTAAGTAAATAGCCATGTAAGTAGGAAGGTGTAAGTACTGTGGGTAGAGGTTGTAAGTAGACATTGCGGTAAGTAAATAGTCATGTAGGTAGGTAAGTGTAAGTATTGTGGGTAGAGGTGTGTAAGTAGACACTGCGGTAAGTAAATGGCCATGTAGGTAGGTGGTTAAACCCATCAGTCGGTCGGTCAGTCAGCAAAGGTGGGTCATTTGCATATTGATAGATTTTACTCTCTCTCTCTCGTCCCCTAACTTCCTTTCATTTTTTACCTTTTTCGTCTTCCCCCTCCTCCTCTTCCTCTACTTTAACCTCTCTCTCTCTCTCTCTCTCTCTCTCAATTTTTCGTGGTGAGAGAATCAACAATTTTCCGAATAAATGGATGTGAAATTACGATTGGCCTAAGGGGATGGAGGGAGGGAGAAAAGGGAGGGAGAGAAGGGGAGGGAGGGGAGGAAAGGGAGGGAGAGAAGGGGAGGGAGGGGAGGAAAGGGAGGGAGAGAAGGGGAGGGAGGGGAGGAAAGGGAGGGAGAGAAGGGGAGGGAGGGGAGGAAAGGGAGGGAGAGAATCTGAGGGAGAGAGGGTGAGAAAGGGACGGAGAGAAGGGGAGGGATAGATGAGGATGAAGGAAGGGAGGAAAGGGAGGAAGAGAAGAGGATGGCTGGAGAGAGGAAAGGGAGGGAGAGGAGGGGGAGAGCAGGAGGAGGGATGGGTAAAGGGCGATGAGGGATGTTAATGGAGAGGACGGAAAGAGTGTAGCAAAAAGGGAGTGAAAGTCGGAAGGGATGGGGAGTGACGAGGAGGTAAGTAGGAGGGAAGGGGATGGGAGAGCAAAGAATGGAAGAGGAAGGTGTGAGGGGCAAGGAAGAAATTGAAGAAAAGAGCAATTGTGAGCAAGAAAAAAAAGGACATGAGGAAAGGAGAGACAGGAAAAGTGGGAAAAGAGGAATGAGGAAGGAATAGTCAGTGTTAATGGATGGCAGAATGAAAAGAGAAATGGATGGATGGATGGATGAGTGAATAAAAGAGTGAACCATAAGACTGACAGTTCGATGGATGGATGGATGGATAAAAGAATGAACGAACAGAGCGATAGTTGAATGGGTGAATGGATGACTGGATGAACGGGTGAGTGATGGGATTTGAAAGACAATACAAAAGGGATGAAAGGAATTAACGGCGAATGCAATGACAAATATGAGAGAGAGAGAGAGAGAGAGAGAGAGAGAGAGAGAGAGAGAGAGAGAGAGAGAGAGTACAAAACATTTCAACATTTCCATTTCCGCCTAGACTCTCATACATTTTAAAAGCTGACCTGCATGCGTGACCTGATAACTAACATTGTGTGACAGTATCATTATCATGAAAATCGTCATTATTATTATCATCAAAATCTGCACAAAGCACATCATCATTATCATCATCATCAAAAGGCAAACATAATAATTCTCACCAATATCCCGTACGATTCATAACTATTATTATCATTACAATGCACACGTCATCAAGAGCATCATGACATCAAGACAATTATACATATCTGTTTAATGACCATCATCATCATCACTGCTATCATCATCATCATCATTATCATCATCATCATCATCACGCACACCATTCATTATCATTAGTCTCTTTCTCACGATCCATGACCATGATGACCGTCAATACCATCTCACACACACACACACACACACACACACACACACACACACACACACACACACACACACACACACACACACACACGAGACAAAGACAGAAACAAAACGAAACTGAAATTGTAGATGTTACTAAAAAGACTCCAGTAAATGTCACGAAGGCCAGGGGCTCCAGGACTGGTCATGGATTCCAGAGGTGTAGATTCCAGCAAGACAGAATTCTTAGATATCATGAATTTCACTTAGTCGCAAATTCCACAGTGTCATGGATTGTGTCATGGAGTGCACATTATTATTATTATTATTATTATTTTGGAGTTCAGTACACGCCGACGGCTTTAAAAATTTTCATTGATATTCCAGAACAACATTAACTTCAGGAACATACGGCACGATGTAGAAAAAAAAAAAACTATCAAAATTAACACAGTGGTGGGGAATACAGAACCTCGCAATATACTTCAATTTGCGATGAAGTTTTGTTTCGCTTCTCAGAAACTCAACGTAGCCAAGAGGTGAAGTGAAATGGCTGACTGAGAAGTTTTACAATCCCAGGACCAAGGGACGTCATACTTTGGCTGAATAAAATCATCTGGCGTTAAACACAGTAAACAAGTACCCGGGCTGAAAAGAATTAGGAAGAAAAGAAGATGGGATATTTAAGCTACGATTCATTAATATATAGACTACGATTCATTATTATATCATACAGTATTTAAACTATTTTTTCCTCTACCCTGGCCTAAAATTGCCGCCACTCCATCTTGAACGCCGAGATGAAATAATTTACCAAGATAACATGATGCTAGTCACGAAGAAGTGCCATAGAAAGGATGTGGCGCAGTTGGTATAAAAGCAGTAAAGGTATAAAAATCTGCATTAGGTTCACGTGAAAAGGTATAGGTAAATATAATTAAACTTCCAGCACACATGACTCTACATAGCTTTCATAAACCTCTCCAGTTCGAGGGTGTCTTGTATATATTATCCTCCCTATCTTCATGGCATCTTGTTTAGCCTATCATTTACGGAAGTGGCGAGGTTAAATATAGCCTTCATTAACCTCTTTCACTACTGTACTACACTTGTTTTGACCTGGCCCGAAACTGTCTGCTCTGCGTGTTGAATCCTAAGTTGCAGCAATCGATTAACACTAAGATATAATGCTAGTCACGAAAAAGTGCCACGGGAAGAATGAAGGGCCACGGCATTGTCTTTTGCTGCCACTAAGTTACTTGAAGTAAGCCGTACAGGGACGAATATCTGGGCCAAGCAAGGGTATAGGGAGCTCTCCTTAAGCTAATTACAATCGTCTGGTGGTGGCAAGAATGAAAAAAAAAAAAAAAAACTGCGAGAGTGAAAGAGTCGATTCAAAGGTAATCTATTTATCTATCTATCTATCTATACCTACACAATCCTACCTACCTATCTATCTATATGCCAATACAAAATCACATTTACAGACTGGGAGTGTAAGAGGAATCAGAATTTTATAAAGCTTCTCATGTGCAAAGATGGAGAAGACGTTTATATTGGTGTGAAATAGCGTCAGATTATTTTCACAACTAATGCCTTTCTTCTCTAATACCCAAATGCCGATATCAGGACTGGTATGCTTAGGAAATTTATCACACACAAATACTTATCCGCACTCAATTTAGCACCTCTCTCTCTCTCTCTCTCTCAGCCGTAATATCCTTAATTTTTGTACGCCCTAAAATAGATCTCGGCTCCCCAGACTATCGGTATTTGTCTGCTGTCTGTTGTTCCTCCCATTCCCTACGTCCCTTGGCTCTCTATTCTGTCTGTTGTGTCTATTTCGGTGGCAGGTTTGGCCTCGGCGCGCGGCCAAACACCTGCATTATTGACGAGCCGAAACTTCCCGCGGGACAGAAACCTGCTCTGGCTTATAAGGATATAATTGAGAAAATCGTGTTAGAGTCTGAGAGAGAGTGTCGTGCTGGAGAGATCTATACCTGTACATGTTTATCTTCCTCCCCAACCTGTCAGCTTCCTAATCTACCTCTGTCCACCTCTTTTACCTGTCTGCCTATTTGCCTCCCAGTTCATTCGCTATTCATCTGCCTACCTTCAAATATTTATCTGTCAGTCTCTACCTGTCTACTTGTACGCTCACCTGTTGATCAGCCAGTCTGCCTCTAGTTTACCTGTTTACCTGTCTTTCTCCCCCACCTGTCTACCCCAACGTTCACATGTTGGTTTACTTATTTGCCTCCTAGTTTACCTGGTTATATACTGTTTGTGTGAAAGTTTACTGGTCAGTTTACCTGGGAATTTGTTAATCTTTGTTTTTCTCTTTTATCTACCTGTGGAGAGAGAGAGAGAGAGAGAGAGAGAGAGAGAGAGAGAGAGAGAGAGAGAGAGAGAGAGAGAGAGGGGGAGTAAACACTTGTATTATTAACTACCTGACCAACTTTCCTCAACACAGGGAAAACCACTTCAAAACCTTCATTACTGCATAGCCAAAGTACTACAGGGAAAACGTCTCTCTCCCTCTCTCTCTCTCTCTCTCTCTCTCTCTCTCTCTCTCACACACACACACACACACACACACACACACACACATACACACAACTTCACAATCAAACAGCAGGGAATATTACAGTGAAATATGAAGACTAGAGAAAACTGCTTCGGAAGACTTTGCTTATTACGAAAGTGGTCAAGATCCTTTATAAATATCACCCGTGGCTCTCATCATCATCATCATCATCATCATCATCATCATCATCACCACCACCACCACCACCACAGTTCCTAGTCAGTAACCTTTTCAGCCACTGCACATCATTTTCATTTTCCTTGCCCTCCCCAAATGATTTGACTCAACTTCCGAACGGTATCCAGTAATGAAGAGGTTGATGTGAATTATATGTAATCCCTCCACTTCTAAGTCTCTCCTAAGCTAACTAAAAAGCCTCTGAAATTAGCAAGAATGAAAAAAATAAAGAAAAACATCGAGTAAAGACGTTAGCCTGAATTTGAAGCCCCGGTAATGTTTGAATTGTTGAGTCTGTGTTAATAATTCTCTCGTTTTCTGTGTCTGACGAATTTCCTTCTCTGTCTTTTCCCTTTCTCTCCCTTCCCCTCGTTCCCTTCTTCAATACGTCTTTCTTTTAGTGCGATTAATTAGTACTCTCTCTCTCTTTCCCTTCTTCAATACGCATTTCTTTCACTGCGATTAATTAGTCTCTCTCTCTCTCTCTCTAGCATCACGTGCATTCATTTATGTTAACTTCACGATAAGAAAATAAACAATACTTTTTAATACGTTGCCGCTTAAAACAAACCATAATGGCGACCAGAGCGGGGAACGCTGTCTCCCCTGCACATCTGTTACCCGTGATTTTCTTTCAATTGCAAAATCTATTTCAGGTGGGAACTTCATGTTTTCAGTCATTTTCATCACTCTAACTTCGATCACGCTCACTAATTTTTCTTTATTCTCTCTCTCTCTCTCTCTCTAAGCTGGGTAAATTCGTCCGTAGGCAGAACAGTGTATAAAAAAGCGTCCTCAAGCAACGGCCATACCACATTGAGTACACCGCTTCCCGTCCGATCAGGGAAGTTAAGCAACGTTGGGTCTGGTTAGTACTTGGATTGGTGACCGCCTGGGAACACCAGATGCTCTTGGCATCCCTACGTGTCAAGTGGGGTTGATGGAGGATTAGTGCCCCTTCCTGTAAAACAATTAACTCTAAGCCCTTGGCCACCCCGTCTGGGATACATGGCGCCTGGCAATGAATGAATGAAGCTGAAGGAATTAATGCATCATGAGAAACTGAATGCACATACGCCAAACTTTCCATTTCTCCTTTAATCACTCTTTCTATCCATCTATCTATCATTTAATCTACCGCCAGACTTTTATTCAACCGTTCAATCTGATAACTATTTTTCTATTCCATTCTTGTTCTTTTTAAAAGATTATATTCAACTTAGGCCAGATCGATGGTGCTGAGAGGGTTAATGTAGGGGTTAATCTAATCTTCCGAAAATTGTCTCCTCAGCCGTATAAAATCGCAGGGAAAAAGCAATAAATACAAAAAGAAGCCATCGTACAGAAGGAGTTAAGGGTAAAGAGGATTTACACACACACACACACACACACACACACACACACACACACACACACACACAAACACACACACACACACACACACGCACACACACACACGCACACACACACACACACACACAAAGCATCAACCAAACCATACTCCGCTTACTCCAACTTGGCCTAAAATTGCGATCTCCCCCCGTCTTCAGGGCTGAGCTGTTACTCTAGAACATGATGGTGGTCACGAAGAGGTACTTTGGAAAGGAAGTAGAGCCGTTCATTCAGATAAACCCAGGGATGCAACTACTTTATACTACCTGTACTACTATTGCTACTCTCAGACTGCATTCTGCTTAAGAGTAACGTTTCTCACTTATATACTTATATACTTGTATGTGGTTGGTTCCAGTTCTAAAAGTAAATAAATGAAAAAAATAAGTGAATAAAAATCGTCCGGGGGAAGTAAGAAAAAATCGCATCATCGGACTGAGGAGGTTAAGTTGTAGGTGAAATGATAATGAATGTGTAATCAGGAAGGATACAGGCTGGAGGAGGGGGTAAGACACTGGAACGCCTCGCTGCCTGCAAATAGCTGCGGACGTCTCTTAAAAGCGTCAAAACAAGTCTAACTCAAAGGGAATCTTAGGAGAAGCGGAGGTGGCCAATAGACGAGCATTTAGTTGGGGAGGATTGGGGCATTTAGGGGATAATGAATGCGTGAATGGAAGGGCGAGAGGGCCTGTTTTAATTCACTCCCAGCCCTCTCATTCACCGCTATTCACTGCGTCCGTCCAGTCGTCCCGGGTCTGGATATTAGGCTTCAAGATGGCCGTCGAGGCGGACAAATGTGCATCGTAAAGCGTGTGTAGCCCCAGATTAAGTGCACGCGGCGTAATTAACAGTTTACTGGCTTCTTTGCACCTACTCTAACTGGTAACTGACTCGAGGAACTGATATCTGTCTCGAGGAACTGGTACCAACTGACTCGAGGAACTGGTAACTGACTCGAGGAACTGGTATCTGTCTCGAGGAACTGGTATCTGTCTCGTGGAACTGGTAACTGACTCGAGGAACTGGTATCTGTCTCGAGGAACAGGTAACTGACTCGAGGACCTCGTAATTGACGCGAGGAAATGGTAACTGCACCTTCCCACAAAATGAAATGTGATCTGATTCCACTACAAACCTAAGTAACCACACACACACACACACACACACACACACACACACACACACACACACACACACACACACTGTACTAACGGAATATAAAATGCAGAAATCAATGAGAAATTAGATTGTACAGCCTTCGCCAAGCTAAGCCGGCCTTGGCGGGTGGGGCACTAAAAGCCAGCTCTCCTGAGTTGCGGGTTACCCTGGCACCTGCTCCGCCAAACTTCGGGATCATAACAACACAATACCTATTAACCACTAAACACCACAAACATAACCACGAAACACCACAAAGACAATCACAATGTACCACAAGTACAACCATGATACACCACAAACACAACCATAATACACCGCAAACACAACAAATATACAACACAAAGACAACAATGATATACCACAAATACAACCACGATATGCCACAAACACAACCACAATACACCACAAATACAACCACAATACACCACATATATACAACCACAATACACCACATACCGGTATACAACCACCATACACCACAAATACACTGATCCACACTTTTGAACCCTGTGTTTCTCAGGACACTCTTCTCAGGCGAATAAAAGTGTCTGGTGTCAGCTAAGGGTCAGCTAAACCTGGTAACTTTCAGGTGTGAGTCGCCTTGCAGCAGTAAAAGGTTTCAACAAAGACGAACACTGAATTATACCTAACATCTTAGTACTAAATCAACGTTCTCCTTCGGCGTTCAAAGGTAAAACTGCCATTTTACTTTATGCTGGTCATACAAAACATTATTACAACTGACTTCAAATATCAACATACACACAGTTACCTAATCTTCTTTCAATCATCATAATTTAACAAACACTTAAAAGTAGCACGATGCCAGAAACACTTGCATTAACTCAGTATCTTACAACATGTGAGGTGTTTTTTGTAGAGTGTGTATTGTAGCAGTCGACTCGCACACGCCTGACACGGGTAGGCAGCCCTAGAGATGGAAATAAAAAGCGAAAAAGTACAGTATAAGAAGGGGGTCTTGGACTGGACATCTGGCACTAGAGTACACAGGTCACTATACTCGTTTCACTCTGACTTTGTCCAGATTTATATCCTTTTGAAATCACTTAATGTAGTCCAGTGGCAGAATGAAACTATACTTCGGCTCTACATTCTTCCCATAACACTTCTTCATAACTAGCGTCATTTTCTAGTGCTGACCTATTGTCAAAAATCAGCATTCACGATGGGAAGATGGCAATTTTAGGCCAAGTCACAGTAAACCGAGTACAGCAAAATTTTTAGTACAGGTTGCCATCACGCTCTTCCCTAATCTCATGAAAATAAAAACTCCTTCTCCCCCTCCCTCACCTCCAAGCACCTGTTACAAGAAGTTATCACGGCCCCCAGTGCTCGTTTCGATACGCCGACATGCATTCAGTACAGAGCTTTTGTTTCTGGGAAGTTAAACAAGAGCTCTAAAGTCGGGATGTGGCGCTTGGCCGGGCTATTGTTGGTCTCTGGTATTGTTCAGTGGGGTTTAGAAGCTGCGTCGTGGTGGGGGTGGGGGGGGAAGATCGAAAGAGAGGAAGAGGAGCAATGAATGAGGATTGGGAGAGAGAGGAAAAAACATCAAGGGGAGAGGAAAGAAAAGGAGAGGTACAGAAAGATGGAGGAGGAAGAGGAGGAGGAGGAGATAATAAATAAGGAGAGGGGAAGGAAGAAGTAAAATGCAGGTTATATTCAACAGGTAGGGTAGGGGAGAAGAGTGATCAGTTAAAAGGGATGGAGAGGAGGCGAGTGAGAGTGCATGAAGGAGGGTGGATTTTTATGGGCGCGAGGAAGAGGAGGTAAGTGCCGATGGGAACGACAAGCCCAGTTCCTCGAGAGAGAGAGAGAGAGAGAGAGAGAGAGAGAGAGAGAGAGAGAGAGAGAGAGAGAGAGAGAGAGAGAGAGACGGGGGGGGGGGGACTAGACTCAGGTGAAAAATACATATACCTGAGAAAAGCAGGCAGTTCAGAGGTCCAGTTCATGACAACGAAATGAAGCAAAAATGGGAGGGGGACAAGAGGCTTCGGACAAATATTATACCATCATGAAGGATAGTAAATTGCCTTGATATTAAAAAAGATGGATATAAAAACAGTGGGTCCTTCCTGTTCTAATTTATGGATCGGAAAGAAGAGGCTAACAAAACTCCTGGAAAGCAAAATTTACCTATGTATGTTTGGTGTCATGGAAAGATAACGCTTCGAGCTTCTTGGCATATCACACACACACACACACACACACACACACACACACACACACACACACACACACACACACACACACACGAAAGCATAATCGTCACACACACGCACAAAAAAAAAAAAAAACGAATATGGATGTGGGCAGGTGACGTCCATCGTAAACAGGTGACTGATGGACAACCAGGGTAACTGAAAGGCAACACGGACATGAAGTGAAGGAAAACCAACAGCAACAGGCCTACTAGTCCTTTCGAAGCTGTTTGTTATACAGTTGGTTATAACTTGGGTAACTATCCCGTGAGTTAAATACAACGATAGAAAAGCAGGAAGGTAGGAGGAAGGGTAGGGTATGCAGGAAGGCAGAAATAAAGATACGGAAGGCACGAAGGTAGCATGAAAAAAATGTAGGGTAGGTAGGTAGGTAAGTAAGCAGAAGGGTGGGGGAAGGCAAGATGGAATATACGAAGAAGTGTAAAGTAAGAAGTTTAGCAGGAAATTCAGAAGGTATCAGAAGAGTAGATTAGGTAGGCAACAAAGTATGGGAGGGAAGACAGGTAGGCAGTAAGAGGAATTAAAGAAAGCAAGTAGGTAGGCAAAAGGGTAGGGTAGGAAGGCAAAGACAAAAAAGACGGGTAACTCAAAGAAAACAGGAACAGTGGTAGGCAGATACAGGCAGAAGGATGAGAGAGATAGGCAGGAAGATAGACACAAGGTTAGACAGGTATTGGGGAATACTGGCAGGTTGGCAACAGGACTGGGTAGCAAGGCAGATTGCGACAGAAGAAAGGTAACTTAAAAAAAGGCAGGATAGGTAGGCAGGAGGGCGAGGCAGGGAGAATGCTGGTACAGGAAGAAATATGAGGCAGTTAGGCAGGCAGATGCAGGCAGAAGGGTGTGGAAGATAGGCAGGCAGGCATAGCAAGAAGGGTAAGGCAGATATGCAGGCATATAAGGTAGGTAAAGGTAGAAGCGTGAACCAGGTAACAGGTAAGGAGGAGGGTGGGCGGGTGGGTAGACAAGAGGGCAGGCGGGTAGATAGGTAGGAGGGTAGGCAGGTAGGCAGGCAGGAGGTAAGGCAAGACACTGGAGATGCGGGTCACATTAATCCTGGCCCCAATCACTCCTGAGGGAACCCAAATGAGACCCAGAGGAGAACCCGAACCCATCTTGCCTTACCCCTCACCCTGGGAAAATGGTGTAATGATATAGAAAACGAGAGAGAGAGAGAGAGAGAGAGAGAGAGAGAGAGAGAGAGAGAGAGAGAGAGAGAGAATCAACTGAATATACAAGCTATCAATAACGACAGGAAAATAAATAATAACATAAAGTATAATAAGATAATGGCAAAACATGTAACATTGGATCTCGCAAAGTTGGCATCAGGAAGGGTAAGTGCGATGAGTGAAGAAATGGGGAAGCGTTGTACTGCCCATTGTGTGTGTGTGTGTGTGTGTGTGTGTGTGTGTGTGTGTGTGTGTGTGTGTGTGTGTGTGTGTGTGTGTGTGTGTGTGTGTGTGTGTGTGTGTGTGTGTGTGTGTGTGTGTGTGTGTGTGTGTGTGTGTGTGTGTGTGTGTGTGTGTGTGTGAGAGTCTGTTTTTGTTTGTGTTTTTGTGTGTTTAAGAGTCTGTTGTTGGCTGTGTTTAGCGTGTGTTAAGAGTCTACTGTTGGCTGTGTTTTGCGTGTGTTAAGAGTCTGCTGTTGTCTGTTTTGTGTTTAAGAGTCTGTTGCTATCTGTGTTGTGTGTGTATCAAGAGTCTTTATCAACCGTCAGGGTGCAAACATGTGCCAGCGTATGAAAATAAATTACATAGTACGAGCACCCACTTTAAATGACAGTCCAGGCTGGAACAGAACCCAGGCTATGGGAGTTGACACTATTGCTATGGAGAGGAACGTGATGACTAATGAGCACCAGCAAAGGAATATATAAAACGGAAGTAAATACTCGTATACAAACAAGAAAAAATGAGGAAAAATACCATTGACGATTATACCATTAATCTGGAAAAACACTATAATTCCTTAAAAAAAATGCAGGAAACAAATACTTCAAGAAATTCATGTAAAGAAGAAAGTGAAATTAAGATTATATAAATGAATACATTTAATATACGAGTATACCTGTGAATAAACACCGAATGAAATGCAAAAAAAAAAAAGTGAAAATAAAATAAAAAGGAGAGTAAACCAAATAAGGCCATACCATAAAAAAATGTGGCCACACACAATTCTGAAACACAACAGAGGCATAAAATGGAGGCCTGGGGTCCCTTTTTAAAAGACTGGAGGTACTGACGGGACTTGGAACGGCATATATATCCAATAAAATTTCGAAGTTTAAATGGTACAAAGAGGGGGAACTTCCGGAGATGGGAACGAGGGCAGAGGGACACATGGGTGGGTGAGAACGAGCCTGGAAAACTGTTCTTTGGTAGAAATTCCCCCGAAACACCCAACAAATATTAATATAAAAGAAAAAAAACTAAATGAGTCACACGGATTCTAAAATTTGCAGCCGTGAGGGAAGGGGGAAGAGGGGGTTGCGGGAGGGGATGGGGAAGAGGGGGTTGCGGGAGAGGATGGGGAAGAGGGGGGTGCGGGAGGGGATGGGGAAGAGGGGGGTGCGGGAGGGGATGGGGAAGAGGGGGGTGCGGGAGAGGATGGGGAAGAGGGGGGTGCGGGAGTGGATGGGGAAGAGGGGGGTGCGGGAGGGGATGGGGAAGAGGGGGTTGCGGGAGGGGATGGGGAAGAGGGGGTTGCGGGAGGGGATGGGGAAGAGGGGGGTGCGGGAGTGGATGGGGAAGAGGGGGTTGCGGGAGAGGATGGGGAAGAGTGGTGTGCGGGAGAGTAAGGGGAAGAGGGGGTGCGGGAGGGGATGGGGAAGAGGGGGGTGCGGGAGGGGATGGGGAAGAGGGGGGTGCGGGAGAGGATGGGGAAGAGGGGGGTGAGGGAGGGGATCGGGAAGAGGGGAGTGCGGGAGGGGATCGGGAAGAGGGGAGTGCGGGAGGGGATCGGGAAGAGGGGGGTGCGGGAGGGGATCGGGAAGAGGGGGGTGCGGGAGGGGATGGGGAAGAGGGGGGTGCGGGAGGGGATGGGGAAGAGGGGGGTGCGGGAGGGAAAGGGGATGAGGGGGTGCAGGAGGGGAGGGGGAAAATGGGAGTGCGAGACATGAGGGGATGAGAATAGGGGCAGCGTGAGGGGTGAGAGGAGAGAGAGAGAGAGAGAGAGAGAGGGGGGGGGCGGGGGAAGGGGGCAGTGCGAGGGAGTCAACAGTGTGACATTTACCGGGCGATCACTGGTTAAAGGTGGCATCTCACTCTCACCTCACTCACTCACTCACTCTCTCACTCTTCACTTCGGTCACTCCCATCTCTCTCTCTCTCTCTCTCTCTCTCACACACACACTCACACACACACACACACACACACACAAAATTCGATCCCTCACTCCCTTCTCTCTTTCACACTCAGCTTCAAACACCCACTTTTCACATTTCCCTCATACTTCAATTTTTTTTTTTCTCTCTCTCTCTCTCTCGCATCCCATTTAACACGTATACATCATCACTCCTCACCCTTTCACAAGAACCAGCATTTTCCTCGTTATTTTCGCACTTATCCTCTTTTCTCACATCTATACCTCGCACTTCCTCCCTCAAATGGCATACCTCTCTCTCTCTCTCTCTCTCTCTCTCTCAAATACGCACACGCTAGCACATTTACATACACAAACACATTCATTGGTACACACAGGGTCGCACAAACAGAAGGGCCCGAGTGGTTCATGAATCACATTGACGGATGGTTGGGAGAGTCTGCCCCGCCTTGCCCTGCCCTGCCTTGTCCTGCTCTTCCTTGCCTTCAACTGTCCTACCTTGCCCTGCCTCGTCCTCCCCGCCCCTACCCTTCCTTTTCAGTCAAGTTTTATTATGTTATGTTCCCTCATCTCCTGCCCTGTCTTTTCCGCTCCGTTCTGTCTTGTTCTATCCTGCCCCTCCTTGCCGTGCCTTGTCCTGCGCTCCTTCCTTACCCACCTGCCCCTGCCCTTCCACTGCTCTTTCCGTGCTATGTTCCGCTTTGCCCCATCCCACGCAAACTTGCCAAGTCCCACCTCAACCAAATATATTCCCATTCCCACTCACACCTGCCACGCCCTCTTCTGAATCTGCCCACCTTGCAGTTTCCATCCGCTCCTGTTCCGTCAGTAGCTCTTATGTGTCCTTCCCAATATCCTGTATGCCTGCTTTCATCTCCAGTCTGTCCCTTCTCGCCTTCGTCTGTCCCGTCTCATCTCCAGTGTACCCCCTCCCGTCTCTTATTTGACCCTCTCTCATCTCCAATGTACCCCCTTTCTCCAGTGTGCCCCCTCTCATCTGCAGTGTGCACCCTCTCATCTCCAGTGTGCACCCTCTCATCTCCAGTGTGCACCCTCTCATCTCCAGTGTGCACCCTCTCATCTCCAGTGTGCACCCTCTCATCTTCAGTCTGCCCCTCTCATCATCTCTGTACCCCTTCTTATCTCCAGTCTGCCCCTCAAATCTCCAGTGCATCCCCTCCCATCTCCAGTCTGACCCCTCCCATCTCGTCTGACCCCTCCCAACTCCAGTCTGCCCCTCCCATCTCCAGTGTATCCCTTCCCATCTCCAGTCTACTTCTCTTATCCCCAGTCTTATCTCTCCCATCTCTGGTGTACTCCATCCCATCTCCAGTCTGCCCCACCCATCCTCAATCTGATCAATCTCATCTCAAATCTACCTAGCCCCACCTCCAATCGGCCCCATCTCCAATTATCCTCGCCATACTTCCAGTCTGCTCCGTCCCATCGGCAACATTCCCAGTCCTATCTTCAATCAGTTGCACGCCGCCACACCTGCAAACTGCCAGCCTCACCTGCAGCACTTCAAGTTCTATCTCCAATCAGCTCCTCCCGCCACTACCTCCACTCAAACCCTCCTTACCTCCAACACTCCCATGCAGTTCAATCTGCAACCAGGTGCACACAGCCCCACTTCCACTCAGCCCCGCCACACCCCAGCTTGCCCCGCCCCACCTGCAACACTCCCAGTACCATTTGCAATCAGGCCCACCCAGCCCCACCTCCACACTGCCCCATCCTGGTAGGTCATGGGAGGAACGGTCTACCTACGCACCTGCCCCCCACTCAGTCACCTTGTTTACACCTGTCAGGGGCCAGCTGCTGCCACCACATCAATACCACTCACATCTCACTCACTCAACCTCAAAAGATTCACTCTACCTCTATACACTCTTAATCTGTACCTAAACATTCACTCTGCCTCCATACACTCACACTGTTCCCATACATTCACACTACTGTACACTCACTGTCCCCATACATTCACTCTATCATCTCGGCATCGCTACATTGGTTTACCTTCACCAGACATACCTTGGCCACTCCCACAATCTGATCACTAAGACGTGGTTACGTGAAATACATTCGCTTCCCACATTCCCTGCACCTACAGCCATCAACCATACTACCCTTTCTCAGTCACTTACACTCCCTTTATTTGTTACTTTCAACAGATTCCTTAATAATCAAGTTCGCGCGATTACACCACTCCAACCGGAGAACTACCTCAATAACTAAGTTCATATTTCCTTTCCCTATTTTATCCTCTTTTATGTAACGTTAATCGCAAACGAGATCAGTTTACCCCTCTAGTTATATTTCTGTCATTATCTGCACGACAGAGAGATATATTGGTAATACTTTTTTGTACTTTTAGTCATAATTAATCACGTTTAAATATTAACAAAGAGCCATCAGCGTCGATCAATACGCTTAAAAGCATTACACCTAATCAATATATATTTTTCAGGATTAATTGCCGTCATTAAATTTATAAAAAAATCTCCACAAATCACTAATACGTGTGTGTGTGTGTATATATATATCTATATATATATATATATATATATATATATATATATATATATATATATATATATATATATATATATTTTCCCAACATATCCATCAATTAACATAAATATGTTTGGCATTATGTCGTCCTCACTGATTAGTGTACAATATTGTAATTCGATTTAAAAGCTTTACTCTCATCAGTGTCATACACCCAAGCTTTAGTCACTCATCACATCTACTCATACACAACCCCATCAGGCCGTAATAGACACACCATTACTCATATCATCACAGACACTGCACCTACCTGCCTCCGCCATCACATAATACACAGTAATTAAAGTGTCCGCTGCGGATGCACCTGGAAGGGAACATAGTATAATCCTGGTAGTATTCTCGTAAGATTAGCACCCGTAGCACATCTTCCTTGGCGATTTATTATGCATTTTACACCCTAGCTTTGTACGGTACTTAAGCATAGATGGTAATGACTTGGCTTAAAGAAAATAAAGGTGTTCTATGCAAAAACAAACTGGCCAGGAGGAGGTGCTGGGGGGCCTACAGATTTAAAGAGAATACAAACTTTCAATTAATTCCCTCTCACTTATTTTTACAGAAATTACAGTGAAAGAAGGTACAAAATTATCCCACGTGTCTATCATCCCTGAAGAAAAAAAAATCTTAGGGAAATACTGGTTAATTTATGTTGTGGAGGTGACCCAAGGGAAGAGGGATTATCCTTGAAGGGCTGCCATTTTTGTGGACGTAGACAACAACCTTGGTCTACTTTCCGATACACATGCTCTTTACGCTACAGATATATCACACGAGGTCCTTCGCTGGGTGTGGTAGCTGTGCACTGTGGTAGTTGTGGCTGTGGTGGTGGAATTGCTTGTAGTAGTTGTGGTATGGTGGTAGTGGCTGGGGTGGTTGTGGTAACTGGGATGGTTGTGGTAGATGGGGTGGCTGTGGTAGTCATGGTAGCTGTGATGGTTATAGTGGTTGTGGTGGTTGTGGTTTTGGTGCTAGTCGTTGTGGTAGTTGCTGCAGCAGTAGTAGTTGTGGTGGTGGTAATGACAGTAATGGTGACGATAGCAATGATGGTGGTAGTAGAGGTTATGTGGTACTTAAGGTGGTGGTACTAGTGGAAGTACTTCTGGCAGCTGTGGTTGTGGTAGTGGTGGCAGTCATTGCGGCGATGTTAGAAATGGCGGCGTCAGCAGTGATACAGAATAATTGTGGTTGGTAGTGCTTGTGGTTGAGGTGATGGCCGTGTAAAACTGTGGTAAAAGAATGCTGGTGTTGTGCTGGATTATGTCAGAAGCTGTGGTGGAATGAAGGTATGATGACTGTGTGGCGGTGGTGAAAATATGTGGCACAAATCCTGTGGTGCAGTGCGGCGGAATGCTGGGGGAAACAAATGTGGTTGTGTGGTGAAGTGTAGTGAATGTGTAGGTGTTGTGGTACTGTGGTAAATACGTAGTTGTATGGTGGAAGTAGAATGGTGAGATAAAATTGTGTTAGCGGTGATTTAAAAAAAGTGTGTTGTGGTGTGGTGTGGTATATAAGTGACGTAAGTGTGGTGCTGGCGGTGGTGGTGGTTGTGGAGAAAGTACTGTAGGTAGGATACAGTGACTATACTGAAGTTACTTGAATATCTGACGTGGTGAAAAAAAAAAAAAAAAAAAAAAAAAAAAGGTATACTGGTAGTACTGGTGATGTCATTGTGGTGTGGGTGTGAAGCAATGCAGTGGGAAGTGATGAAGGACTGGTGGTGGTGTGGTGAGGCGTGGTGGTGGTAGTGGTGGTGGTGTGGTGAGGTTTGGTGGTGTGGCAGTGGTACTGGTGGTGGAGGTCTGGTGGAGGTGTGGCTGTGGCTGTGGTACTGGTGGTGGAGGTCTGGTGGAGGTGTGGCTGTGGTAGTGGTGGTGGAGGTCTGGTGGAGGTGTGGCTGTGGCTGTGGTAGTGGTGGTGGAGGTTTGGTGGTGTAGCTGTGGCTGTGGTAGTGGTGGCGGAGGTTTGGTGGTTGTGTGGTGAGGTGTGGTCATGTGTCTGTGGTATAATGGTGGTGGTGAAGGGTGTGGTCGAGGCTGGGTTATGGTTGCGATATGGGAAGTGGCGGTGGAGGTTTTGTGGTTGTGTGGTTAGCAGTAGTGGTGGCGGGATTGTGGTGGCAGTGGTTGTGGTGGGGTGGAATGGTAGTATGGTGAGGCCAATGACAGCGTGGTGGTTAATTAATTGGTTAGTGTATGACAGAGTGTCAACAGCACAGTAAGGTGCATTCACAGTACACTGCACAGTGATTACATTTGAATAAAAGAAAGAGTATACAGTGAAGTCTGAAGTATGAATAAGTGGAGTATCTGGGAGTGTGTATTTATACAGTGAAGTATGCTGAAGTATGTGTCAGTGCAATGAAGTGTATAGTGAACTGTATACTGAAGTGTTGTGAAGAATACAACGAATTGTATACAGTGAAATTATGAGTAAGTATATAGAAAATGCGTAGTGAAGTGAATTTAAGGAAGTGTAGTGCAAAATGCACAGAAAAAACAGTGGTGTAAAGTGGTGTATAATGAAGAACATAGTGATGTGCAGAGTAGTGTAGAATGCAAAATGTACTGAAGCGTACAAGAACAATGAAACAATGAAGTAGTTCAGTGTACAGTGAGGTACATTAATAAAGGTACAGTGAAACGTATGAAGGTACAGTGATGTGTATATGAGTGCAGTGAAGTGCATAACAATGTACAGTGTGGTAATATCAAGTATTGGTGTTGCTAATGTAATGCTGTAGTGGCAAGATTATGGTGCAAGAATGATAAAACAGTATTTGGGCAGCTGAGTCACAGTGAGGAAGGTCTGGTGTATTCCTAATATTGTGTAGTGGGGACGGAATGATGGGCAAAGGTAGTGCAGATGTGGGAAGCCTAGCGTGGAGAGCTGTAGTGTGATACAGTATGTTGTAGTGCAGTGTAGTGACAATATGGAGTTGTAAATGGTTTAAAGTGTAGCCTAAGGTGATATAACGAACGACAGCACAAGCAGTATAATACAGCGCAGCGTAGCGTAGTAGACGCAGAGAGTGACGTGTGGTGTAGTAAGTATGCAGAACATACGCAGAGTTCAGGGCTGTAGTGAATGAAATGTTTAGTGTATTATTGGGATCGTTTTGTGCAGTGTAATAAAGTACTATTTTGTTGCGGTAATGTAGGGTACTGTTTATTCAGTGCATAAACACAGTAGAGAAAAGTGTAACAGTACATTATTAGTATAGTACAGTATAGTACACCATAGTACAGTACAGGTAGAGCACAGCAGAGCAGAGTAGAGTAGAGTCGAGTAGAGTACAGTACAGTATAGTATAATACAGTACTGTACAGCAAAGTGATGAATCGTGCATGCAGTGTAGTGTGGTGTGGTGATATGATGTGAATGTGGTGTTGTAGTACACTAAAGTGTAGTGTAGTGCAGCAATGCATAGAGTGGTTGTGTTATGTGGTGTAGAATAGTGTGGCAGTGTAGAGTGGTACAGTGTGGTAATGTGTAATGTAGTAGTGTATCGCGACAGTGCAGTGATGTACTGTGTAACAGTAACGTGGCTGGTAATGCAGTGTGGCCGCGTAGTGTGATAATGTAGATATGTGTAGTGTGTAGTTCCGGGCACTGTAACTATAGCAGAGAGTGATAGTGTGGTATGGTACTGCAGAGTAATGGGGATTGTGTTGAAATATTTACTGTGGCGGTGCAGAGTGGCATGGAGTTGTGTGGTACTGTGGAAGAGTATTATATATATTATATTATATTATATATATATATATATATATATATATATATATATATATATATATATATATATATATATATATATATATTTGTGTGTCAGAATGTATATGTGTCACAATGTATATATGTATGTGTGTGTATGTATGTATGTATGTACGTACAATGTAGTATGGTGTAGACAGTGTGATAGCGCATAATGTACTAGTGATATGAGGAAGTGCAGTAGTATAGTACAGTATAGTACAAGTTCATGGTAGTACAAACAGGTGCTAAATAGGTCTTGTAGTGTGTTAGTGCATAGTTTGGCAGTATAATGCATGTACGGTAGTGATAACATCCACAGCGACTCAGGGGATACAACAAGCACAACACAATCAAGGTCGCATGCAAAAGCCAACAAATGCAGTGCTTGTCCCCTCACGACCTCATTGGCTACCTTCATACTCAGCTCGAAGGACTTGGGGCTACAGAGGCTATCACCAACAATTTGTACCTCATTCTTAGTTTCATTGGGTTATTGTATCATTTTACACTTTCATTTTCATTATCCATGCTCATAACTCTGGTCAATCGCTTCTTTATATTCTGTTTCTTATGAAGTGAATCTTGAGTTCATCATGCTAACTTTACACCTCTTCCCTCGTCCAGTCTTACCTTAGGAATATGGTGCAACTACACTCTGATTATCACAGTTTTCTTTCCTTGTTCTTCGAATATCTAATTAAAGATGATTTAGTTTTCCAATATTCCTTGATATTTTGTACTCCTTGTTTGCCAAAGAAATGCACCTAAGGTGCAGGTCTAGAGCAGTAATACATATTTTTTTTCTCTTTTCCAGAGTAAGGTTTAGTGTGCGAGCTGCAGCTATAGATACGTTGTTAGTGTGTGATGTGGCATGGTAGGAGTGTGGTAAGACCCAGTGTGTCCCGCCCTGTGACTGGTGTGCCGGCTCCCTACCTTTACTGCCGCCATCGGGACCCCTGAGAATGGTGCATTCCTCTATGTTCCCGTAAGGTTGGAAGAGCTGACGGACATCCTCTTCAGTCTGTTGTTTACTAAGCATGCCCACGAACAGTTTCCTGTCCTCTGAAAACAACGAAAGCCACGCTGATTGTACATCTCTCTCGGGTTTATTTACAGTTTTAACAATTTAAATTTGTCAAGTCTAAAAATATAGTATTTATTTGTAATGCAAACGTTGCATTGATGTATCTGACCATATCACTGCATGCAACTTTTAATTAATATTTCTTTATTTTTTTTTTTCATTACAGCATGAATTTACAACTGAATAAACGACTGGTCTCTTACATTAAGATACCAAATAGAATGAACAATATCTGGCACAAGAAGTGAACTGTAAATCATGCCAAACAATTTGCATTACTTCTAAGTAATGACTGAAGTTACTCCTCAATTGACGACTGAACTGCAGATAACTGCATAGCTTTAAAAGCGTTGAAAATTTTGCTTATATGAGAATAATATATCAACTAATAGAGAAGTGAAGTCAGTCGATGACTGCATGTACATAAATAACAGCAATGAACTATCACCAGCGAGCAAGACGACTCTCTTCATTGACACACGCATGATAAGTGATATAAAACATATCAACATCTTTCAGAGTGAGAACATCTATCATGAGACTCTGCCAAGACTCTGTAACGTGGTGGTATTCTTTCTTTAGCCAGAACCGGAGAAGAGGATATGTAGCAGCTCCTTTTGTTGTTTCGCTACCATTTTTGTTTGCACTTTTTTGGGGGCGGCACTCGAGATTCACCCATAAAAAAGCATTTGCTAAAAAAAAAAAAAAAAAAAAAATACCGGTAAATAAAAAACACTGCGTACTGGGGAATCTCAGTGTATGCAGGGGTGGGGGGGGGGAGCAGGATTGCGGGGGTACAAAAATCATTTCTGTATTCCAAGTTTGGGATATAAAGGAGGAAGTCTACTGGTAAAGCTAATAAAAGAATGGGGGTGAGCATAGGGCCTAAAGTAATGTCATTAGATGTCATTACAAGATTAAAAAAAAGTACTAAACTTTGTTCTGCTGCAAACTAGAAAATACTTTGACTCGAAAATGAAGTGATAATACTCTACTAGCAAAAACAACGCACTGAGAACAGGAGATAACTTGGTTTTATGCAGGACCAGAACTTATATATATCGTGCAAGATCTTTGAGCCTCAGCCGCGATGTATTACAGTCCTCTTAATGAGAACAACAGGTATAACGGTGTTGTTTCCTGGTTCAATGGTGTCCTATGAATAACTGATTTATTCTCTCGCCTTTCTGATATACTCTGATGGTATTAATTATTGCAGTGCTAAGAGGCAGACATTGCTTATCCAGTGTCTCTCTCTTCATAACTGGTAATACTAAGAACAATGGTTCGCTCTGGTTAAGTCAACAAGAAGTCACCAGTCATTTCCCCAGAATAGTTTCCATACAAACTTCAACTTAAAAGTCCAAGTGTAGGCCTAACCTTTTATTCTTTTTAATGGATGGAGGACACCTGTAATCTGGTGTGGATTTTTTTTCTTTCCTTTCTCTGTTCATATTGTAAAGAAAAAAAAAAAAAATTATACCAGGCACATCTGCATATTCCTGCCACATGATACACGGAATTATTGATCTTTATTAGTTTCATGTGTCAGTAAACCTTTCCCCCACATACTAATTAGTACTGGCAGCGAGTAGTTACTGGTGACTGATGTGAGGTAATTTGATGGCGTGACAGCACCGAGAGACCTGGATTTTATTATCATCCTGACGAAAATGCGCTACATGACAGGATGATCATCAGTTGTTTTATAATCACCTGAGGCATTAAAATTACACTGATCTCATGATTAGTCTGATTACCTATCACTGGTTATTGACTTCATATAATGCTGAGGTTTTATATATATATATATATATATATATATATATATATATATATATATATATATATATATATATATATATATATATATATATATATATATATATATATATATATATGTAAACAGTTTAATATTACTGACACTTTGATCTTCTTAATTCTGCCAGCTCTGTAGTAACTAATAACAATATTACAACCATGTGATGTGTAACAGGTTTAGATCTGCACGCAAGTTCTCATTATAAATTATGCATGAAACTAAGTTGACTTTGTCTCATTTCAGAACGGAATATTTATTAAAAGTGCCTAAATAGCTAATGTCAAAATGCTATGGGCTCCTGTGCCGTAAAAAGTTCTGGGGTTATAGGCACCATATTGTAACCCAATTACATAAAACAAGGGAACAAAATAATAATAATTAAAAAAAAAAGGACTTAACACTGTACTTGGAAGGGTAGGGAGTGAGGGGTGGATCTAAAACTTGGAATACAGAGCAGTGAACACCACGAGAGAGGACAACACCGATAGGTCAAAATGTAAACTACACCACCACGCCACAGAAGTTGCATTGGTTGCGTCACACTCACACCTCCACACCATTAGCCAAGCATTGCGATTTATGGAGCAAAGGTATGAACCACTGGAGATTTTAGATATTTCGTTTTTTTCCACTCTTTCAAATTTGATTCTAGATGTTTACAAATCGCAATGGATAATTTTCTTATCATAATTTTCTAAACATCATACAGCAGTAATGAAACTATATCTTTATCTTCTTATAACAATAGGTCTTATGAAACTTACAGCACGATGGAACCGGCATGTGTCTATGGACTTACAAAGCAGTAAACAAGGACGCCACAAAGGAAACACTGCATGAGACTGCTTCTGTGATATGCAAACTCCCACAGAAAGCCATAAACACTCATTTCTCTCAGTTCCACGTAAAAAAAGGAGTCCATACCAGTAAATGAAAAACCAAAATGAACACTATTTTCTTTTCCATTCCGCAGTCTTTTTTCCTCCCTGCGTCTGGCATTCCCATACCCTCGCTCCGCTAAAGGCCCAATGTCCACTGCTTCAACAGGGATTGTGACCTTTACGAACGAGGGGAAAACGTGGGGGTGGGTGGAGGGAGGGAGGATGGCTGTGTGTGGGTGGGGTGAGGGGTGTCAAAAGGCGTACCACACCCAAGGAGGAAAAGACCGACTCGCTATCATCAATATTATCACAAAAACCTAAGTATATTATCATCATTATCATCAACTTTTACCTTTTCAGTCATTTGGTGGAGGTGTGAGCGAGGCACGTGACTAAGAGAACAACTACACTTCTCTAATATGTGTGGAGTACTTCAGTAAGACAACAGGGATTAATGTCATATACACGAAGCTGCAGCCACAGACAAGAGTGATGCAAGGCCACACAACAACTGGTAATAATAATAATAATAATAATAATAATAATAATAATAGATGCTCCCGGGGGAAATAAAATATATATATATATAATGATGAGTTACCTGTACACCTTTTAGCAAAACTCTTTACACCTGGAGCTGGGCTGCTGCTGTGGTTCTTGGTGTGGCGGGAAGGGAAGCTGGCTGAGCGAGGACATGATTGGCTACAACAGTCGTGACGTCATAGCCACACCTACACTGATTGGCCTATTCATTTACCTGGGATCACGACGTCACACCTCCGCTCCTGATTGGCTAGCGATGAAGTCCAATGGCCGTATTCTCGCGATCTGGCTTTCTAACATTTTTCATGGTTATTTCTGCATAAGGCAAGTAAATATCCTTTCTGTAACAACTAGGCAATATATCAGACCTAAACATTATCAGAAGTGTAACCTGCAAATTAAGTGATAAAGAAGATATAGTAGAAAGCCTCCAAGACGACGAGAATATGGCCATGGATGTCTTCTCACAGGACTAAGCTTAAAATGAGGAAACATACATGTAAATACTATCACAAATTAAATCTATTGGTAAAAGCTAAAAATACCTTAACATTAGCAAAATAGCATAATATGTACATTTGTAGTAGCTGTGTCAAAGCGTTCAATACAGTGTGTGTGTGTGTGTGTGTGTGTGTGTGTGTGTGTGTGTGTGTGTGTGTGTGTGTGTGTGTGTGTGTGCAGTTTTGAAACCAGGCGTTCCATATATATATATTTTTTTCATACACACGACTAAACTAGCAAAAAATATATACAGGAAATTCATAAAAAAAACTACCACTATCTGTACTAATTATAAACCCCTGCAATCCGATGACGTATATACTTTTCATTCTACACAGGTTACCTCCACACGATTTTATTCACTACTGGTCCTCTCAGGCTCGGAACAACTCTAGTACTCTTCCAGCTAACGCCAGAGGATTCAGAAAGTAAGTCGCAGGAGTCTAGGTGATAAGGAAACCTCTCGTAGTGAAGGGGAGACATTGAAGTTATCTCTAATCGCTCTATTTCAAAAAGTCTACATTAATGAGAATAAAATCGTGTGGAGTCAAATGTGTCATCGGACTGAAAGGATTACAGAAACCACTAACAGGAAAAATATATTGTAAAAAAAAAAAACTGCTGCCGATGATATACGATTTTTTCTCTAAACATAAAGAAAAAAAAATAAGATGAAGAATGCTGAGAAATCTTTTAGGCAGAATCTTGTAAACATCACCAAAAGCAACACAAATGCAGTACTGTGTGTTGATGTTTATGTAACCTTAATGTAAATATAATGTTTCTCTCTCTCTCTCTCTCTCTCTCTCGATGAAAAGAAAAAATGGAGAAAAGATAAGATGGGGTGAGGGAGACCAGGTGAGGAAACAAGGGTAGCCAACGGAGAGAGAGAGAGAGAGAGAGAGAGAGAGAGAGAGAGAGAGAGAGAGAGAGAGAGAGAGAGAGAGACCACATCCCATTTTCACCACGTAAAAGAGGGTGGAACAAATGGCCTAAAGCCTACGAATGGGGAATGGGGATTGCTGGGGAGAGAGAGGGGGAAGAGGTGAATGAGGGAGGGGGGAAAGAGGTGAATGAGGGAGGGGAGGAAGGTGAATGAGGGAGGGGGAAGAGAGGTGAATGGGGAGGTGAGGTGAATGGGGAGGGGGGAAAGTGAAGCAAGAAGAGGGACGAGGAAAATGGGTGGAAGACATGGAAATAATAAGAAAGGGGAGAAAGCTGCTGTAGGGAAAGGATGAGGAAAGATGTAGAGGAAGAGAAAGGAGAGGAAGGGAATGAGGTGTGTCTATGTGTATGACGAGCAACACACACACACACACACACACACACACACGACCAATAAATCAATAGCAGATACATGTCCACGGCAGCTCTCTCTCTCTCCCTCTCTCTCTCTCTCTCTCTCTCTCTCTCTCTGACTACATCCACCGTCATCCTCCCTTTCAACATTTTTCTCCTCTCATCCCTCCAAATTAATCTGCCTTTCGTTTCATACTATCCATCCCTTCCTTTTGCACCCAATACGAATGCATATAAACAACACGCAAAACCGCAAACTATCGTACCGTACATACCTCCTGTGACATTTCAGGGCAGAGCAAGAGGACGATCATATTTGCACATTTAAATACGAAATCAGAGCAGCTTGTTTCCTCTCCCTCCAACTCTACCATTCCCACCCTCCCTCCACAGCTTCCCTTCATCCACCTACCAGACGTACGATTAACTGAAGCTTGCATTACCAAATCGATACGACTCAAAGACCCCCATACAACAACTCTCAACCCACTCATCAAATATCCACGCATGCCATAAACGCCCAGGAAGAACCAGGGATGCCCAAATACCGTTTTCCCACGGCAGGGCAATTAGGTGTTATGGGAAAATGGTAGAGATATCACACGTCAGCAGCGAAGGGGGAGCGACGCTGCCCGGGGGGGGGGAGGGATGGCCAACGTATCGTACCGCACCTGTTGCAGCCTCGCCTTGTTGCTTCACCCCTCTAGCTTTCTTTGTTTGCTGCTAAATTTTACTTGTATCGACACTATTGATTTCTCTACATCACTGTTCTTTGCTGTTCGGGGCCTGTGAGTTTTGTCCTTCCGAGGCTGTATATGAAATTCTATCGAGTTAAAGTGTATGTTACTGCCACTACGTATTTGCAATTTCATCTTCAAAGGCATTCTTCGCCCCTTTCAACAGCTCGGCATATTCCGGAAGTCAGTAATCACATATGACTGAAGTGACGAAAATAAACGCTGAAGAGAAATTCCTAGGATCTAAGCCAGTTGAAGTTCCAATGAAGAGCCTCACCGACGTACCCTGTATTTTGCAAAAGATTACCATGAGACAGGATGCACGTAATATAATGTCTGCGATACGAGAAATCTCACTTGTAAAAATATGAACACCGTACACACACATCCTTAACCCATTCACCACAATAGCAACAATTTCAATTCCTTCAGATCACCAAAAGATTTTTAACAACTTGGGACGAACCTCTTGTAGTTAAAGCCATACGGAATTTGAACCTTTTTAATTTTTATTCCTGTGTAAGGTATCGCAAACACTGAAATACAGTACACATATCTCCTTAGTTCCTTAACTATGGTTGTGATCTTGCCATCGCCTGACAATCTGCACATCTGTTTAGGAAGTACCTCGTGAAGAGCCATTAACCCCTTCACTACGAGGACAGCTTTTTCTACTTCCTGCCACCGCCACTGAATTTTAAGCTTAGGAAAGACCACCAGTATGATTCAATATGGTTATAGTCGATTTGTTTTCATCTGACGGAACAGGCATCCTTTAAACGATGAATACCACGTTGTCGTTGCATGATTTTCACTGAGTGTTAGTTACGAGGTAGGAACAAGTCTCCTTGGTTACTAGTCATATTTATCCTACCATCTGACTACATCTGGCCAACTATCTCCAAGAAAAAGAGGCTACAGATCTTTGTCAGCTGAAAACAATATAATCCCTCTCCTGCTGGGTGACTATAGAAAACTGCACACACGTAATAATGAATCCACTCACCACTATGACTTCTAATCCGATCTTGCTGACACCAGACGATATTACTGTGGATCGCCTGAAGTGGTTTGAAATTACCTCCATTAATTCTTTCAACCCACGATAAGGACCTGATTATTTATATATTTATGATTACCTAACTTACAAATTACTCAGCTCTGGGGAGATTTCTTGTAGTAAAGAGGTTAATGAAGGCTATATCTTGAGTTTATTTTCCTAATCACCACAGACAACTTTTCCTGATCAATCCAGATGATTTTTGTTCCTGAATAACCCCAGGCGAGTTTCACCGCATCACTCTGGACAATTTTTTTCTCTGTTTTCCCGTATCCAGACAATTATTCTTTCTCCTGTCACCCCGCATTTTTTTTTTTTATCTCTGGAAGATTTTCTTGGCACCTGGATGATTTTCTGAGTACGACGGACGATTTTATGGGCACCCTGACTGTTTTCTTATAACCTGGGCGATTTTTTTTTAGCATCAGTCGATTTCCTGAGCATCCGGACGATTTTTTGGCACCCTGGACGAATTTCCGATCACCCAGACGATTTTTTGAGCACCCCAGACGATTTCTTGCCGCTTCGGAAGGACCTCTCGTAGGGAAGAGCTTAGACAATCTCCGCCACGCACTCAGATGATTATTTTATTTTATTCTTGCTATCACCAGACGATTTTATTCATCTTCACGGGGTAACCTCTCCAAGCGAAGGGGTGATGGGGTAAATTTTCACTTCTTTCCGAGCTGCCTCCAGGGGTAGAGAATTTTAGCTACGAGAGGCCGATTTAGTTTTGGTTCGCATTACGAGAGAGAGCGATCTTGCTAGACTGGAATGGGCTTAATTTGGGTACAGGTCTCTCTCTCTCTCTCTCTCTCTCTCTCTCTCTCTCACACACACACACACACACACACACACACACACACAAGCTCATGTAAACAGACACCTTCGAGCCCGTCCGTCACTGTCAGGAGAAATATCCTACACTTAAATTGTTAGGTTAAGACGGATAAGGTTGGTTAATCAGGTGTGACAGGTTAGAATGGGCTGAGTGTGGGTTAGTGAGTCAGAAATGATAGGTTGGCACTGGGTAGAATTGAAGAAGTTAGGCTGTATGTTGTAGAAAATGGGTTGAGTTAGGCGATAGGTAAGTATAGAAAATGTTAGGGAGGACTGGGTATGACTTATTGAAGCTGGTCTAATGCCTAGCTAAGAGGGGAAATAGACGCCTTGATTAAATAAAAATAGAGAAGTTGGTTTTCATGATAGACTTTGGAAGAATACAGACTGTAGTAGGTTACTGATGAAGAAGGTTGGGGATAGAAAATTGTAGGGTAGAGTGGGGTTACATTACTATGGCTGGTTAAATAAAGGAAGGAGAATAACAGAATGGACCAGGAGAGAGTTGAAGGAGCTATAGTTTTGCCTGTCAGTAAAGAAGGAAAATAGCTGGAGAGAAATGAGTAAAGGAATTATAGTTTAAGGATGACCATGACAGAAAATAAAAGGCTTGGAGAAGGTAGGTTACAAGTGAAGAATGTAGGTTATAAGCAGGCAAAGATTGGATGGACGGGCGGTGGATGGAATTAGCCAGAACTGAGCACGTTAGGCTGGGTTAGGCTTGGATGAAAAACAGAAGAATATAATGAGTCTGAACTGAAGTAAGGACTGCCGCCTGGATGGACACCAGAAGGATACCATAACCTAAGATGGAAAAAATGTACGTTTGCTTGGAATGAAGGAAATTTGAATGGACGAGGCTAGCGTGAAAAAATCTGATGAGAAACATGTACAGTTCTTTCAATCCGATAACTTACTAATTTATTCTTGTAATTTCTCGACGGTTTTATTTAGCTTTTGGGAAATAATGAAGAGGTAAATGAAAGCTTTATCTAACCTCTTCAGTTCCAGAAGTTTCTCCAACGCTGAATAAAAAACATGGACATAAAAATACGTCATCGGGCTAAAGGGTTACTTGGCTAGACTATACTTCAGGTAATCTCAACTCGTACTTTTGTGATTAAAGACAACGCAGGTGTAATTACTGAAGAACAATAACAGCTACGAAGAACACAGCTCCGATTCTGAGGAAGTGTGTGTGTTTCTGAATATTCTGTTACGATTGTGTGTGTGTGTGTGTGTGTGTGTGTGTGTGTGTGTGTGTGTGTGTGTGTGTTTTCGTGTGGGGGAGTGTGGTGACTGCGCCTTGAAGCATAAAGTTGAGATGATAGGACCAAGGTAGGCAACTTGTGTCGATCTGTGCTGACTGTTGTGGGTACATGTGACGCTATGTGATGAGGTATGGTGCTAGTAATTTGTGACGATGATGATGATGATGATGATGGTGGTGGTGGTTGTGGTGGTGGTGGTGGTGGTGGTGGTGGTGGTGGTGATGATGATGATGATGATGATGATAATGTGGGTGACAGTAGTGATTGTGCTGGTTGTAATGTATGGTTGTGGTGGTGGTGATGTGGTAGTGATGTGTTGGTGGTGATACGCAGATGTGGTAGTAATTTGTTGTAGTGATGGTTCGTGGTGGTGCCAATATTCATGGTGGTGTTCTGTGGTAGTGGCGGTGGTGGTGGTGGTTTGTGGTTTTTGGTGGCAGTGGTGGTGGTCTGTGATTTTGGTATACCGGTAGTTTGTGATGGTGCTTGTGATAGTGTGTGGTGACAAAGGTAGTTTGTGGTAAGTGGTAACAATGGTGTTTAGTGGCAGTGGTAGTAACGGTCACTGAAGGTGACGGTGGACTGTGGTGGTGACGGTGGACTGTGGTGGTGACGGTGGACTGTGGTGGTGACGGTGGACTATGGTGGTGACGGTGATAGTGATAATGGTCTTTGGAGGAAGCCTGTATGCATGTTAAGGTCTATTGCGAGGGCAAAACTACCCGTAAAGGCAGAGTTTAATAATATTATTATATTATGTATAAAGATGATAATTTCCATCCGTCAAATTACTCAGGTTTTTTTACGATACGCTATTTTCACCAAACTTACCATACATAAATAACTGAAATAAATAAATAAATAAATGAAACCTACAAAGAGGCGTCTGAACTATGTAAGCGTCCGTCATTATATACCTGTCCAAACCTTGAACACGCAATCAAGAACTATTAGAGTGTAATTAGCGAGACCAGGTAATAACTCATGGGAGCGGACCTGCAGCTACTATATTGTAGTATTAGTAGTAATAAATGAAAAAAAAAAAAACGCATAACTAGGCCTTACTGTCGTACAAACTGCAAATTCGGTTGGTAAAACAGATAATCAGTCTAACGATGAGAACGATTCACACACACACACACACACACACACACACACACACACACACACACACACACACACACACACACACACAACAATGCACGTACACAAACTCTTATAAAATTTTACGTACACGAAAATCTCACAGGCTTCCAGATGTAACCTTTAAAAAGAGTTGCGTGTACGTGACCAGCGAGGCGTATCAGCCCGCAACCACTGCACTGTTTGTTTATATCTGACGGAACGGGACTACTCTCACGACTTTAATATGTGACTGCATGAGTTTCGACGAGCCTAAGCTATGGGTTAAGAATGAATCTCCATGGTTATAAGTAAAATCAACCCTCCCAATTTGACTTAACTCTGGCCATCAATCGAGCTGAAAAGGGTTAGGAGGTTGGAACGTGATAGAGATCGCTGCGAACTGTCATTCCCTTCAATCTCATGATGTATTTCTAATGTACTCGTCTACCCTCAGACGATTTTATTCAGCTTAGGGAGAGAAATGAGGTCGTTAAGGGGTTAATGAGAGTCTCTAACCCCGGCCCTACAGACTGCTTCTCCAGTTAATCGTCCGGAAGCATTAAAACTAACAGAATATTATCGGATTGAAAAGGTTAAGTGCTACAGTGATAGCTTTATTTCTACGCTGCATTCTGATCGATAATTGTAGTGTTGTAACAAGTGTCTCTGCTGAATAATTCCTTTTTGTTGTCTTCGGAAATTTCATTCTTGCCAAACATGACTCCCCCTTAAATCCAGTTATAAAGTCATCCCTTTCACAGCAACAACTAACACCTAGTCGTTCAAATAACACTTCAAGTCTCGCAGGTATGATTTTGAAACCGTAACTTAATAACAACTTCGTAAATAACACCCAACAGAAGCAGAGTTTAAGCGTCCCACACATTCCACAAACAGACCTTGCTATGTTTCCTCAGTTTTTCAATTTATTATTATTATTATATTATTATTATTATAATTATTATTATTATTATTATTATTATTATGATTATTATTATTACTATTATTATTATTATTATTATTATTATTTTACTTCTAGCCTTTACAAAACTGTTTCTGCCTTACACTTCATACGTGTCAGGTTTAATGCTGCACTTACATTCTTCAGGTGCGTACTCAACGTTCTTCGAGTGCTATCCCAAGCCCGAAAATAAACAGCAGTGGATGTAAAGTGAATATAAAAAGTGCTCTGGTTGTGAATATGTTCCGCGGGAAACGTAAACCACGTAGAAACACCGGCAAAGTGCTACAAGTACGGTTCTCTTATGCCGTTAAGTAACCACAAGTGAATCAAGTGTCACGATTAAGAAAGTGACATGCGTCGCTATGGCAATACACCACAATTCTGAAACACGTGAAGAACACGCGGAAAGTGCGGTTCTCCACATCCGGTAAGTAAACAAGAAAATAAAGTGTCGTGGTTATGCAAGCGCTCGATAACTGAAGCAGACGAACATTTGCAAAGTGTCGCAAATGCCATCAGCCCCCCCGGCACTTCATCACCCTCACAGATGCCAGAAGTGAATGACAAATCAATACATCAATGTAACATAAATCACATAACCTCGACAGTTGAATTTTCTTGTTTACTGCTGCCCAAAGACGATCCAACACTAAATAAATAAATAAATAAAGATAGCTGACTGTTTTTAACCCATTCAGCTTGAGGATGTGTTTTTTCTCCTCATTCTTGGTGTACCCTGACGATTTTTTTAAGCTTCGTGGAGACCTTTTGCGAGGGAGGAGATTAATGAAGACTGATTCTATAGCCCCGTCACTGCGAAATGGCTGCAATACAGGTAATGCGTGCTTCATTCGTCATCATCATCATCGTCATCGTCATCGTCCTCCTTCTCCTCCTCCTCATCATCATCATCAAATGCTAAAGTTCCATACAACCCTTCCAAAGCACTTAAGACGGCTCATAAGAAATAAAAATCTAACAACAACGATTTAAAACTCCACAGACGATATTAATCAGATCAGGAGTGACTTTATCGACATGGAAAAATCAACAGCTCCCCTCCCCCCCAAAAAAAAAAAAAATTACGTCCTTGGGCTTAACCACTTCAATCCGATGACGCCTTTACTACTTTATTCTTACTTTCAAGCGATTTTACTCAGCTTAGGAGGGACTGTGCTAGAAGGGTTGGATGTAGGCTGAGTTAATCCCTTCATTACTGGACCTGCGTAAAATTCCTAAATAAATTCGTCACCTGCCACAGAGAGAGCAGATTTTAGGTCCATGGAGTGAAGGGGTTAAAGGGACACGAGCGTCCTTAGCCCTCTCGTCATTGCGGATACTTTTATAACCAGACGATTTTGTGAGGCTGAGGGAAATCACAGGTTTGTATTTCACCCTGGCTAGCGAGACGATTTGTACTCCCTCAATGACTCTCTCTCTCTCTCAGAACCAGACGATTTGTGAGGCTAAGGGTGATCACAATTTAGCCTATGATTTTGGTTTTCAAGACGATTTTTTATTCCCTCGGTGATTCTCTCTCTCTCTCTCTCTCTCTCTCTCTCTCTCTCTCTCTCTCTCTCTCTCTCTCTTTCTCAGGGTTCCAAAGTCAAGGCCGCAGTTCAGCACTACATTTAACCCCTTCAGCCCGAGGACGTCCGTCAATTCTGTTGCCACCAAACGATTTCTCTTTATTCAGCACGGGAGACTCAAAACTGGAAATGTCAATCAAAACCACCATTAACCTCAATAATAATAATAATAATAATAATAATAGTAGTAGTAGTAGTAGTAGTAGAAGTAGCTGTAGTAGTAGTAGCAGCAGTAGTAGTAGTAGTAGTAATAGTAATAATAATAATAATAATAATAATAATAATAATAATAATGCCAATGGATTAAACAGATTTCTTGTCCCGCACTAAGTCAAGTCCAGCTCGTTTCCCAATACATTTTTTTTTTTACAGCACATTTTACAGTTGCTAATATGTTAAGGACGTGTGGCATTGCAATAATAACGTCACCACAAAGTCATTTCACCTAACAAATTACCGTCAGCGAAGTGCAATCAGAGAGAGAGAGTGCAATATGTCACTTGCACATCACCGACTTGGCGCCGATGAAGTGCCGACACAAAATTTGACGTAAAAGTGTTAAAAGGGGCGCAATATAATCAATCAATGAAGTACAGCCGTAAAACAACTTTAAAATCACAAGGGTCACGTATATACCACGGAATATGCACCAGTAAAAAAATATATAAATGTAAAATGAAACTAAATGTAAATGTAAATTAGTCAACAAACACCGCACTAGTGTTTAAAAAAGGCACAGAAAAAAAGAACTTCACAGACCACTACACAAGCTTCACTAAAGTACCACAACACTTAAATTACCAACGTGAAATAAAAAAAAAATCGCACATACAATTATCTTAAGTGGAAATTTTTAAAAAGTTACCAACCACTGATTATGCAACAAAAAGTATGATTACAACACGAATTTCCTTAGTCAAAAAAAAAAAAAAAAATCGCACATGAAGGTCAATGAATACTGTAAAATTGCGTAAATATGCCACATGAAAACACTAAAAAAAAATAGTACTGTTTTACTAGCCAAAGTGCGGACGAACACCCTTCAACACTGTAATAATATTCACAGCAAGCGGAGTCAGTGTGTTACATCGCATAAGACGGAGTTAAAGTTGCGTGGCTGTTACGGCGCACACGACTGAGGTGGTGGCTGTGCAAATGTTGGTGTTGCTCGTTTCCTTCACAAGTATGGGTAACTTTTTTTTTTATAAGTAAACACACAGACACACGCACACTCACCTTAAAGTGTTGGCTAGATGGGCAATCCTCCTTCCCCTCGCACGCACACACTCTCTTTCCCTCCTCTCTTTTTCTCTCTCCCTTTCCCCCTCTCTCTCTTTCTCTTTCTCTCCCTGTGTTCACCTGCTCCTCTCACACATCTCGCTCTCCCTCCCTGCTCCAGCCAAACTGCCTCCACCACCACCGCCTCTCCCTACCTCTACCTCCCTCCCTCCCTACCTTCCCCTCTCTCTCCCTCTCACCCAAGGCCTCTCTCCCTCCGTCCCTCCCTCTCTCCCTCCGTCCAAAAAAACTCTCTCTCTCTCTCCTCTCTCTCTCTCTCTCTCTCTCTGCCCGTGTCCCACCTCTTCCTCATGTCCCTCCCTATCTACCTCTCTTCTCCACTCTACCTCCACCCCTTCCTGCCTCACCCAGCCTCTTCTTGCCCCTCCCTCCGCCTCTTCCTGCCATCCTCCTCCTCCTCCCTTCACCTCCTCTTCCTACTTCCCTCCCCTCCTCCACCTCCTCTTCCTCCCTTGCTCCCTCCCGTCACCCTTTGTTTCTGCTTCCCTCTCTCCCTCCCATTACTGCCTCAATCCCTCCCTGTACCTCATGTTTCCTCCTCCCTCCCTCCATTCCTCTCTGTACCATCTCTTCCTCTTTATCTCCATTACCTCTTCCTCCCTTCTACTCTTCGTCCCCTCTTCCTCTCCTGTTGTCTCTTTCCCTCCCTTTGCTTGCCTCCCTCTCACCTTTTATCTCCCCCTCCCCCTTCCTACCTCCCTCCCTCTACTCCCTCTTACCCCCCTACCCCTTGCGTCTCTCCTTCCCTCCCTTCCTCCACAGTCTCTTTCTGGCCTACCTCACTCTCCCTTCCCTCCCTTTACTCCTTATTACTCCCTCCTGTCCTCCTTTCCTTCACCGCCCATTCTCTCCCCCCCTCTCCCTCCTTCCCCTATCCCTCCCTCTCTACCTCCACCCCCGTCAACCTCCCCCCCTCCCTCCCCTCCTGTCTCCCTCTCGTTCCTTCCCTCTACCGCCTCCTCTTCCCACACCGCTCCCTCTCTCCCTCCCGCCTGCCTCCCTCCCACTCGCTCCTCTGGTTGGCTGGCTCGGAGTTGCAGATTTCAAAATGGCGGTAGGGTCGAGCTGAACCTTGTTAAATATTTTCCCATCGCTTCGCCCGCCTCCTGCCCCATCCCTCGCCACTTCCCCATTCCCCACGCCTTCCCCAATCAATCCCCATCCCCCCTCACCCCCCCAAACAGCCTGGAGGGGGAGAGAGAGGGGAGGGGAGGGTGGAGGAGGGGGAGAGGGGGAGGGAGGGGTACACACAGACACCTCCCACCAGAGAATGTCGAGGTGGCGGGGTGCGAGGTTGGGTGGGTGGGGAGTGAGGGGGTTAAGGTGGGGAGATAATGGGGAATGGGGAAGTGATGGGGTATAGGGGAGAACAATGAGGTTTAAGTGAGGATGAGATAATGGAGAAATGGGGAATATAGGGATGAGAGCAATGGAAAAAAATGGAAATGCTACTGGAAAAGGGGGGGTGGGGAAGTGACAGGGAAGGGGATTGTGGTTGAGAGAGAGAGAGAGAGAGAGAGAGAGAGAGAGAGAGAGAGAGAGAGAGAGAGAGAGAGAGAGAGGTGCAGACGTGAAATGTTAAAAAGAAAAGGAAAGGTGATAAACAGTAATAATGAGCAGGGAGAAACGACCATCACCACCACCACCATCACCACACCACCACCACCACCACCACCATCACCACACCACCACCACCACCATCCCTTCCCACCAACGGATGAGGTGAAAAATAACAAGGTATATAAAAAATGGAAAAATGAATATAATGGTAATGGGTGATGGAAAAAGTCTGTAGAAAAGGGTGAAGTGGAGGAGAAATACTAAGTGCCATAATGATGATGATGGTGATGATGATGATGATGATGATGTTTTTGTTGTGGTACCAAGCTCATTTGAACAATATGATGATGATGATGGTAACTAAATACTACTACTACTACTACTAATAATAATAATCATCATCATCATCATAATCATAATGAAATAATGACATCAAATACATCATGATAATATGACACGGATCATCACAATACATCTAATGATTATGAAAATGATGATGAAGATGATGATATTGATGGTGATATGCCAGAACAGATATCAGGGTGAGTGGGTGGGGGAAGATGGTGGGGGTGGGAGGGGAAAAGGAGTTAAAAAAAAAAATGACGATGGAAAAGAAGGCTAGGGATGAATAACAGGAGGGAGAGAGAGAGAGAGAGAGAGAGAGAGAGAGAGAGAGAGAGAGAGAGAGAGAGAGAGGATGCGATAAAATGCGATAAGGGGGTTGATGGGAGACAGAAGTGAGGGAATGATGGAAGGGGAGAAAATAGGATGGAAGAGACGAAATGGGATGACAGAGAGAGAGAGAGAGAGAGAGAGAGAGAGACTGTGATGGTGGTGGCAATGCAAGACAGGAAATTGTTATAGGTGGGAGTGGCGATTGTGGTAGTTACCGCAATCGTGTCGGCGGGTGATTGTGGTAGTTGTGGTAGCGATGGTGGCTGTGGTAGTTAAGAGTATTTTTTTGTAGCGATGGTGGTAGTTATTGTAGCGATGGTGGTAGTTATTGTAGCGAGGGTGGTAGATGTAGTAGTGTTAATGGTAGCTTTGATTGCTAGTAGCGATGGTGGTAACTGTGGTAGGGAGGGCGGTGGTCGTGGTAGTGATGGTGGTAGTTGTGTCAGTGAAGGGAGAAGCTGTGGTAGCGACGGTGGTAGGTGTGTGGTTAATATATGTACTGCAGCAGCTTTTGACTGTGGTAGTATCAGGCTGTGGTGGTTATATTTTATTGATAACAGAGGTAGTTGTGATAACGGTGGTAGTTATAATGGTTTCTGTGGCAATTTAAAATCACAGCCCTTCTGGTAGTCGTAAAAACTTTAGTAATGGTAGTGGTGGTAGTCATGGGAATTGTGGTAGTTGTGGTAGTCATGGGCATTGTGGTAGCTGTGGCGGTGGCGGTAGTTGTGGTAAAAATGGTAGCTCTAGTGACTATGCAGCTCTTACGGCAATTAAAAATCATAACAATTATAGTAGTCGCGAACTGTGGTTGTGGTAATTGTGGTCGTCGTGGAATTGTGGTAGTTGTGGTAGTCGTATAAATTGTGGTAGCTGTTGTAGCCGTGGGAATTAGGGCAGTTGTGGTAGTCATGCGAAATGGAGTAGATATAGTAGTCGTGGGAACTGTGGTAGCTGTGGTAGTCGTGGGAACTGTGGTAGCTGTGGTAGTCGCTGGAACTGTGGTAGTCATGGGAACTGTGGTAGTTGTGGTAGTCATGGGAACTGTGGTAGCTGTGGCAGTGGTGGGAGTGGTGGTAGCTGTGGCAGTGGTGGGAATGGTGGTAGCTGTGGTAGTGGTGGGAACTGTGGTAGCTGTGGTAGTGGTGGGAATGGTGGTAGCTGTGGTAGTCGGGGGCACTGTGGTAGCTGTGGTAGTGGTGGCGGTATCTTTCTCGAGTACTGGTATTCGTGGAGGGGATTAATACTGTAGTTATTGCGTGCGGATATTGGTAGTTGTTGTAGCAATTGTGGTAGTCATTGTTGTTATTTATGGATTGCAACAAACATTACCTACGTTGTTGTTTTCATAGCAATCTGTTTTTGTTGCTATGACTGCTGCTATTACTACTGCTATCATTATCACTATCATTGTCATTATTATCATTATTGTGAAGACTGTGACTCCTCCTACTCCTAATCCTACTACTACTACTACTAAACTACCACTACTACTACTACTACTATACAATACGACACAACATTACTACTACTACTACTACTACTACCACCACTACCACCATCACCATCACCACTAGCATTACTACCATACTATACTACTACTACTACTACTATAATTTGGACCATCAGAATACCTATTAAATTTTTACCTAAAAATTTATCCCTATTTACGAATATTGCCCCTGACAAATGAACATTATTCCAACTATATTTACTTACCGACAACAAAGGAAAACAATCAACAAATGACGTCATCCCTGGGGGTGGGGAGGGGAGGGGAGGGGAGAGAGGGGGGGAGGGGAGAGAGGGAGTTCCGGGGTGAAAAGTCGATGAGAGTTGAATAAGGTCAGAAGGGAGGGTGAGTGAGTGAGCGAGGGGATTGAGAGATTGAAAGTGGGGATATGAGAGAGAGAGAGAGAGAGAGAGAGAGAGAGAGAGAGAGAGAGAGAGAGAGAGAGAGAGAGAGAGAGAGAGAGAGAGAGAGAGAGAGGAGTGAGAGATTGGAAGTGGGGATATGTGAGAGAGAGAGAGAGAGAGAGAGAGAGAGAGAGAGGGGGGGGGCGGGAAGTGAGTAAAGACGAGAAGAAAGGAACTGAAAGGGAAAACTGAAATCTGGAAATAATGTAGAAAGGCAGAGGACCTGAGTGAAGGAAAAAAGCGAAAAAAAAAATTGAGGGAGAGAAGACCTGAGTGAGGAAGAGAACCGAGAGAGAGAGACGACTAAGGAAGAGAGAGGAACCAAGTAGAGAAAGTGAGAAAAAAGATAAGGGCGTGAAATGAGAGGTGAGGAAGTGTGAGGGAGAAAAGGGGAATATGAAAGACGGAAGGGAAAGCGAGTGAGGGAAATGAGAGGGAGTGTGAGTGAGGGGGGTGTGAATGCGAGTGAGAGTTTATGAAGTGTGAGTGAGAGGGAATGAGTGTGAAAAGCGAATGTCTGTCTCGACAAGGTGAACGAGTGAGTGAAAAATGAGTGGCTGATGAGGACGTGCAGGTGAGAAGTGAGATAGTGTGAGAAAGTGTGATTATGATAGAGTGACGGAGGCAGAGCGAGAGAGGAGTGAGTGAGGAGTGAAAGAGTGGGTGCATGAGCTTTAAGGAGGATGTACTAAATGAGAGAGAGAGAGAGAGAGAGAGAGAGAGAGAGAGAGAGAGAGAGAGAGAGAGAGAGAGAGAGAGAGAGAGAGAGAGAGGCGATACTATGAATGTGAGTTAATATAAAAGTGAGCAACGATAAATGATGAATCAACGTATGGGTAAAAGGAAATGTAAAAATGGATGCAATGAGAAAGTGAGTGAGTGAGCAAGAGTGAGTGAGTGAATGTGAATAAGTAAACGAGCGAGAGGGAAAGTGGAAATCGGAGGGAGAGTAAAAAAATGATGAGTGGGTGAGTGTGAAAGAGTATGTTTGTGTGTGAGAGTATGTGAGTGAGTGACGGGGTATGTTAGTGAGTGAGAGTATGTGAGTGAGTGAGGATGTTTGTGAGAGAGTGAGGATGTTTGTGAGTGAGAGAGTATGTTAGTGAGAGAGAATATGTGAGTGAGTGAGAGAGAATGCTAGTGAGTGAATGAGAACGTAAGAAAAGGGATGAGTAAATGTAGATGCAATGAGTGAGTGAAAGTGAGCGAGTGAGTAAGAATATGAGTGAAATGGTAAAGAAAAAAAAAAACTCGTAAAAGCAGGTGAAAGACAGGATGATGCGATGGAAGTGTTAGAGTGAGTAAGGGTGAGTAAAAGGGAGTGAGAAAGAAAAGTTGCCAGTGTAGATACAAAGTGTGTTAAAGTGAGTGAGAAAGGGGTGAGTGAGTGTGTGAGTAGCGGTCAGACAGTGTAAAGAGAGATGGATGGGTCAAAAGTGAGAGAAAGTGAGACAGTGTTGGAGTAAGTGAGTAAGCCAGAGTGAATAAATGTGAGTGAATGCTAGAGTAAATTTGAGCGAGTTAAAGATGATAAAATGAGTGACTGAGTGAGCATGATAATCAGTGTCTTAGAGTGGGAGAGAGAATGGTAGTGAGTGAGTGAGTGAGGAAGCGAGAAAACGATTCACTGAGTGCGTTAGAAAGAGTGAGCGAGAGTGAAAGTGAGTAAGGGCGATACCAAGAGTGAGTGTAAGCGAGTGAGTGAGTCGGGGGGTAAGAGAGTGTAAAGAAGATGCGAAGAGGGTGTTAAAAGTGAGTAGGAGTGATACAATGAGTGTCAGAGTGAGTGAGTGAGTGAGTGAGCGAGTGAGTGAGTGAGTGAGTGAGTGAGTGAGTGAGTGAGCGAGTGAGTGAGCAAGTAAGTGAGTGAGTATGAGTGAGGGAGGGTTGAATATTTGATCAGGTCTAAGAGTCTTGCCTAATACACCATTCATGTTTGATGACCCACCTCAACCCACTTAGACCGGTGGGGAGGGGGAGGGTAAGGAGGGGAAGAATAAGGAGAAAGGAGAGAATAAGGAGGGAGGAAGGGAATATGGAGGGAGGAAATAAAGTGAATGGAGAGGAATAAGGAGGGGATGAAATAAGGAAGGTAATTAGGAGGGAGAAATAAGGACAACAGACAGATTAAGGAACAGAGAAATAAGGAGGATGGATGGAATAAGGAAGGAGGAGGTAAGGAAGGAAACAGGGAAGATGGAGAGAATAAGGATGGAGAAACAAGGAGGAAGGAGAGAATTAGGAGGGAGAAACTACGGAGGATAAAGTGAATAAGGTGAGAGGAAATAAGGTATTAGGAGCAGGATATAAAGATGGAAAATAAGAAAGGAGGAAAGAGGGAAGACGGAGAGATTAGGGCGGGTGGAAATAAGGAGGAGGGAGAGAATAAGGGCAGGAAATAGGGAAGATGAAGAGAATAAGGAGGCAGGGAATAACGATGATGGAGAGAATAAGGAGGGAGGAACTACCGAGATTGGGGAGAACAAGGAGGGAGGAAATAGGGAGGATGGAAAGAACAGGAACGGGGAAAATATGGAGGATGGAGTAACAAGAGAGCAGGAAATAAGGAAGGAAATAGAGAGGGTGAGAAAACGATGAGGAAGGAGGCAAAGTGAAGAAAAAAGAATAAGATGGAAGCAAGAAGGAATGACAACAACAAAGAAGGAGGGACAATGAGTAGTACATGGAGGGAAGAAGGGAGGGACTGAGGGAGGAATTAAGGAAGCTAAGAGACGGGGGGGGGAGGGGGAGCAAAAAGAATACGGAGAGAATGAGAGAAGAAAATGATAGGCGGCGGATGAAACATGGAGGAAGGGAAGAAGGGAGGAAGGCAAAAGAAATTATAGAAGGAGAGATGGATAAAGTATATGCAAGAATAACTGAAATAAAAATACAACAACGAAGAAGGGGAAAATGAGAGAAAAATAAAGATGAAGGGAAGAGGACACTAAAGGAGAGAAGACATGGAGAAAAAAATAAAGGAGAGAAGAGGACAAGGAGAGAGGAAGAGGAAAGGAGAATAAAGATGGAAGGAAGAGAAGAAGGAAGGGGAAGAGAGCATAATAAAGATGAAGGAAAGAGAACACAGGGTTAAGACGAGGAGAGAATTGCAAGGATGGAAGGGAGAGGAGGAGGGAGGAGGGCGGAAGGAGAGAAAAATGAGGATGATGTGAAAAGAATAAAGAAGGGGGAGAAGAAGAGAATAATAAGGATGCCAAGAAGGGAGGGAAATTAATAAAAATAGCAGTGACGAAGGAGAGAAAAATATATGCGAGAGGGAAGAGAGAGACAATTAAGAAAGGAAAGGGAGAGAATATGAGGGGAGAGTAGGGAGAAAATTAAGGGAAGGAAGGGAGAGGAAATTAAGGAAGGGATGGAGGGAGGGAAGGGAGAGAAATTAAAGGAGGGAGGGAGGGAATGGAGATGATACAAAGGATGAGAGTCAAGAAATAAAGGCACAAAAGAATGAAGAGAAAGGGAGAGGAGAGAGGAAACAAGAGTGTACGAAAGCATGAGAAGGGATGAATGGAAGAGAAAAGGAGAGGTGTGGAAGGAAATAATTACTTAAGGGATAAAAAAATAAAGAGAGACTGACAATAAGGGAATGAAGATGTAAATATGCATGGGAAAAGGAAAATTAAATATATGGGAGAAGAAATGGGGACATGGGATTGGGATAAAGGAGTGGCATGAAGGTGTGAAGAAAGGTCGTGGTATGACAGATTGTACTCTTCACAGAATGAAGGAATCACATGCTGAAAGGCTATATTATCTATCTACCTATTTATCTATGTGTGTATAAATTAATCGTTCCTTTTCACAGTAACTTGGCCCACATTTTCATCCTTTTGTAGCTTGTTTCACGTAGGCTAGATCAGTGGCAGAAAAACATAATGCTACAACTCTACATCCTATCCAGAACACTTCTTCGTGACTAGCATCCTCTTCTAGTATTAGCCTAGTGTTACAGATAAGCACTGAAGATGGAACGTTGACAACTGTAGGCCAGGTTGGAGTAAATGGAGTATAAAATCAAGATGTCTGGTAACTAGAAGCGATGATAGTAGTCTAAACAAGCATTCTTATTCACGACTCCAGTTCATGAGGAGATTTTATGCTTCCTGATATAAAACCGAGACTCCCGATCAGCTCTGACGTCGGCAAGTTGGGCAGATATGGGTCGAGACTATGCGGGTGCTGTGTGGCCACCTTGACTCAATCAGCTCGGGGACGTATTTTGTGTTTAAATCTTGAAATCTCCAGACAATTTTATTTAACTACAACGAGACATTGCAGCTGAAGGTTATTGATATCGACTCAGCTCCATCATTACTCGAAATCTCCTTAAACTTAATAAAAATTTTCTGAAGGTAGTAGGAAAAAAGGTTTTAAATGATGAGAACTTGGAGGAGGATGTATACACAAAAACGTTCTGTGAAAGATTAACAGAAAAAAAAAAAGGAATGAAACGGTTCGGTTCATATGTCTTGACCTACTGCGAAAAGGAATGTGTGAAATCTGATGTCCAACCAGCCTGATGACTCCATCCTTCTGTTGTAGCTTATATTGCACACGTAGCTCTCATTTTCAAAATCTGCCCCTTCACGTTCCATCTCCTCTTTCACCCTCCCATTCTCTCCCTTCTCCTCTGTCGTTCTTTCATCTTCACACACTCCCTACGTCCCTTCCTCTATCTCTCCTCTCGCTCTGTCTCCCTACTTCCGTCTTCCACCATCTATCCTACCTGCTTCCCCCCCTTCATACTTCTCTTCCTCTCTACCTTACATTCATCCACGGTCCTACTCTGCCCTCATCCCTCTTCCTCTCAGTCTGTCTCCTTCCTTCCCCGTTGTCTGTCTCCCTTCCCGATCTTCTCACAACTTACTTCACAACTGTCCATATTCTACTTACCTTCACTTCATTCCCCTCCCTCCCTCCCTCCATCTTTCGGTCTCCTCTCTCTCTCTCTCTCTCTCTCTCTCTCTCTCTCTCTCTCTCTCTCTCTCTCTCTCTCTCTCTCTCTCCCTCCTCTTCCTCATATCTACCCTCCCATCCTTTCCTTCCATCCGCCTCCTCCCTCCTCTCCCTCCCTCCCTCTATACGATCCATCAGCTTCCTCCTCTCCCTGCTCTCCATCTGCCAGCGTGCCTCCCTCCCTTTTATCCCTATAAATCCCCTCCCCTTACCCATCCCCTCCCCCCTGTCTCGCCTCCCCTGTCTCTGCCCTGCTCCAATCATACAGTATTCACACACCTGCCACACCTGAGCCCTCCAGGGATTGTCTTCCATTATAGGGCTCTCATACAGGTGCCAGGTGTAGGGCCGGTGTGGGGGAAGGTGGGTGGCAGGTGTGAGATGTGGTGTATGGTAGGTGTGAGATGTGGTGTATGGTAGGTGTGGGAGGTGCGGTGTATGGTAGGTGTGGGAGGTGTGTGGTAGATATGATAATGTTGGGTGTGGCAAACGTGGGGTGTTGTAGGTTTGGGGCGCTATGGGTTTAGGGTGTGGTAGGTTTGGAGTGGGACAGGTTTGGGATGGGATACGTGTGGTAGGTTTGAGATGTGATAAATATGTGGTTTGTGGTACGTTTGAGGTGTGATAGGTGTGATGTGTGGCAGGTTTAGAGATTCGGCTGTGTAAGTAGGTGTGGTCTGAGGTAGATGTGGGCTGTGGGAAAATTAGGTCGTGGCCAGCCATGGTAGGCAGTGTGCGGTATTGATGGGTAAGAGCTGACAGGTGTGGTATGTGGTAGGTGTAGGGGGACATGAGTGTTATTATAGGTGTAGGGAATGGCTGTTGTGTGGTTGGTATAGGGTGGGTGTGACACATGTGAGGTAAGTGGTGTGACAGGTGTGGATGTGTGGGAAGGTGCAGTGGGTGGTGTGGCAGGTGCGTGGCTTGAGGTGGATTACTGGTGTGTGTTGTCAAAGGGAAGGCAAATTAATGGCTACACTTGGAGACACACACACACACACACACACACACACACACACACACACACACACACACACACACACACACACACACACACTAAAACCTGGCAATGAACTCAACCCTTCAATCCAACGACACATTTTTACACTGCATTCTAGCAACCTCTTGATTTTAATGAGGGTGGTGGTAGGTGGGGACGCTCACCATCCACTCACTCGATGTAGTGCTGCTCTCGGGTGTCTGCCCTTTCCTCTCCATTCTTCTTTCCTTCCATTCTCTTCTGTCTTTCTTTCCTTCATTCTTTCCACTTCCTTAAGCCTGTGGGTGACTCTACACTGAGTGACAAGGAAAATGGTTTACTGTGCACCAGGAAACCATTTACTACGCTGGGTGGTAACCATATAACCAAATTTTGGCGCCTGGTGGTTTAGTAGATAATTATTGCGCTCCAATCGGATTGATCCGGTGAAGGTTTATATCCAAGGGGTGGTTGGGGTTGATTGCTCATGTAATGCCACTCAGGGATGAGTGAGGCTGGTCACTCTCATCTTAAATGTCGGGACCAACTGCCTAGCCCCGGGCTCCTACGCTCCTCATGGGGCAATGTAGGATTGGATGATGATGATGATGATGTAAATGAAAGCTAAATCTAACCTCAAATGCACAAAGTCTAAGCTGGATAAAATCGCCTGGAGAGAGAAGGAAGAAAATAAAGACGTCCGCAGGTTTCAGGAGTTACGAAAATATGCAACCATTAACTAAAAAAAAAAAAGGTAAGTTTACAGTCAAGGCTACATGGATGTTACGAATCTCATTTTAACTTTAAAATAAGTTAACAATTACAGGCGATATTTCCATTTCTCAGGCGCGGCACTCAAAAGGTGTAAAATTTAAAGTTATATAAACAGAAAAACACCCTCCCCCTGCATGGACTTCCGGAAAATAACTTATATACTTTTTTTTTTTTTTGTGGGGGGGGGGGCAGTTTTTCAGTGGTAATATCGGTGCGTTTTAATTTCATAAGAGCCCTTAGGCGTTTACAAGGAGGAACATATACACACCTGCATGTAAATCGTGTTCAATGAGATCGTGTTCACTGTGATAAAACCCAATCGGCCCAACATGGATCACAATAGGGTGCAAAATCTTCTCCATGAACACAATTTCCTCATCTGGGTTCAAGGTCTTGCGGTAATCACAGTCTATCCTTAACTTCGTCTTCGCGTAACATCCCTTTTCTCCAACAGTCATCGTGGAAAGTCCTCAACTCCTTTCGCCCATGAACGTCACTTTCATTTTCTTCTTGCTACCGTCACACGAAATTCTTCAACTTCAGGGACTGGTCTTGTGGCGAAGGGGTTAATGGTGATCGTTTCTAACCCCGTTCGCCAGTAAACGTCTCTCCTAAGCATGACGGAAAAGTTTGGCAGTAAAATGATAAAGAAAATATCCCTACATAATGAAGAGATTAAAAATATCAATTAAACTGTGTACACCGCTTAATGCCTTCAACACTATAATCGATTTGTAATTTTCTCCTTAATATCTCCTGATGATTCTCTTTAGGGCACGAGAGACTTTTTGATTTTTTTTTTTTTTACCCGACTGGTAGCAGGGATAAATCTAATAAAACAAAAAAGATAAATAAATAATGAACGCTCTTGAAGAGGTTAAAAAACATGCTTTTTGTAATTTTCGAACCAAAGTATTCCAGTTAATATTTTGGCAGCTATCGGTAGTTTGAACCAAGACCATCCTGCACAACATCGGTCCACATCCCGTCTGTTTACCTGTGGACACCAAGAGTTACATGTTCGCCTTTGGTACGTGCGCTTGGCTACCTTGCTAAGACGATACTGAAAGTCGCATCCGGTTAAATCTACGGGTTACACGGGTTGGGAGTGAAGGATGTTACGGTTAGGACTGAAGGATGTGACTTTAGCAGCTGGACAGGCCCGTTTGGTACGGTCAGTGTAAATACTGTACCTGTAAATACTACTTGGGTTCTTTTTCCTCTGATATTTTTTCATGCCCATTCCACATTGTTGTGATGGAATGAAAAGACTACATTCGAAAAAAAAAAAAAAAAAAACTGCATGAAAAGCCGAATTACAACTGAAGAATTCGCTAAAATACAATAAAAATATTGTCACACTAAGCAATCTAAAGCCCACCTCTTTCACAATATGCAAAATTGAATAATAAAAAAATAAAAAATTCACTCGCACTGCGCGTCAGTACAGTAAAATATATTAAAACAATATAAAAGAACATGTAGCGAGCGTCAACCGGTATCTGAACGTTTAAAAAATGACCACTGACAGCATTGGGGGCGTCGACGGCGCCTGTTTGAGAGAGGAAGTTCAAAATCCGATAACATGTTAGTTTTTTCTCCAAAAGGTTTAAGTTAACTTCAGAGGGACATTTTGGGCTGGAGATCCTACATACAACCTTTAACAACCCCATCAATACCGGAAATGTCCAATAATCTCTTCAGTTCAATGAACATTATATTTTGCTGCCTTAAGACGAATTTATTTAGCTCACGAAGGAACATCAGGCCTATGGGGATACTGGAGACTGTTTCCAACTCCATCATTACGAAACGGATTTTTCCAGAGAAACTAAACAGCCTGTTACACTAAATGTAAAAATATGTCACTGGATTCAATGACAATTTAAATGGTTTGTATATACCAAGAATTAAAAAAGAAAAAAAAGTATGCCACTGGACTGGAGGGGTTAAAGCGATGACAGGTGCTGATATTGTCGACGAGGTGGACAAAGAGGGACCGTGAGGGTGAGTTTAGCGCGCCACCAACCAAAACAAAACCCGGGATAATGTGTGTATATATACGTTACGGCAGTTGGGCAGGTTTGGCACGCTCTAAAAGCATTCACACTTTACACAAAAAAATGTATATATAGCTGCAGAGTAAACAAAAAAGGCTGAAGCACGACCAGCACAATATTTAACGAACGTCCGAAATACCGAGACACGATTTACCGAACATTCACTACACCAAACACTCGTTTTACTGGTCAAGATTAAAAGACTCTCTCTCTCTCTCTCTCTCTCCCTGGATTTTGCTCATGACAATATCGCTTGGTATTAGTTTGATGTAAGTGGCAAAGTAATATCCGATTGTCGAAAAGGTTCTATGGGGTCATTTTTAATCCTTGAACCAATGTATTTCTCTTATGTATGTAAAATCGTCTGTTGCTAGTTTGAGCAAAATATCTAAGTGTTCGTAAGAAAGAAAGGTTAAACACTGACACGTTGCCCTTTATCTCGAGGGACCAACCATATTAAGATGATACTCAATGTGCTACTGCGGATTCATTGCCAGACGCCATGTATCCCAAACGGGGTGGTCAAGGGCTTAGAGTTCATTGTTTTACAAGGAGGGGCAC
>NC_136971.1:13746100-13756100 GCF_032717465.1 Coenobita brevimanus | reverse complement strand
TCTCATAATGTCTTCTCTTTCCTTCTCCCAACTTCTCTCTTCCTGTTCCCTCCTCTCCTTCATAATCTTTTCCTCCATCTCCCTCACTATCTCTCATACCATCCTCTCATTACGTCTCTCTCTCTCTCTCTCTCTCTCTCTCTCTCTCTCCATTTCTACCTCAGTCTTCCTCTTCTTTATCTCCTCCCTTCTTCTCTTCCTGCACCGTTTCCATACCGCTTTTGCCTCCAAGTTCCTCTCACCTCCTCTCCTCAATCTCTCTCCCTCTCACCCCTCCCTCCTCCCTCTTCCTTCCTCACTTTACGTAACTCCTTCCTCCTTCACTAAACGATGAGGCAATGAAACTCCAAATATCTGATTTATCGGTGGGAAAAAAAATGATTAAAAAAAAATACAAACAATATTCCTTAGACTCCTTGTGTATATCCTCACCGTTCTTCACCCATTCACCCCGATGACGTATTTTGTATTCTATCCAGACGATTTTATGGTACTTTTGGAGGAATTTTTGAACTTGGAAATATTAGGGACATCTTTTATATATCCCTTCGGTAAAAGAGATCCTTCCACAGTTAAATATAATCGCCTAGAGAAAGTTAAGTGGTGAATGAAGAAGTAGGTCAGGTTGAAATTTTTGTCTTGTGTTTTTCTCTTGCAAAATCACCTGAGAAGCGGAAGTAAGACGTTAGGTAGACAGTCCTCAGGTAAAGGGTTATCAGTACCTTGCCCGTCTTCCTGCTTTCTAACTCCCCTACCTCCCTTTCCCTCCCTCTCCCCTATTTCTCAAACAATCCCTTCCTCCCTTCCCTCCCTCTCCCTATTTCACCTACCTTAATTAAAAATCCTCCTTTTCCTTCCTCCCTTCTCCTGCCATCCCTTTCCCTCCTTATTCCTCCTACGTTCCCTCCCCCTAGCCCCCTCTCTCCTTCTTCCCTATATCGAATCGTACTCCTTCCTGCCTTCCCTCTTCCTTCCCCCACGTTTCTATCCGTCATACCTCCTCCCTTGTTCCTCCCCCTACTTTCCCCTCTCCCCCCTCTCCTTCTCCCGTCACCCCATGCTTCATTCTCCCCTTCCCCCCTTCGTGTCACTTAGTACTACTTTACGTCACTAAATGTTCTTGTTTTGACCAGATCTGTTGTGCCTCTCTCTCTCTCTCTCTCTCTCTCTCTCCTCCATTACTCTTCTCTCTCTTATCCTTTCCTCTGATTCCACTCCTTCCTTCCATCATGGCCTCTTACATGCCTACCCTTTTTTCCTCTCCTCTCTTCTCTCCCTACCTCCCCTTCCCTTCCCTTTCCTTTCCTTTGCCTCCTTCCTCACCTCTCTTCTTCTTAAATTATTCTTATTCCTTTATTCCTTCGTTTCTATCCTCTCTTCCCTCCACTTCCGCTTCCTTTTCCCTCCCTTACTGCCTCTCCTCGCTTCGCCTCTTTCCCCCTCCCCTTTTCTTTTCTGTTTTCCCCTTGTTCCTTCTATTTCCTCTCATATCTCTTCCATTATCCTTCCTATTGCTCCTTCGTTTCCTTTCTCCTCTTCCCTTTCTTCTCTTTCACCGTAACCCTTTCCCTTCATTTTCTCCTCCTTCCACTTCACCTTCTCTCTCCTTCCATCCCTTCCCATCTTTCCCTCTTTGTTTCCTTTGTTTCTTCCCTTACTCCCTAGCTTTCCACCTGTCTGTTCAGTCTTCCTTCTTTCCCTTCACTTTCCCTCTTTTCCTCTATTCTTAACCCCCTCATCCCTTCCTTTTCCTTTCCCCTCCTCCTCCACTCTTTTTCATCTTATCATTTTCCTTTCCTTCTCCCTTCTCCTCTCGTTTTCCCCCTTCTCTTCTTTAACCTACCATCCATCCTCTCCTCGTCCTCTTTTCTCTCCTCTCTTCTTCTCTTTTCCCTCCTCTCCTATTATCCCCTCACACCTCCCCTCCTCTTCCTTCATTCCTCTTCGTTTCTCCCTTCCCTCCTCTTCTCTCTTCTACTATCCTCTCCTCTCCCTTCTCTCCTCTCCTCTCCCTTCTCTCCTCTCCTCTCCCTTCCCTCCTCTCCTCTCCTCCCCCTTCCCTCCTCTCATCTTCTTCCCTCCATCTTTTAATCTTTTCCCTTCCATCCTCTCCTCGGTCTCTCTTCCTTTCACTCTTCTCTCTTCCCTCCTCTCCCCTTCTCTCTTCCCTCCACTCCGCTTCTCTCTTCCCTCCTCTTCTCCCCCCTCCTCCTCCATCAAGGGGCCCCCAGCCTTTAATGGTTTATGCCTAGGCTTCTTTTAATTGAGGCTGATAGATGGGCTCACCAGGCCTACCCACATCTGCCTACCCATCACCCCTACCCACATCTGCCTACCCATCACCCCTACCCATCCCTGCCTACCCATCTCCCCTACCCACCCCTGCCTACCCACCACCCCTACGCATCCCTGCCTACCCATCACCCTTACCCATCTCTGCCTACCCACTCATGCTTACCCACCCCTGCCTATCCATCAAGCTACCTACCCATGGCAATCAATCACCCAGCCCACTCTTGCCTAACCACCCATGCCTATCCATTACCCTACCCAGCCTAGTCTATCCATCATCCTTTACCTCTCCCTCTATCCATCAACTTCCCTGTTCCTCCCTCTGTCCATTACGTCTATCCAGGTCATCCAAACCGCCTTGCCTCTCATCCATCTACCATTCATACAAAGCACCTATCCATTCATTTATATATATGCACCTATCTATCTATCTAGCCCTCCATCTATCCTGTCATCCATACCACCTCTCCTACCATCCATCAATTCACAATTTGCCCATCCAACCAACCATCCATCCATCCATTCATTCACTTCACCCCCACACACACTCCCTCCCACCACCCACCCATCCTCTTCCCATAAAACCCAGGCAACAAATTAGGGCGACTTTGGAAGGTGCTTCGTCTGAATTAAGGAATATTACTTTTGCCCATTCTTTGCCGTCCCACTGCCCTCCCTTCCACTCCTTTCCCTTCTCTCCCACTCCTCTCCACTCCATTCCACTCAGTTTCTTTCCATTCCTCTCCCTTCTCTTCCACTTTCCTCTCCTCCACCTCCCTCCCCTCCAGTTCTCCCTCTTTCACTCCCCTCTCTTCCCTAACCTTGACAATCTTTCCCTTTACTTTCATCCCCTCTATTTTTTCTTATTCTTCCCCCTATTTCTCTCTCTCTCTCTCTCTGAGTTTTCCTCACTTTAAGCAAGATGGCGCCTTCAATACCTCTTTACTGTTCATTTCGATTCAGAAAAATTCTCGTCCTATGTCAGTGTTTTCTATCCTTTCACAATAAAAATTTTACCCCATTCTTTTTAAAAACGACTGAGAGCTATTAGACTAAAAATGAAAATAGGTTTATTATTTTTTCCCCCTGCTTGAAGAAAATTGTGGTTTCTCTTTTTTTTTTTGTTCACTTTCGGCTACTCGAGTTTTTCCTAATTTGTTTTTTTCTTCTTCATTTTCCCTCACTGTCTTTTCCCTCCTTCTTTCATTTCGTTTCACTCCATATTCTTATTCTCTCTCTCTCTCTCTCTCTCTCTCTCTCTCTCCCCTGCTAACCATCCTTCTATCCATCCCTTCCTCCCTACCTCATTCTCTTTCACTTTCCATCTTCCTCCCACCTCCTTCCTTCCTCCCTCCCTTCTCCCATTCTCCCTCCCTCCCTTCTCCCTCCTCCCTCCCAAGAGACGAGAGATAAAGTTATTCCTTCTTCTGTCGCTGGAATTGTTGGTTTCATTTTATTGCCAAGTTTCTCTGCTTCCTCAAATTATACAGAAGTTGGAAAGTCTGTCTGCGGGGAGGGGAGGGGAGGGGAAAGGGAGGGGAGGCGTGGAGGAAAAGAAGAGAGGGGAAGAGAAGGGAGAGGAGGCGTGGAGGAAAAGAGGAGAGGGGAGAGGAGGGAAGGAAAAGGAGAACATAGGTCAGGGGATAAGTGGAGGAAAAGAAGAGAGAGGAAGAGGAAGGGGAGGGGATGGGATGGAATAAATGAAAAGGTCAGTGGAGAGGAGAGGAGAGGAAAGGTGAGGAGAGAGGGAATGAGGAAGGAAGGGAAGGGAGAAAAGGCTGGGGGTAACACAGGAAAGATGAAATAGGACGGAAAGAGGGACAGAGAAGAGACGGGACAAGGAAAAGGGAGGGGAAATAAGAGTGGGAATAAAGAGGAGGGAAGGAGACAAGATGGAAAAGAGGGTAACAGATGCGGATGTGGGATGGGGAGGGTAGGGGACGGGAGGGAGGGAGAGATGAAGGGTGGGGGAGGGCAGGGAGGAAGAGAGGAAGGGATGGGAAAAGAGAGGGGGAGGAAAAGGTTAAGAAGAATGGAAGAGAGGGGAGAGGATGCAGGAGGGAAGGGGAAATAGAGGGAAAGGAACAAGAGAGGATGGGAAGATGGAGAAGGAAGGCGAGGAAAAGTGTAAGGGGAGAAGCACAGGGGAGAGAAGAGAAAAGTGAGAATGGAGGAGGAAAGAGAAGGAGAAAAGGAGGAAGGAAAGGAAAGGGGAAGGGAATGAAGAGGAGCAGGGAAGGGAAATAGGTACCAGGTGGAGAGGAAGGAAAAAGAAAGTGAAGCGTAAGGAGTGGGGAAAAAAGGAAGTGGGAAATAGAAATGAAGAGAGGAAGGCGGATAGGTGGAAAGGGTGAGGAAAGAAGACAGAGGAAATGGAAAACAAAGAAAGGGAAGGGAAGGGAAGGGAAGGGAAGGGAAGGGAAAGGGAGGGAAGGGAAGGGAAGGGAAGGGAAGGGAAAGGGAGGGAAGGGAAGGGAAGGGAGGGACGGGAAGCGAAGTGTAGATAAATGAAGCAAAGATATGAGAGTTAAAGGAAGGCGTAGAGGGAGAAAACAATGGGAAGAAAAACGAAGGAAGGAGAGGGAAGAGAGGAAGAAAGTGGCAAGGTGATAAAAGAAGGATGGGAAGGACATTGAGGAGGAGGAAGAGAAGAGATGAGAGGGAACGGAAGTAGAGCGAAGGAAGAGAGGAGAAAGAAGGAATGAGAAGTTGAAGAGATGAAGGGAATGGGAAGGGAACAGACGTATAGAATAAAGTGACAGGATACAAAAGTGAACATGAAGTGGAGAAACCTATTATTTGGGAAGAGGAGGAAACAAAAGGGAGAGGAATTGCAAAAAAAGGAGGAAGGGACGAGAGGGGACAATCTCTCTCTCTCTCTCTCTCTCTCTCTCTCTCTCTCTCCAACTTCCATCCAACTATCTCTCTTATGGGGGGAAAGAGATGTGAAGAATGAAGAGAGTTTGAGGTAGCTCTCTCCTCTCTCTCTCTCTCTCTCTCTCTCTCTCTCTCTCTCCACACATTCCCCACGCTCTCGTACTTACACTTCATATCCCTAAACACACACGTGCGCAGACTCTCTCTCTCTCTCTCTCTCTCTCTCTCTCTCTCTCACACACACACACACACACACACACACACACACACACACACACACACACACACACACACACACACACACTCCCTCTATTGCAAAACCTTTTCGCAATATTTACAACGAAATTCACTCCCTGCCAGCACTTGATACGGCCTGTCCAAATGGTAGACTGACCTGCCCTCGCTTTTAATATTCTCTCTCTCTCTCTCTCTCTCTCTCTCTCTCTCTCTCTCTCTCACACACACACACACACACACACACACACACACACACACACACACACACACACACACACTTTTTAATTTCCAATTCCTCTCACTATGCATCTGTTACATAGTTTATCTCCATTTCCGCCCATATTGTGTTTTTATAATATCTCCAAATTCTCTCTCTCTCTCTCTCTCTCTCTCTGTTTCGCTTATTCTATTTTCTTCCTGGACCTTCAATTTCGCCCCTCACTTTCCCAGTACCGAGTTTTACTGTGGATTGGATACGTCACTCACCCTCTCACTCACACTTACTCACTCTAGCTCACTCATTCACTTACTCACTCTAGCTCACTCATTCACTCACACTTACTCACTCTAGCTCACTCATTCACTTACTCACTCACTCTAGCTCACTCATTCACTCACACTTACTCTAGCTCACTTATTCACTCACACTTACTCTAGCTCACTCATTCACTCACACTTACTCACTCACTCTAGCTCACTCATTCACTCACACCTACTCTAGCTCACTTATTCACTCACACTTACTCACTCACTCTAGCTCACTCATTCACTCACACTTACTCACTCTAGCTCTCATTCACTTACTCTAGCTCACTCATTCACTCACGCTCACTCATTCACTCTATCTCACTCACTCACTCACTCCTGTGTTTTTTTTCTTACATCGCTTGGTAATAATAGTAAAGGGTATACTCGTAAATAATCGCCACTTAAATATCGATAATAATAATAATAATAATAATAATAATAATAATGATAATAATAATAATAATAATAATAATAATAATGATAGCAATAACAGTTAACTATGCTAACACTCTCATTAACATCATCACAACCATCTCTCTCTCTCTCTCTCTCTCTCTCTCTGTATCGTAGCATTTAATTTATTTGCAGTAATTTTTATTCATCATTAAAATCATCCACCAGTAACCTGAACTATATTTTACCACAACCGCAACAGCCACAGCAATTACCACCATCACCATCATCATCACAAACACCGTCATCATCGCCGTCACCACAACTACCACGACCATCACCACGCGCCTACCACAGCTACCACCACCACCACCACCACCACCACCACCACCACCACACCACGCCACACCACCACACCACAGCAACAGAGCAGGAGCGGGACTATAATCTGGGCCGTAACAATGAAGCACATATCCTAGCCTGTTAATCCCCCTGCCAATAACAGGTTGTAGCCAGGCCGTTCCCTTACTCTGGTATTGACAACACCTGCTACCACTACTGCCACTGCCACCACTACTGCCACTGCCACAACTACAATCACTGCCACCATTAGGCTACTATCACTATCACCACTATAACCACCACTACTGCTGCTACTACTACTGCCATCACTATCATTGACACCACCACCATCACCACCAATGCTACTGTCATCTCTACTACCACCATCACCACCACTAGTACTACCACTATCACAATACAGTACCATTACAACTACCTATGCTACCTTCTCACTACCACCACCACTACACCACAACCACAACACAAATACCATCCCACTGCCCCACCACACTATCACGCTAATACTGCCACAAACAACCACACTACCATAACTACCACAACCACACACCACATCATATAATCACAACCATCACACTACAGTTACCGCCGCTGCGCTATTACAACCCTACTACCACTACTAATCATACCACCACACTACAACTGGCACCACCACCTCACTACCACCACGACCATCTCCTATTGTCACCACCCATCTCCCCATTTTATCAACTCTCTCTCTCTCTCCCTCTCCACTTCATCCCCACTTCCATTTCCTCTTCTACCCCTCCCCCTCCCCCCCACAAAACATCACTACAAATGGATACTGACGTCGGTAATGAGGCAGAAAATTGATATTGATGCGAACACTGCCGCTACTAACGGTCCCTAAACCCCGCGGTAAGTAGGAGGCCAGCTGCGGTAAGTAGGTATGGTAAGTAGGCAGTTAGGTGCGTACTGCAAGTGGCTAGTTTCGGTGAGTGAGTATGGTAACTGGAGATCTGGTGTAAGAAGGCATTGTAGGTACTGCGGTAAGTAGGCAAGGGTAAGTACTGGGTAGGTAAGGTAAGTAACAGTATGTGGTCAGGAGCGGTAAGTAAGCATGGTAAATATTGGCCAGGTGCGGTAAGTAATCGTTAGGTGACAAGGTGCAGTAAGTAAACGGACAGGTGAAACGAGTTGGTGGTCAGGTGTGGTAAGTGGCAATGATAAGCAGGTATGGCAATTAGGTGGTCAGGTGCATCATGGGGTGGGCAGGTACGGAATGGTGAAGCGTGGTAAGTAGGGGGCACAAGAGGCAGTGAGTAGGTGGGCAGGTATGGTGAGTAGGTGTGCAGGTATGGTGAATAAGGGGGCAGGTATTGTGAAAAAGTGGGCAGGTATAGGCACGTAGTTGTGTAGGTATGGCTGGTAGGTGTTGAGGTGCAGAATAATGGAACAGGCCACTTGCATTTACGAGTATGCTCTTTCACTCTAACTTAACCTAAAATTGACGTCTCCATCCTGAATTCTGAGTTGCAACGATAGACTGACACTGGATTATGGTGACAGTCACAAAGACGTACTGTGGAAAAGATAAGGAGTCGGTATTTTCTTTTTCTGCCACTCAGCGACGTGGACTAAGCTGCAAAAGGACGAAACTCTGGGCCAGGTTAAGATGAAATAACTATAGGAATTATCTGAGTGGCTCTGGTCAAAAATTAATCTCACTGATAAGGTCGCACTTCGTTATTCTATGCTGGATGCTGCCATTATGATATCCAACACCCGAGGAAAATACCTGGAAATCTAATGAAGCTATCTAGGTAATTAGCATCATAATTATCCTCATTATCACGACTAATTTCTCTTATATAAACAGTGGGTGATGGGGCTTTGACCAACGTTGTCAGGGCATGTATGGGAGGACAAAGGAAAACTTAGGTACAGCTCACCTTCCTGTGCCGTGTGGGGTAGTGAATGCGGGAACGAAGGGGTACTTATCATTTTTAACTTCTGAACGGCGGCTGATGACATAATATTAGGCTGGCTGACGACACGTGATTTTCCTAGGCACAGGGAAACCCCCCGACCTCAGAGGGTCAGGTACTTTAGAATTACTGACTGGAGGGTTGATCTGACTAATAACCAGGGAGACTCATTCCTGCCTCATAACTAAGACTCGTCGAATTTCATGCAACTATGACTTGGTTTTCAAGGTGTGGGAGTGGCTCAGTTCTGTCAGATAAAAACACATTGACTATAAGGAGTCAGGAAAATAAGAATTACTGTCGAATCTCTATCCTATTAATGCGCAAGGATATGAAGCAATTTATAATCTGCAGAAACACACCTAATATCGGATGAAAATAATGAAACATGAACATTAAAATCCATGACCAAAATATATGAAACTGCCTGATTAGTCAGGATATAAAAAAATATACGAGACACTGTAATTTAGACGCCAAACCTATGAAACTACAATCTAATTTTGGTGAAGGGCGAGATCAAATTAATTACTCAAGCCAGTTCATTTAATTTCGGTCAGCTACCCATTTCCGATACTCCTACGCTTCCACACTGTCTCTAGATCCCATTTATAAACATAGATTTTCTTCTTCTTTTGAGGTCCGGTGCTAATCAACTCAGTGTAGATATTTAATGCAAAATTGACCCTTTCTAAAATCCCGAGTGGCATTATGTGAGCAATAACTCCAGACTTCACCTTGTATTTAAGCCGTGTTTGAGCGTCTTGACCCACTAGACCACCAAATATCTTTTTATTGGCTTTATGGTTACCACCCTCCATGGTAAAGGGTTTCCTGGTTTAAAGGGAACCACCTGGCTTGTCGCCTTACCATCCTTTTGTGCGTTACTGTGGCAAAGACATTGATACAAGAAATATATAACATAAGAGAATATCACGCTGACGTTTAGATCATAAATCGCTATGAAAAATGTGCCACGAAGTCTTCCATGCCACCTACAATACGGCCGTGTGTGTGGAGGTGACAGACGGCCTGACCCAGGTTCGATTCCGGGGCGAGGTGGGCAGGCTATGACTACCAACTATACTGTACGTGACGGTAGGTGCTGAAGAGGGACACCTTCGCGTGGTGGCATCGATATGACCAGGTAGCTCCGCTGCCTGCTCATACATACTGTACATCTGTCTTCCCTCCTTATCCTCTAAAAGAGGATAGTGGACAGAAGAAGGGTAACCTCAGCCTGCAGTCAACTGGGTTGACATTCAGATAAGCCTGGGGTTACTACTACTGTTACTACTACTACTGTGGCTGCTGCTGTTATTGATATTGCTACTACTACTACATGAAAGTCTGATTCATGGCCT
>NC_136971.1:13703600-13741100 GCF_032717465.1 Coenobita brevimanus | reverse complement strand
GAGACGGGGGGACGGGGGGCAGTGGGGTAGCCAGTCATACATACACGTACACATCACTCAAATACTGGCAAACATACATACATAGGTAACTCACGCACACAAGTAAAAATACATACACATATCCCACTGCTGACACCCATAAGGACATATAAACAAACACACACACACACACACACACACACACACACACACACACACACTAAACACGCAAGCATTACGTTATGTAAAAAAAAAAGAAGAGTACACACCTACACATCAACACCGATAATCGCACGCAGCACATTCCTTCGAGTAAAAAAATAAATAAATAAATAATAAGTGAATAACAGGAACAGCGAGAAGGAAACTGTCTACAATTTCGTCTTGCTAAATTACAGACGATTCTCACCAGCTGACTAACCCCGCGAATGAAAGAAGCCCAGAAATAGGCCACTTTTTCACTGCTAGGGTAGGATTCAGGTGCTTGATTTTTAGTAACTCCGGACGATTTTACTCATCTGACAGGCCTTATAAAATTATGTAGCTTCTTCACTGAATTGGTTGGATTTCTGTTTTTTTTTTTTTCCGCTCCAACTTCAAGCAATTTATCCTGCCAATATCCACCCTTCAGAGCACAAAAAGTTTAATGATATGTAACCACTATGATGTACTAACTTTATTCCTGCCAGTTCTAAGCAATTATTATTATTATCATTATTATTATTATTACTATTATTATTATTATTATTATTATTATTATTATTATTATTATTATCATTAGTTATTATTATTTTTTTCCAACTGATACTAACCCTACGCAGCAAAGAGTGAGACCCGATCAAGATGAAGACTGGTTCTAAACAATACGCACGTTTTCTAAGTGATGAATAAGTGTGCGAAAGGTGGGGACGAAGCCAAGGCCAACACTCATTACAAAAACATTACGAAAAGAAACGAGATAAAACACCAAACATGTGTCCGAACGCTTTAATTACGTGTAAGAGATCTGACCACCCCTTCAATAACCTCACAGTATTATCCAAACCTTACAAAGTACATGAATATAAAGAAAAGTGTTTAAATATTGACAAACAACAGTGGGAGAGTTGTTCGGACGCGGTGTGTAGGTTTTCGTGGGGTCGAAGCCAGGGCCGGGTGCAGGGGGCGGGACGATGGCTAGGTCAGCAATATGGCGTCGAACGAAGCATAAAACATGAGGGAAATATCACGGTGTTGTGTCCAATGACGCTCCTCCATCTTTCTTCCCATCTTCTTCCCTCTTTATCTCCTCCACTCTTCCTTCTCCTTCCTCACTTCCCTCTTTTACTGGTTATATCATTCCGCTTCCACTCTTGTCCCTTCTTTCACCCCTTCCTTCTAACCTTTCATCTGTCACAGCTTTCTTTCGTCCTTCCTCATTTTACTTTTTATGCTATCCAAGCTTCATCCTCTTCCTCTCCACCTGTCTTCCTCTTATTCCTTTCTTACCTCCTCCTCTTTACTTTCTTCTCATTTTTTCTCCTCCCATTCTTTCCTCTTTACATCATCTTCCTTCTTTTCATCCTTCTTGTTTTTTTTTCTTCTTTTTTACATCTCAGTGTCTTTCTCTCTTTCTTTCCACTTTACCTCCTCTTCGTCCATCTCTCTCTCTCTCTCTCTCCACTTTCTGCATTCTTTATCCTTTATGTAGCCCACGTCTCCATTCCTCTCTCCAACAATTTCTGTGTTTACCCACTTCATAATCTCTCCACCCATTTCCTGCATTCCCCACCCATTTCCTGCATTCCCCACCCATTTCCTACATTTCCCACTCATGTCCTCCTGTAACCTACTCTCCCATCCCCCTTACCTCGTTAACCCATCACTCCCCTCTATGTAATCCTATCCAACCCCCCCTCCCACCCCAACCTTCCCCCTTCCTATAATGCCATTAGACCCTCCCTTTCCTCCCCCTCCCCTACTCCTCCCCAGATACCCCTCCCCCTCCCCTCCCTCCTGTACAGTCAGCAACAAAAGTTTTATCGCCTCCTTTTTTCTCCTCCACGGACGTACAAATAAATGAACAAATAAATAAAAACATAAAATACATCAGTCTGGTTAATCTGAGCAACTCACACACACACACACACACACACACACACACACACACACACACACACACACACACACACACTGACGATTTATATATATATATATATATATATATATATATATATATATATTGCCACAGATCAGTATACTCATTTTTTTCTCTCTCTCTGAAATCAAGTAACTAGGAGACATATTCTTAGCACTTCCTATTAGGCCATTTATTCTGCCTGTTACACATCATTTTTCTCTTGCACACTGATGGAAACAATATTAAAACGCCAGTAGTTAACAAGACCATTTTATGGTGTAGCTGGTACGGAAAATAAGTCGCCAAGGAGGAGGTGTTACGGAATCCATCCCATGTTACCTAAAATATTAACCGAATTTTCACAGTTCCATGGAGAGAAAAACATTACGAGGGTACAGAATTTTTGCAAGCGATTGTACCCTGGCCATCCTCTGTACCCCTTGTAATGCCATTGGGCTTAGAGTCGGTTATTGGGTTAAGCCAGGAGAGGGGCACCGAATTCATCATGGCTTTTTTTTTTTTGGGGGGGGGGGGGGGGTTACTGTACCTGCTGCTGTCTGTCTGTCTGGATAAAAGGCGTCTCTCTCTCTCTCTCTCTCTCTCTCTCTCTCTCTCCTATTCTCATTTAGTGTAATAATTTCTTCACTTCGCCTCTCCTCTTGTCTCACATCTCTCTTCTCTTTTCACCTTCTTTTCATTTCTTGTCTCTTTCCATCAACCTAAAAAAAAACTGGGCAAGAAAAAACTAGGGATCATAGACGGCCACACTACCGTCAGCAACTTATTCTCTCACATTTAACTATGAGACTATAATAACGAAGAAAATACCAAACAATTCCAAACGCACAAATATCTCCCTCAAAAATAAACAAAGCGAGTCATCTGCACGCACTGGTGTTGCAAAAAAGGAAAATGCTCAACTCTAAGCTCTAACTTTCTCTAACATGCCTCAAGAGGAGCTTAACCTTCTGATGGAAAATATTTATAGCATCCAATTTTCTTTTTTCTTTTTTTTCACTTAATTTCCGTCATACATGGAGTTCAAGTTTTTTTTTTCTTTTTTTTTTTTTGTGTGTGTGAAAGTTTATGTCCAGGCCAAGAACGTGGTTAGGATTTGTTTCAGCCATCGGTCGAGGAGATGAGCATAGAAAGGAACTCCGTGTAGGTAAATGGTTAACTTGTTCAGGTGAGAATAATTATTAATGTGGGTGCTTTGGTGAGAATTATGGAAAACGATGCCACTGAGAAAGGTTAATATATTTCTAACACTAGGCTTTTCTACACACACACACACACACACACACACACACACACACACACACACACACACACACACACACCTTTACTCTCCCTCCCTCTCCCAGCACAGTACAGGGTAGGGCTTTTAAAATGTCTTTCCCTTACTGAATAAAATCATGAGGTGGCCGTCGCAATGAAAATAAAAAAAAAATCGAAATTCGTTCTCATAGTAAAGAAATAAAGGCGATTATTTCTAAGGCCGGCTCATCTCGTAAGCATCTTAGGCCTGTGATTCTCTCTCTCTCTCTCTCTCTCTCTCTCCCTCACTATCTATCTATATATCTATCTATCTACGAGAATATCTGAATCAGTCTGACAAAAATAAGTCTCGATATTCCGGTATAAAAGTCACATCGCCCACAAATTCTCTCTCTCTCTCTCTCTCTCTCTCTACGGGCCAGTAATCGTATCCCCCCGAGCCGGGTTTTGGCCTACCGATACTGAAGGGTTTACTGGGAGGTTTACTGGGGTATACTGACTACTGTGGGTTTACTGCAACATACTGGGTGTACCGGAGGCTTACTGGTTGTACTGGAAGGATACTAGGAGTGTAATGGGTGTAATAAGTGCGCAGTGGTTTATATATGGTATACTGGGAGGTGCACTGGTGTAGTGGGGGCAAACCTTCCTGAAGTGGTGTTTGCAGAAAAAAAAAAAAAAAAAAAAAAAAAAAAAAAAAAATCGTGTAGAGCAAGCAAAAATAAAGAATATAATGGTACTGCTCAGGTGAATATTCTTGCGCATTATCATCATCGTCATCATCATCATTTATTATTATCATCGTTATATTATTATTATTATTCTTTCTTAAGAAAAAGTACACTGCTCTTATTTGCTCAACTCCAAAGCTGCGGCGATCATACTTGGCCAGCTGTTTCCCAGCTGGCGGCTTCATATGACCCAGTACCATCCAGTTGCCAGTACTGGTTTTCCGGTTACATCCAAAACCTATAAAAATAGTCTATTCGCGGATTCTCAGAAACCGCAAGGGGAACAGACTTAAAATTTTTGTGGGACACAGCCAATGTCGGGGAGCAGGTCTGAAATGACTATGGGCCCATTTGGGCCCGTAGTTTCTGATATCGGCCAGGGGTCAACGAAAAGTAGTTTGGGCTCTGCCATTTTTGCTCTGCGTGGATTTTGTTGCTTTCACCTTCGCCCACCGTGTTAGACACTCTTCTAGGGGGGGGCCCTACAACACCATATCTTCACTTCGAAGTGCTCAATATATGAATGGCGTTGAAATCACAAGGTCCAGCGATAGCTACAATATTGGGATAAGGGATAAATTGGCCCCTGCAGTCGAACTGAGGAAGAAATTGGATGACCTTGTCATGTGGTGAGTTACTGAAACTGCTAATGGCAATTTCCGTTTTCTAGTTATTATTATTATTATTATTATTATTATTATTATTATTATTATTACTATCATTATTATTATTATTATTATTATTATTATTACTATCATTATTATTATTATTATTATTATTATTATTATTTATCCTTGCTATATCCATATAATTTTACACTATGTACTTTTTTTTTTTGACCAGGGTGGAGGATGGGGGGGATTAAATACAGCCCTCATTAACCCCTTGAGCACGAGGGTGTTTCCTAAGCTGAATCAAACTTAAACTGGAGTACTGTTGCCTCGTGGAAGGAAGGAGAGTGTTGCGAGGCCCACGCCTCTGTGACAGGGACAATTAAATAAACAGTTCTGGTACTCGATGGTTATTTCATTTCATTTCTTGTACTTATCTATTTTTTGCGCTGCTTGGTGAATGACTTGCTTTGCCAGGTTTAATCTCCCTCCCCCCCTATCGTGACGAGTTCTACTAAGTTTCTGGTGGAGGAAGAAGGTGCTGTGATGTCCTTGGGTCGTGAAGGGCTCAGCAACTGAAAAACTGGAAGCTCGCATGCTGCCTTTAGTTGGGTGAAGAAAGCAGTCAAAGCATAATATGAATGTTTGTCAAAACTTCAAAGCAGCACACCATATCGGTATAATAGCTGTACCGAAAGTCACGGTTGTATGACTAAGTAGGCTACTAATGTATCCTTCTCAAATAATTATTAACGGAATGTACTGTTTGGTGCAATGAAGTGACCGACGACGTTTATCGTACTGTCGACACTTTCATTTTCGCTGACTTTTAATTCATCACAGGCTCACAGACCTCTATTACGGAGATGGGCACCGCGGCTATGCGCCACATGGCGTCTGCCCCACCTTTACATGTACCTACTGTAGTTCAGGAAAGTTACGACACACATCAGCCACAAAGAAAACGGGAAAGAGAGGACAAGGGAGGGACGGTGAGTGTGGTTTACTCTTGAAAAAATAAAACTCCCCTTGCCTACACCACCACAGCTCTGCGTACAGCCTACCTCGTGAATACAACAAGCCGACTCACCCAGCACCACACACTAGAACTGTAATCCTCTTAGGCGTTTACCAGTGTTGAATATTTGAGGGGGAGAAGCGAGTGATCAGAGGGAAGGCATGTGTGTCAATGTCAGTAAGTCGTCGTAATGTTTTATGAGCAGAGGGAAGGGAGGACAGCAGGGGAGAAGCTCATCTGTCTTCGTCCAGGATGAAGTACGGAATGGGACGAATGGGGAGGGTAAGAAAGGAAGGGAACGAAAGGGAAGAGATGGTAGGGGTAGGGGAAAGGAAAGGTAAAAGACAGGAGGGGAAGGGAAAGGCAAAGGAGAGGAGGAGAAGGGAAAGGCAAAGGACAAGAGGAGACGGGAAGACAGGAGAAATTAAAAGAGGGCAGGAAATGTGGGAATGGGGTAGGAGAAGTGAAGAGTAAGGAGGATAAGGGAGAGTAAGAAGGGAAATGGGAAGCGTAGGGCGAATAAGAAAGGGGAGAAGGAATGGAAGGACTGCTTGCTGAGAGAAGAAACATTTCGCTAGGACATGGTAAATTCAGATAATGGAAATAGTGAAAATATGAGAACATGTAAGACCAGGGATGAAGGATGTAGGTTGGGTGGTAGGAGGTACAGGTGGAGGTGAGACAAGGGTAACTAGTTTTGATGGCTAAAGACAAGACAGAGGCAGGAGACAGAGGAAAAGTTTAGATTACGTAAGATTTGACAGGGCAGGGCAAGACTGGGAGAAGGCGTTGTTCTGAGGAAGACTGGACGAAGCAGCGGGGGGAGATGGTTTGTAGAATATCAGTGAGAAAGGGACATGACAGGGGCGGGAAAGTAGGTTAGCTTTAAGATACTGGGCTGGGTGAGTGAACATGGGTTGGGGGGAAAAAAAGACATGGACCGAGTAAGGGAGACAGAGTAACACATCGCGGTACATCAGTGGAGCACGGCCAGTCCAACACGGGTAGGGCAGGGCAGGGCAGGGCAGGGCAGGGCAGGGCAGGGCAAGGCAGGGCAGGGCAGGGCAGGGCAGGGCGGGGCAGGATAGGGCAGGGCAAGGCAAGGATGGGAACAGTAAGGCAGAGAGACAGAGGCAGATAGAGGGAGAGGGGCAAATTGGGATGGTGATTGTTAGAATTGTATATGATCCGGAGGGATGGGGTGGAACTAAGTGGATAAAGTTGGGAAAGGGGGGCCTGGGGGGGGGGTCGGTGGGGGTAGGCAGTGAGGAGCAGTGTAGAGTGTCGGATGAGGCGGAGTTTGGAGTGAGGAAAAGTGAAGCAAGGCGAGAAAGAGCTAGGAAGGACGAAAAAGTGTGAGGTAAATTGAGTTTAGAGTGAGGTAGAGTGAGACAGGATTTGCAGAGTGAGACAAGGCACGAAAGGCTGAGACAATGAAGCAAGATCCGGCAGAATGAGGAAGGACGAGACAGAGTAAGGCAGAATGACAGTAAGGAAGGATAAGGCAGAATGAAATAGGTAATGGCAGAGTGAGACAGGGTGAAGCAGACTGAAGTGAGGCAGACACAGGCACTACGAAGCAGGGAGGGGCAGAGTAAACGGAGGCGAAGCAGGCAGGGAGTGGCAGAGTGAAGTGAGGCAGGGCGAGGGAGATTAAAGGTAGGCAGGGTAAGGATGGGAGAGAGAGAGAGAGAGAGAGAGAGAGAGAGAGAGAGAGAGAGAGAGAGAGAGAGAGAGAGAGAGAGAGAGAGAGAGAGAGAGAGAGAGACGCTGCACTAACCATGGACGCCGTCGAAAAACAATATACTTTTTTCGACGTTCCATAATTTTTGGTGGAAGCCCCTAAAAAAAGAATATATAAAAAAATAACAACACAACCTGCTCTCAATACAATCACGTCACATAAATCACGTTACGAAAATCGCAATACAAAAAAAAAAAAGATCATATGCAATCGAAATAACAATTGAGAAAAGGTAAACAAAATGACAGAATATAATAATAGGGGAAAGTAAAGAGATACGTAATAAAGGAACGGAAAATAACATGTTCCCAAAGAAATCCTATTACACAGATCGCATTACACACAGTACAAAAATCCTAAGTAACCCAAAAATACAAAATGAAATAACAAAAATAAGGAAATAAAATGAATAGTCGAATTATCTACTACGGAATAAGGACGAATAAAATACCACTCACTCATTTACTGTATTTTTAACAAGTGTTCCTTTGTTAGTTTTACCATTGGCACATCTATTCGCCTTCGTAATAAAGTTAATAAATAAAACCTTAAAACTATGTAATGAAAAAAGTACACCCTGAGCTTTTCAATCTAGGGGAGGAAATGTACACACACACATACTCACAGAAATTGCCAAAAAGTGTAGCACCAGACCCGTCCTCGTGTGTGTGTGTGTGTGTGTGTGTGTGTGTGTGTGTGTGTGTGTGTGTGTGTGTGTGTGTGTGTGTGTGTGTGTGTGTGTGTGTGTGTGTGTGTGTGTGTGTGTGTGTGTGTGTGTGTGTGTGTGTGTGTGTGTTTAAATTCTGTACTCGCATGCAGGTCCCTGTGTCTGTGTATGTATGTATGTATGCCTGTGAGCGTGTGTATGTGTGTGCGTGTGGCTGGGAAGAGCGCAAGCATATCTCACCTGTGTTATTCTCTTGGTAAGCTTGAAAAAAAGAAGAAAAAAGACGTTCCAATTCTAAACATAGACAAAATTCACATCATAGGTTGATACACACACAAAAATAGTAAGTTTCCAAAAAATCATCTCTCTCTTTTTAATCATAATCAAAAAATCAAACTATGGAAACTTCTGAATTTTTTTTATTTTATAATCAGTGAAAGAAGCTATTAGAAATGGCTACTGCTGCTGAAATTGCAAAAGGCGAGCTGGGAAAATGAGAGGCATGCGGAAGAGATTGGCACAGACTCACACAGATATGAAGTAAAGACAGAAGGTATACTCACTCATCATCATATCTCCTGGCCGCTGTTACTTCATCCTGCGTATACGATGGGACTTGCTCTGTATTTACTCCACTGGACTTTGTATTTATTGGATTTCTCTTGTATTTACTGAGCTTTCTTTGTAATTACTCAATTGGACTTTACCTTACTTGACCTTAATTTTACTCTGCTGGACTTCATTGTATTTATTATGATTTTCTTTGTATTTAATCTTGGACTTTATATTTACTCTGTTGGACTTTCTATTTACTCTATTGGACTTTCTATACATTACGCTGTGTTGCGGGGACGGTTCAGTTAGTGGTGCCAGTGTCTACCCTGCATCATTTTCTTCTTTCCAAATATCTTTCCAGGTTTTACAGTATCTTTTTTTGTTTTTACTTCTCTCTCTCTTTTTTTTTTTTAATTACACGTCTGAGTACAAATTTCCTGAAACAATCAAAAGTCTATACTCCTCACCAGCAAGCTGAGCCGTTCCAGCAACACAAAATACTGAAATACTGAAGTGTTACATACAGTTCACCCTATATATACCTTCTGGTGGTGCTGTCAAGGTTACTGCATATTTCTTGTTTTGTAATATACGGTACTGTAATCTAGATGTAACCCTTGTAATCACCATAACATTACACCCAATATAACCCTCTACAACCAGGGTAAATTTTTGACTCTTAAAAATAGTAGTACCCAATGCAGTTATTACAGGTGATTTACAGGTGATTGGGTAGGTGTTCCCGCTGTACCCCAATGAACTATCCTATATCAAGTGCAACCCTCATCCCTTCAGCCCTAGGACACTCTACTTCATTCTGGCTAAATCCAAACGATTTTTATTGTGCTTTGGAGGGACCTTCAGCGCTGACATTAAAAAAAAAAAATAAATAAAAAATAACATTCCTGCTGCCATTAGACGATTATTTTTTCTACTAAATTATGGCTAATACTACACGATTTTTTCAATTTAAAGAGGGCATCCTGGAAGCAAAGGGGTTATGGAAGGCTACAACCAACCCCTCCACTTCCAAGTCTCCCCTAAGCTGAATAAAATCGTCTGGATGATAAGATTAAAGAGCAAAATAGTCCCGGGATTTAAGTGAGTAAATCATGACCGTTACAACCCCTCCACTGAATCCGATTTACGTACTTTTTTTAACATTCTTGCTCTCTCCAGACGATTTTCTTCATCTTAGGATTAACTTTTGGACCTAGAGGGGTTTGACATAGCCTTAAATATACACAGATATGGCCCCACCCCTGCCAGAGGTCGCTTCCAAGTCTAATAACGTCGTGTGAAGGAAACAATAATTAGATGCAAGAATACGTCACAGGACTGAAATGTTAAATAATGGCCATCTTTCTTTTTATCTTTTTTTTTCTTTACGCCTGGATTGTTTCACCGCCGTCACCACTAGATTTAATAGTTTTAACCACTTTGATTGTTCCACTGCACATTTTAAAAAACCGCCAACACCATAACGGATATAACGACTGCGATCGCTTTAACCGTTTTAACAGATGAAAACGTTTTAAGCGCTCTAACGGTTCTGACAGGCGTAACCGTTTTAGCCGTTGTAACCGCAGTAACCGTTTTAACCGCTGCAACCGTTTTAACTGCTGCAACCGTTTTAACCGCTGTAACCGTTTTAACCGCTGCAACCGTTTTAACCGCTGTAACCGTTTAAACAGCTGGTACCGTTTTAACCTTGCCATCTGTTTTAGCCGCTGTAACCGTTCTAATCACACCGGTTTAAATGCCCTGGTCGTTTTAACCACGTGGCTCAAATACTGTCCATCAATCAAACCGCCGCAGAGTTAACCGTTGTGGTCATTTAAAATCCTCAATAACCGACAGAACGAAACGACAATTTGACCTATATTGCCCCTATCGCCAAGCTGGGAACTGATGATGATGATGATGATGATGATGATGATGATGTGGTATCCCCCTATTACCAGCACCTTAGCGATTTATTTTGGATATGACTGGTTAATGTCTTTTTGTACATTAGTTAAGCCGAGTATGGCAACGTTAGAAGGATTTATACAGCAGTGAAAAAGGTACTAAGGTGTAACAAGCAAAATAAATCGGTTAGGAAAAAGTGTTAGGGAGCATCCTTACCCCCACGGGAATACGGGCCCCAGTTTAAAAATATTGGCCGAGAAACAGCATGAGAAAAATGTAAAAAGTTTTCCGATTTTTTTTTTTATGAGAGAGAGAGAGAGAGAGAGAGAGAGAGAGAGAGAGAGAGAGAGAGGAAAAGGGGGGGAAGGAGAAAGGAGGGAAGGAGAGATGGAGGAGAGGAGGGAGGGAGGGAGGGAGATGTTGATAGCACAATATTGGAGTGTCAGAGGAAGATTACCTGGCGAGGCCCAACTACCACCACTACCACCATCACTACCACTACTACCACCATCACTACCACTGCTACCACCACCACCACCACCACTACCACCATAACTACCGGTACCACTATTTCAGCTACAACTACTGTACCTCCATTACTACAACCATACCACCATTACTACCACTAGTACCACTATTCTCAACTACCACCACTCCAACTACCACCCCTACCACACTGTCACCAATACAACCTTTCCAACTGTGACCACTACCGCCATCTCACTACCACTACTACCACCACTACCCTTATTCCAATTGGCACCGCTAACAGCTACCATCATTCTAACTACCACCGCTACCGTCACTCCAACTACCTCCACTACCATCAATCCAACCACCACCATCACCACTATTCTATCACTACCATTAAACCATCAACGCTACCACAACATTAGCCTCCACCACCATCGCTCCACTACCACAACTACCAAATTTGCAGTTTCTACTACAAGTACCAAAACTGCCACATCTACCACAACTACCATTTATGACCTTATCTCCAAAGCTATGGAAATAGAACCACAGGCACCACAACTACCACTACTACCACCATCATCAATAATACTACACAATCGAAGAAGAAGAAGAAGAAAAAGAAGAAGAGGAAGAGGAGAAGGAAGAAGAAGAAAAAGAAGAAGAACAGAAGATGGGAAATACGATGATGGTGATGATGATGATGATGATGATGATGATGATGATGATGGAGAAAACACTGACTAAATATGAGCAAGGATGAATAAATAAAAGAAAATGATAAACACGATTAACTTCTATGCTCGAGGGGAAACTCACAAAGATTATTATGAAGACATGGAATAAAAATGGGTATAAAAAGAAGGAAAGCAAGATAAAATAATGATAAAAATAAAATAAATGGAATAAAATTTGATTTGAAAAAGAGGGTATGGATTAGAAGAAGTAAAAAAGCATGAAATTAATGGATTGGAAGATAAAAGAGCAAGAACAGAAAAAGTAAGAGTGTGAATTAAAGAGTGAGGATACGTAAGAGGGGAGAAACAAAAAATATGATAAAGAGAGTAACAGTAAGATTAAGAGGACCAGGAGGAGGAAGAAAGAAGGGAAAAAGGAGGCTATGATCACTAGGAAGAAAAAAAGGAGAAATAAAAGAAGCGTATAAGCGAGATCAAGAGTAAGAATAATAAAGCAAGTGAAAGAGAGGCAAAGACTAAGAGAATAAGAGTAAGAGCAACACCAAGGCAGCTACAAGAAGAACAAGAGAGCAGGAGTATGAACAAGAGTAAGAGAATAAGAGTAAGAGCAACAGGTAAGAACGTAAGAGGGCGTTATGTGAACCAACATTTGTGCCAGCGATCACTATGTGCAGATAAGATGGGGGAGGGGGAAGGAAGCGGAAAGGAAGGAAGGGAGAGAAAGGGAAAGGAGGGAAGGGAGGGGAGAGGAGGGAAGGAAAGGGGGAAGGAAAGACGAGAGGGGAGGGGAGGGAAAGTGAGAGGACTGAAGGGAAGGGGAAAGCAAGCGAGCGAATGAAAGGAATGGGAAGGGATGGGAGGGAAGTGAAAGAGAGAGAGAGAGAGAGAGAGAGAGAGAGAGAGAGAGAGAGAGAGAGAGAGAGAGAGAGAGAGAGAGAGAGAGAGAGAGAGGCCATATCGAATTTCAGGTTATCAGTACTTCCATCGACGTTTCTCTGTTTCCTACATTTCCATATTTCATCAACCCTACTTTTTTTATCCTCTAATCTCTCTCTCTCTCTCTCTCTCTCTCTCTCTCTCTCTCTCTCTCTCACCTTCTACTTCCACATATTTTTCGCACTACCCCCCTCCTTCTTCCAATTCCTCTCTTTCTCATTCTTTCGCTACGATTCCTCTTCCTCTGTTTACCTCCCTCTCCTTCTCTCCCTCGATCCTCACCTCTCATCTCTTCCCTCCCTGCTCATCCGCCCATCCTCTCTCTCTCTTACTTCACCCTCCTCATTTCTCCTTCTATCGCTCCCTCCTCCCCTTCCTGTTTGTCTTCCTCCCTTCCGCCTCCTCTTTTTTCCTTCCTCACTCTCTTTCTCCTCCTCTCCTCTACCTCCCTCTGTCTCTCCTTTCTCTCCATCTCTTAATCTCCCTCCCTTCCGGCTCTCTTCCTTTTCTTCCTTATTCCCTTCTTTTCTCCCTCCCTCCCCCCTCTTTCCCTTCCCCTTCTTCATCCTCTTACTACCTCTCTTCTTTTTTCTCTTTCTTCCTCTCCCCCTCTAACCTTCCATCCCTAACTCCCCTTTTTCTCCCTCCAACCCTCCCACCCTCCATCCCCTTCTTCTGTCTTTTCCTCCCTCCCTCTCTCCCTCCCTCCCTGTCAACTGGAAATAGCCCTCACTCCCTGGAGACATAATTACAGATGACTGACCCTCTCTCTCTCTCTCTCTCTCTTTTCCTGTTTCTTATTCCTGCTTTCATCCTTTCTCTGTCTCCTCCTTACCTCCCTCTCCCTGCCTCACTCTCCCTCCCTCCTTCATTTCTCTATGTCCTTCCTTCTCTCTTCTTCCCCAGCCTCCTCTCCTCATCAACCTTCTCCATCCCTCTTCCTCGTCTTCCTCTCCCTCACCTGGCCTTCATCCATCTTTCCCTTGCCTTCCCTTCTCTCTCACCCTGCCTCCCTTCCCCCCGTTTCTCTCCCCTCCCCCTCCGTCCTTCTTTTTCTTCCCTTACCCAGCACACTGCCTCATCCCACTCACTCCCTTACTCTCAACCCTTCTCCCTCTCCTATCTCTCTGCCTACCTCATCCCTCATCTCCCTACCTCACACTCCCTTCCTATCTTCTCTGTGCCAACGGATCATTCTTTTTCCCCTCCCCATGTCTCACCCTCCTCTTCCCCACTCCCTCTAACCCCACTCTGCCTCACTCGTCACCCTGCCTTTCATCTTTCCTGCTTCATCCCTCACCCTCTCTCTCTCTCTCCACCTTGCGTTACCCCTCACCTTCTCACTGCCATATCTTGATCCTGTTCCCCCCGCCCATCATTCCCCCTGCCTCTCTCCTCACCCTTCTCCCAGTCTTCTGCTTTCTTGCATCTCCCGCCCTGCCTCACACACCACCTCTCTCTCTCTCTCTCTCTCTCCCCATTCTGCCCCTTCCTCATTCTCTCATGCCTGCACTGCCTCACCTTCTGTTCTGCTTCCCTGCCTGACTTCTCATGTTACCTGTCCTTGTTGCAACCCTCATTCTGTCCATCCCCGTCTCACCCCTTATTCTGCCTACCCCTGCCTCATCCCTCACTGTCTCCTCTTATCCCCTTCTGCCTACCCCTGCCTCACCAGTCATTCTGTCTACTCCTGCCTCCATGCCTCACCCCTCTCTGCCTACCCTCCTTCCCTGCCTACCACCCTCTGGGCAATTACTGTCTGTCTGGGTCGTTACAGGTCGTTTGGGCGGTTAGGAGGAGGAGGAGGAGGAGGAATGAAGGCAACTGAAAGAAGATAACCATGCGGGAAAAAGGAAGAGTAAAGGAATGCACTGATCAACTAGAAAACCTCAGAGAGCGCATACCTCCGCCAATGCCAGTGCCATTAAAACGGATCCGGATCCGTGAATACAGGATCCGGATCTGGATCTGTCCCCAAACTTTACCAAGTCTTTCTTGGTCCATGGCCCACCTTAACATGAATTTCATTGAAACTGACTGAGAACTTTTGGAGATAATGTATTGTGCGGGATACTCCGGATCCGGATCCGACCCAAAATTTAATGATTTATTCCTTGGCCCATGGCCCACTCTACAAAATTTCATCAAAATCCGTTTAAAACTTTTTAAGTAATTCTGTTAACAGAAAAACAAAGAGACAAACAAACAAACCAACGGCGGCAAAAAACTAACCTCCTTGGCGGAGGTAATCAAGACAGGGGAAAGAGAGGGAAAGAAGGAAGAAGAAACAGGTATAACCAAAATAATAAAAAAGGAAAGACGGAATGAAGGAAGGCAGGGGAAAAGGCAAGGGAAAGAGAGAGTGGGGAAGGGAGGAGAAAGAGAAATAGGATGGAAAGGGAGGCAGGAGCGATGGAGCAACTGCAGGACTGAAGACAAAAGGTGGGAAAGTAAAACTGTAGCAGTGGAGGAATAGAAGCAGCAAGGAAAGAGAACAGGAGGAGGAAGAAGTGTGACTGAGGATGAGAAGGAAGACAGTAAGGAATGGAGAGAAAATGATGGAGAGAAGATAAGCAGGAAAGCAAAAGCGGAAGTGAAGAAGGGAAAGAAGAAAAAGGACCGGGAAGGAGGGAGGAGAGGAAGAAGTTAGGAGAGAAGGGATAGCGGGATACTGAAGGAGGAAGGGAACAGGTGGAATGGCGGGACAATGTATGGACTAGTGTGTGTGTGTGTGTGTGTGTGTGTGTGTGTGTGTGTGTGTGTGTGTGTGTGTGTGTGTGTGTGTGTGTGTGTGTGTGTGTGCTTTTCGTAGTATGTGTATGTTGGTGTGTACGTGGTACGTGAGTGCGCAGGTGTGTGCGTGAGGTGTGCGTATGCAGGTGTGTACGTGGCATGTGCATGTAGGCGTGTGCGTGTTGTCTGTGTGTAAACATGTGCGTAGTGTGCACGTGTGTGCACCAGGTGGCATGTATTACTAATATAACTACAACAGTTGGTGTGTTCGGGGAGGGGGAGGGAGACGGGGAGGCAAGGAGGAGGAACATAGAGGAGCGAGGGGGGGAAGGGGAAGGAGGGAGGGGGGGAAAGGGGAGGAGGAGCAGGGAAGAGGAACATGGAGAGAGGAGAGGGAGAAGAATAAGGAAAAGAGGGGGAAAGGAAAAGAGAGGGAAAGGAAATGATAGGGAGGCGAGGAATCGGAGGGATGAAATACTCGTAATGATGGAACAGGAAGGATGGTGTGTAGGAGGGGGAGAAGAAGAAGGAAGTAGGGAAAAGGGAGGAAAGAAAATGAGGGAGAGGGGAATAAAGAAAAACTAAGGGAGGCAGGTGTTCTCTCTCTCTCTCTCTCTCTCTCTCTCTCTCTCTCTCTCTCTCTCTCGCCGATATTCACGTATTCCATCCGATTCCTGGTTTCCATTTCACTGGTTTTGGGTTCACACACACAAAAATCCGTCTAAGACTTTGAGACACGTTTTTGTCTGTCTGTGTCTGTCTGTCAGTCTGTCTCTCTGAAAATAAAGGGAGGGTAAGGAAAAAAAAAATGGGGTATGGAAATTGAGGAATGACTGAAGGAAGAATGGGAATGAAATCAGAGACGGAAGGAGGAAGAAAAATTTGATAAAAGAATACAATGACAAAAGGGAAGAGAAGGAAGAGAAATGAGAAGAGGGTAGATGGAAGGAGAATAGAATGAGGGAGAGGGAGGAGATAGGGGATAGAAAGCAATAATGAACGGGGGGAGAAAGGAGGGATCAGGAAAAGAACTGAAGAGAGAGAGAGAGAGAGAGAGAGAGAGAGAGAGAGAGAGAGAGAGAGAGAATCAGCCTCATTAGGAAACAGAAGATGCCTTTAGGTGGAGTCAAAAGGAGGAGACGATGATAATGACGGAAGGAGGAGGAGGAGGATAATGGAGTGAAACTGAGAAGGAAAAGAAAGTGAAAGGACAGGAAAAAGAAAATTCAGAAAACAGTGAAGAAAAAAAAGGAAATAATGAGAAGCAGGAGAGGAAAGATGAAGAGAGAAAGGAGAAGGAAGAAGATTATGATACAGGGGGAGGCATATCTCTCTCTCTCTCTCTCAACAAACCAATTACCCCTTTCTGTCCCTCCTAACTCCACCCCTCCCTCCTTCAAACCCTCCTTAAATCCTCTCCCTTCTCCCTTTGACAGATATAGTCCTCTCTCTCTCTCTCTCTCTCTCTCTCTCTCTCTCTCTCTCTCTCTCAAGATACCACTACAAATTCCTTTTCCTAAGCTGCAAAAACTTCATGTACGCGGTGACACTGTGCCACACGCCCCCCACTGCCACCACCTGGGTACCAACACCAGCTGTCTTCCTATACCTTACGCAAGGCTGGTGTAATGACGTCAAGTGTGGTATTTCATGAAGCTTCGATGGACTCTATGGAAAGAAGAGTGTGAAACAAAAAAAAAAACGTTAAAACAGAAAAAGATAACACCGTGAAACAGAAAAAGATAAAACCGTGAAATAGAAAAAAGATAAAACAGTGAAATAGAAAAAAATTAAAACCGTGAAACAGAAAAGATAAAACCGTGAAATAGAAAAAAATTAAAACCGTGAAATAGAAAAAGATAAAACCGTGAAACAGAAAAAGATAAAACCGTGAAACAGAAAAAGATAAAACCGTGAAATAGAAAAAAGATAGAACAAGGACTCGATTTCAGGACCCAATGAACATCAGCCACTCCACCACTGGGCTATCACCTCCCTGGCTGCATTCATCTTTCCCTCCCTGCTTACATCCCCTCCCCTTGTCTCTCTCCTTGTCTGCTTATCTACCCTCCCTGACCTCCTCTCTATCCACCCCCAGCACCCCGACCTGCCTGCTTGCAATGAGGCCTTCTTCATTTCTATCTACCTTCGTCGTGCCTTCCGTTCTGCCTATCTATTTATCTACCTCTCCCCTGCCTGCTATCTGTCTGTCATCTCTCTCAAGCTGCCTACTTGCTTACCCTCCCTCTGCCTGTCAAACTATCCCTCTGTCAGCCTGTTACGACCCTCCCCAGCCTGCCTTCCCTCATTGTCTGCCTTCCTGCCTGCACTAAGTCCCCCCTGCCTAGCCTCCCCCTGACTGTGTACCCCCTGCCTGCCTGCACTGAGCCCCTGCCTGAGCCATCCATCAAGATTACCCTGGTGGACGGGCCATCAGTCCACATTAAGTACCACCGCCACACACGAAATAATTTGTCTCCTGCCATACACACTGTCTGCCTGCCTGCCTGCCTTCCTCCATCACCCTCCCTGCCAAGCCTTATCATCGTTCTGCCTCACCCTCATTCTGACCTACCTGTACTCTACCTCATTTTCCTCTCATTCTGTCAAGCCCTTTCACTTCACGTGTCTCAGTCTTCGCCTCCCTTCCTCCCTTACCCTCCCCTCGTTCAGCTTCTCTCTCACTCTGCCTCACCCTTCTCTCACTCCTTGCCTATCCTTCTCTCTCCTCGGCCTACCCCTGCCTTAGCTCAACCATATATCATCCGTCTTCCACAGCCTCTTTCTGCCTCACCTGACCAGTTTTTTTATTTCGTACGTCCCGGTGTTTCCTCATTCTACCTCACAATTCTGGTCCTTTCTGTCCCTATCTCAGTTTGCCTCTCCCCTGCCTCTCCTTTCTCTTCCCCTGCCTCACCCTGCCTCTCCTTCCTCTTCCCCTGTCTCACTCTGCCTTGGGTGGGGTGGGGCAGAATTGAAAGGGTGGGATGGAGTTGAAGGAGGGGTGGGGTGGGAAGCGGTGTGTGATGTTGGACGGGGTGGAGTGGGATGTAATGGGAAAGAAGGGAGTGGTGTGGGATAGAATAGTGTGGGATGGAGTAGGATGGGACGGGACGAGATAGAATGGAGTGGGATATGGCAGAGCAAAACGGGGCAGAACAGGCAGAAAAAAAAATAAAAATAACCATAAAACAACAGAAACGAAAGACCGAATCACCACCATCATCATCATCATCATCATCACATGCTTCCTATTATTACATGAGGTAGGGGCAAAAATAAGTAAATAAACCCTTTCACTTCTGCGACTAATCTTAAAACTTTCTCTTGCTCTCTCCAGACGATTGATTAACACCTCTCGACTTCAGGGGATTAATTATGGCTACATAGCAATTCCCCTTCGTCAGAAAAATCCCTCCTACACAGATCAAAATCGTCTGTAGGTATAATAAACTAAATTGCACATCGCTAGGTTGCAAAGGCTAATGAATAAATGAGGGAGGGAAGGACGAATACAGAGACGGGCCGACTAATCACCCAATACGGAAAACTAAATCGCTAATCCCTCTCTCTCTCTCTCTCTCTCTCTCTCATAACCTAATATATTGGCTACTTTTTCTCGTCCTTTTCATTCTGCACTTTCTACCATCACGTACAGTACCATATCTAGTCACTTAACTTCCATCCACTCCTCCCTCTCCCCTTTCTTCTTTTTTTCTCTCCTCTTTCTTTCCCCTTCCTTCCCTTTCTTTTCATTCTCTTCCATTCCATTCACGTCGTTTCTCTTTCCTTTCCTTCCCTCCCCTATCATTTTCTTCTCTTTCCCGTTCCCTACCCCCCACCTTCCCCACTCATTTCCCCTCCTCCTCTCCTCTCTCCTAACTCGTTACCCTTAATTCTCTCATCACTCTTCTGTCTCTTCCCTCCACACTTTTCCTCTCTATTAGTAGCCCTAATCTCTTACTCTTCTCCCCTCCCCTCTCCACTCACACCCCCTCTACATTCACACCCCCTCTTTCTTCTTCTCTTCCTTTCCTACTCCCTCTCCCTCTCATTTTACAGCCTTCTCCAATTCCTCTGCCCACTCAGTTTCCCTCTCCCCTTTCCTTTTTCCTTCGTTTCCTCCCTCCTCTTCCTCTTCCTCCTCCTCTCCCCTTTACACTTGCTGCCCTAAGATCCAACTTTCCTCCCCATTAATCATCTTAAGCTCCCCTCCTTCCTTCCCATTCTCATCCACCCTTAGCCTCATCTACACTCCTCCTCCCCCTCCTCCTCATCTACACGCCTCCTCCCTCTCCTCCTCATCTACACTCCTCCCTATCCTTCTCCTCCTCCTCCTCCTCCTCATAATCATCATCATCATCATCATCATCATCACCAACATCATTTACACTCTTCTTGCTCTATTATCTTTATGTAATTCTTCACTTTTTCCTTCTCAACTTCATGATTTTTCCCATTACAGCAAGAATTCTCGTTCTCTCTCCTCCTCCTCCTGTTCTTCTTCTTCTTCTTCTTTTTCTTCTTCTCTCCATTCCCCCCACTACAATCTAAATTCCCCCTTCTCCTCTTCCTGTTAATCCTCCTCCTCCTCCTAATCCAATCTACCCCTCCTTGCCAACCCAATCAAACTCCCTCTCCCGCTTCTTCTCCTCCTCCTCTTCCTCCTCAAAATCCCTCATACTCTAACATACCTACATATTACTTCCTCCCCTCCCCTCCTCTCTCCCTTCCCTCCCCTCATTTACTTTCCGCTTTTTCCCGGTGATCCACACATCTCTTCCTCCTCCTCCTCCACTCAAAATCCCTCTCCTCTTCCTCCACCTCCCCTCCTTCACCTTCCCCCACTCATCCACACTCACTTCCCCCCCTTCTCCTTTTCTAATCGCTGTTTGTCTCTCGTAGCTTATATTTCTTTATCGTCTTCCCCACTCATTCAATCCACCATTCACTCATATCTCAATCACATTCCCACTCACCCACACCCACACTCACTCATACAAAAATTGCACCTCCACCCACTCACAGCCCCACTCACTCATACCTCCACACTGAAACCCTCCCACACACTCCCACTCACATCCCCATTCATTTATACTCCCCATTCCCTGCCGTATGCACCAAACTCATCTCCACTCACTTCACTGCCACCCATTTACTCCCCACTCATATTCCCCTCCTCCTCCCCCCCTGAAAAAACACCCTCTCCCCCTACTCTGCCCCTGCCATTGCCTTAATCTCCCTACGGCCACAAGACAGCGATTATCACCCCTCTCCCCAATAGCTTCCCTCATCAACATAATCGCTACACACCACACCCACATGCCATAGTGGGGGTGGGGGAAGGGGGGAGAGAAAGAGGATAGGAAGAGAAGGAGGGGAGTGGGAGGAGAGGGAGAGGGAGGAGAAGAGGGAAAGGGAGAGGCGGTGGGGGAGGGGGAGGGAGAGGGAGAGGGAAGAGGTAGGAGGTGAAGGAGGAGGAGGAAAAAGGACAAAGGGAGAAGAGAGAGGGAAATGAAGAGTATAAACGAAGACGGTCTAAAGTCAAGGAAAAAGAGAGGGGGCAAGAGGAAAAGAGGAAGAGAAAAGGAGGAGAGAGAGAGAGAAGAGGGAAAGAATGAGATGAGTTGGTGAGGGAGATGGGGAGGAGGCTTAAAGAAAGGGGGAATGAGGAGGAGGGAGAGAAAAGAGGAAGGAGGGAGAAGAATGGAAAGTAGGACACACAGAACAGTGGGGAGGGGGAACAACAGAACTCGTGTGTGTGTGTGTGTGTGTGTGTGTGTGTGTGTGTGTGTGTGTGTGTGTGTGTGTGTGTGTGTGTGTGTGTGTGTGTGTGTGTGTGTGTGTGTGTGTGTGTGTGTGTGTGTGTGTGTGTGTGTGTGTGTGTGTGTGTGTGTGTGTGTGTGTGTGTGTGTGTGTGTGTGTGTGTGTGTGTGTGTGTGTGTGTGTGTGAGAGAGAGAGAGAGAGAGAGAGAGAGAGAGAGAGAGAGAGAGAGCGAGGACAAACGCACCTTCATTTCCGCATTAGCCGTGTCCTGGTTCCGGGGGGAGGAGGAGGAGGAGGAGGAGGAGGAGGAGGAGGGGAGGAGGAGGAGGAGGAGGAGGAGGAGGAGAGAGGACAAGAAAGAAGAGATGAGAAAAGGAGTTAGAAGAGGAGAGGAGAAAAGGGAAGAAAAGGGAGAAGATAAAAGGGGAAGAAGGAAGAGAACAGAGGAGAAGAAAAAAGAAGAGGAGAGGATAGAAGTGGAGAGGGGAGAAGAGGAGAAAATGAACAAGGAGAGGAGGGGAGACGAGAAGGGAGAAGAGATGAGGAAGAAAGGCGCGAGAAGATCATACGAGATGGGAGGAGAGGAGAGGGGAGGAAAGGGGAGGAGAGGGGAGGAAAGGGGAAGAGAGGGGAGGAAAGGGGAAGAGAGGGGAAGAAAGGGGAAGAGAGGGGAGGTGAGGTGAGGAGAGGAAAGGAGAGGAAAGGAGAGGTGAGGAGAGGAAAGGAGAGGAGAGGAGAGGAGAGGAGAAGAGAGAGGAGAAGAGAGAGAAGGAGAGGAGAGGAGAGGAGAATTAGTGATGCTAAGAGGACAGCCTTCCAGTCTAATCCCTTCACAGTATTCGATTCCCGCCCTTGGTTCTCTCTCTCTCTCTCTCTCTCTCTCTCTCTCTCTCTCTCTCTCTCCCCACCCTGGACAAATAATAGGATTGAGAGAAAGTCCTTGAGTATTAAGAGATCGCCCTTCCCATCACCTCCTCTCCCTTCATCTATCATTCCCCTTACCTTCATCTATCATTCCGCTTACCTTCATCTATCATTCCCCTTACCTTCATCTATCATTCCCCTTACCTTCATCTATCATTCCCCTTGCCTTCATCTATCATTCCCCTTACCCTCATCCATCATTCCCCTTACCTTCATCTACCATTCCCCTCACCTTCATCTATCATTCCCCTTACCTTCATCTATCATTCCCCTTACCCTCATCTCCCATTCCTTCATTTCTTCTTCCTGCCTTCTTTCCTAGCATCTTTATTTCCTGCCATCCGTCATTAATATTTTACTATCAAACTTTTTTCTATATTGGATTTACTGTCTTTCGAAATTAGTTTTGCAATTCAATTCTCTTCAGGCAGAGGAGGAGGAGGAGGAGGAGGAGAGAAAAAAGAATGGGAAGGGAGAAAGTGGAAGAGAAGGAGTTGGAAGGAGGAGGAGATGAGAAAAATAAAAGCATAAGCAGGCAGACAAGAGGAAAAAACGAGAGAGAGAGAGAGAGAGAGAGAGAGAGAGAGAGACTAAATCATAAAGTACAAGAGAAAGAGGCACAGAGTAAGACCAAGACGAAAAAGGAAGAGTAAAGATAAGGAGTGAAAAAATAAAAAGGAAGTTGAAGACACAGTAAAAATTAAAAAAAAATACAGCTACGGATAAGAGAATTAAGAGTGAAAATAAAGAGTAAGAGTAAAGCAGTAAAGAAGTAAAGAGTAAGAGTAAAGAAGTAAAGAGTAAGTGTGCTGGGGTCCTCTTTACCGAGCCAGCAACAAGTAGCATCATAAAAACACTTGTTGGACGCTCTCTCTCTCTCTCTCTCTCTCCATTTACCATTTATTTTCTGTTTTTCCAGCTTTTTTCCTTTGCATTTTTCTTCTTCCTTATTATTTTTCTTTACTACTTTCTCCTCACTTTGTTTTCTTCTCCTTACTTCTTATTTTCCTCCTTTGTCACATCTTAATTCTTTCCGCTTCTTTCTCGAATTCTTCATCTGTCCAGTCTTCACCTCCTCCCTCCTCCTGTTTTCTTCTCTACTTCCCTCCCTAACTACTTAATTTTCTTTCCTTTCCTCCTCAAGTTTTCGTCAATTCTGTCTTCGCTGTTTTCTTCCTATGTTTTCCTTCTTTCCTACTTCTATCCTTTAACAACTGTCTTTCTATCTTATATCCTTCATCTTACCTATTTCCCATTTATCCTACCTTCTTTACTGCTTTCCTTCCCCCCCTTTCTATCTTTTCCATTTACTCTGCCTTTATACTTACTTTCTTATACTTTCCCTTTAATATTTCTTTACTTTTCACCTCCTCTCCTGCTTCCTTATTTCTCCCATGTCTACTTGCCTACTTTACTTTTACCTACTTTTTTTTTCCTAACTTTGTTTTCCCTTACTCTCTACATCCTGATCTCCCCTACTCTCCCTCTATCTATTTATGTAGAACTTCAATATAACCTACTCTCATTCTTTCTCCCCCTCTCTATCCATCTGTCACCCTTTATGCATTTCATTCCCTTTCTATGCATTCTCTTTTCAACCTTTCTTGTTCGTCCCAGTTTTCTTCGTCCTTTCGCTTTTCACCTCTCCCTCTTTCTAGCCCTCCACCTCCACCCACAATCATCCCCCCCGCCGCAATAACTTTCGTGTCCTGTGTTTTTAAAAAATTCTACTGGGATCCAACTTGACTAGACCAAAACAAACACTCACCGTTTTCCTTCTCCGAGACTGACAAGAAAACGTTCCAAGGGACACTAACCTGAAAGAGAGAAAAGAAGAAACATCAGTCTCCATACATAAAATTAAAGGACTGTATATGAAATGTGGAAAGCATTGTCCGCAGAGTTTTACCCCTTCACGCGGGTGATTTTACATTTTATTCTTGCTGGAACCAGACGATTTTACTCAGCTCAGGCGAACACCCTCCTAGTGAATGGGTCTAGGAAGGCTAAGTCTAACCCCCCTCAACTCGAAAATTCTCTCCTCAAAACCGTCTGAATGTGGCAGGAATAAAACATACAATACATCACCGATTTGAGAGGCTAAAAAATTGTTCTATTACACACAGTAATATCATTTCTATCTTGCTAAATCACTGTTAAATATTACACTAACATTAACACATCCAATTAAGTGAAAATCTAGGTTAAAAAATTATATATTATGAAAACTCAAAATAGAAAGAAAAGGTCGGCTCAATTTGCTCAAGAATTTTCACCTCACCTCCGCTGCCTTAAATTTTGTGCTGGTGGTGAATGGAGGTGGAGAGCAAGTGGAAGTGGAGAGCAAGTGGAGGTGGAGAGCAAGTGGAAGTGGAGAGAGTAGGCAGGGTGGGGGATGGTAGTGGTGATTGAGGTGGGCAGCGGAGTTGAGGGTGTGGAGGAAAATGGTCAAAGTGGGGGAGGTGGAGTGGAAGGGAGGGAGAGGAATCGTCGGTGTCGAGGTGGAGTGGGCGGGAGGGTGGAAAATCGGAGAAGAGGTGGGTGGAATGGGCGGAAAGGTGGGAAGTGGAAGAAGAGGTGCTGAGAGGGTAGAAGGGTGAAAAATGGGAGGGGAGGATGGAGTGGATGAGTAGGAGGGTGGAGTGAGTGAGGGGGAGGGTTGGAAATAGAAGGGGAGGGTGGAGAGGGTGGGTGGGTTGGTGGGAAATGGGAGAATGGGAGGGTGGAGCAGGAGGGAGGGTGGAAAAAGGGTGAAGGGGAAGACGGAGGTGTAACTGAGGAGGGAAATAGATGTGGGGAGAGAATTGGATGAGAAGGAATTACATAGATACAGAAGAGGTGAGTGGGGAGGAGGGGGGGAGGAAGAAAGGGGCAGAGCGTAGGAGTGGATGGAAAACTATGATGAAGAGAGGCAAGTATGTGAGTAGAGAGGAGGAGAAAATGGGTGCAGAAGAAAGAAAGAAAGGGAGGTTTAAGAGGAAAAGTGTGTTGATGGAAGATAAAATGGGGGTAAGTGAATGAAACGGACATAAGATGAGGAAAGCAGGTGGATGATATATGGATGGGTAGGGGGAAGAGTGGGTGGAAGTGCATACAGTAGGGGGAGGGGTGAAGTGGGGTGCAAGGATGAGTGGGCTAGATAAAAGTGGGAGACAGTACAAAGGAAAGCAAACAGCAACAGACCTATTAGTCTTTTGGAGGCTGTTTGTTATAGTATACATTATAACTAACGTAACTATCTGATCAGTCAAAAACAAGGATAGGAAAGCAAAAAGGCTCCCCTCATCCACCCAACTCTCCAGCTGAATTCGGAAGGAAACAGTGAAAGAGGATCACGCTGCGGCATAGAAAAGCAGACAGGTAAATTTCATAGGAAAGGATGAATGGAAATCATATTCTATATTATTTTAACCTGTAAGGGAAACACATCTAGTTAACTTAAGAAAAATGTTGCTGTTGTTGTTCTATGGTTACTGGTACACCCTCCGCGTTCTGAACTGCAAGACATCTTAATTCGTAGATGTATTAAAGTGAAAATGCGTGGTTAAGGATCAGAAGACAAATACCTATCCAAGCAGTTTTACAATGCTGGTATTGCATTACAGTTATTTACAACCCCGCTGATGAAGTGCCTAGTTTCATATGAGTAGAAATGCTTGCCAACAATTTTATGTCCATTGCTTTTAATATATTTCGATCGATCTACTGTGACGTACTTTTGAACAGCAATAATCTCATGTCCTTTGAAGATTCTATATACTTGAATTAAATCCTCCCCGTAGTCTGTGCTTCGTTAAGGAAAGATGAGATAGGCTGGAATGAAAGGATATGAGGCAAGAACGAAAGAAGAAGCAAAAATAGAGTGGTGGAGAAAAACTGCTGAGAAAGTGAGAGGGAGAATGAGGGGAGGTACGTAGGAAGGGAGAACTGAATGGATGGGGAGTGGAGGAGTGGGTGGAGAAGGCGAGAGGGGAGGGAACCGCTGGAGAGGGAAGGATGAGAACATGAATGCAATGGGAGGGGTCGGGAGGGGAGAAGGGCGAGAGAGGCTAGAGAGTGGATGGAATATAGTGGTGAGTGTAGTGAGGGGAAGGAACGGAGAAGGGTGAGGGAAGGAGAAGGGTCGGGGGGTGATGGGGGGCGAGGGGCAAGGGGAGTGAGAGGGTGCGGGGGAGAGGGGGAGAAGGGAGAGGGTGGGATGAGAGTGGGTGGTCTTACAGGATACGAGCCACGAATCCTGAAATTAAATTGCTTTGATAAGACGACGCAAGGGGACTCTCTCAGGGTGGCAGGGGAGGAGGAGGAGGAGGAGGAGGAGGAGGAGGAAAAAGAAGAGTGAAATAGAGGAGGCAGAATAAATGACGAGCAAGGAGGAATAAAGGAATGGAGGAATAAAGGAAAGGAGGAAAAGAGGAAGGAGGATGGAAATAGAAGGAAAATTTCACAAAAGAAGGGAGACAGAAGAACAATTGAAGAGGGGTAGAGAAGGAAGAATAAAGGAGGAGGAAAAAGAAAACACTAAATGAGGGAAAGAGAAGGATGAATAAACGAGGAAGGATAGAGAGAGAGAGAGAGAGAGAGTCATGAAATATACAGAAGCTGGCCACGTCCGCAAAATCAGCTCAGCATTAAAGACAGAGAGAGGGAGGAAAAAAGAGATAGCTTAAAATTGGGCCATGATCTGACTGGGAAATATGGCACGATAAAAGGGAAGATAGTGCCTCTCTCTCTCTCTCTCTCTCTCTCTCTCTCTCTCTCTCTCTCTCTCACGAACTTGTTTCTCTTTCGTTCACCCTATATTCCCCCTTTTTTCATTCCCTCCTTTCCTCTTTTCTTTATTTCTACATTCCTCTTCTTCCTCCTCTCCTAAATGCCCATCCACAGTTGCTCTTTTCCTTTCATTCATCCTTCCCTCCCTCTCCCTCCTCCCTCCCTCCTTCCCTCTCTCCCTCCCTTCATTCCTTCCTTCCCTCCTTTCCATCCTTCCTTCCTTCCCTCCTTCCTTCCCTCTAAAGAATCTCTCGTCTGTCTTGTATTAAGCTAGATGAGAATTTTATATCCGGATCTTTTCCTCCCGAGCCCCCCCTCCCTCTCTTTCCTTACTCTCTCCTTACCTCCCAATCACCCATCCTTCCTCCCAAGCCCCTCTCTTTCCTCCCAAGCCCCTCTCTTTCCTCCCAAGCCCCTCTCATTCCTCCCAAGCCCCTCTCTTTCCTCCCAAGCCCCTCTCTTTCCTCCCAAGCCCCTCTCTTTACTCCCAAGCCCCTCTCTTTACTCCCAAGCCCTTCTTTTTCCTCCCAATGCCCTTGCTTTCCTCATAAACTCCTCTTTCCTCATAAACCCCTTTTTCCTCTCAAGCCCCTTTCTTTCCTCCCAATTTCCACTCTTTCCTCCCAAACCCCTTTCTTTTCTCTCAACCCCCCCACCCTTTCCTTCCAGCAATCTCTCCTACAAATCACCTATCTTTCCTCTCGAGCCCCTCTCTTTCCTCCCAAACCCTTTTCTTTTCTCTTAAACTAATTTCTTTACTCCTCTCTCTACCTCTGTCTGTCTGTCTGTCTGTCTGTCTCTCTCTCTCTCTCTCCTCTCTCACCCTTTGTTTTGCACCCTCTTCCCCTCTTTAATCTTTTATACCCATCTTCTCCACCCTCTCTCTCTCTCTCTCTCTCTCTCTCCATATGTTTCCCCTTCTTTCACATTTATCCATTTTTTATATCCCTCCTTTCTCAGCTCCCTGTTTTCTGTCTCGTTCTGTCTCATCCTTCTCATTTTCAATTCTTTCCTCCATTCCGCTCTTTCTTTTTTCCTTCACTTCGTTTCCTAACTTCCTTCTATCTTCCCTTCTCTTTTTTTTCCCACCTTGCTTCTTTCTTTCCTCCTTTCTGCTCTCTTCTCTCCTCCTTTCACTTCGCTATCTTTCCTTCCATTGTTCTTTCCTTCATCCTCCTCCTCATTTTCCTGACCTTCCTCCAACCTCTCTACCTTTTCTCATGTCCTCCTCTTCCTAATTCTTCTGTTCTGTTCCTTCCACCTCCTTCCTTCTCCTCGTCTTCTTCCTCTCCCTTCTTCTAGTCCTCATCGTCCTCCTCCTCTTCCCTTCATTCCCATTTCATTCTTCGTCCTCCTCCTCTCCGATTTTTTTTTCCTTTCTCCCTCTCTTCCCTCCCCTCCTTTTCCTCTTCTCTCCTTACGAGGCAATTTGAAGCGAGGGAATGAAGGCTTAGAGGAAGGAAAATGGATATCGCAGGAGGAGGAGGAGGAGGAGGAACAGCAGCAGCAGCAGCAGCAGCAGCAGGAGCAGGAACAGGAGGAAAAAGAAAATGTCAAGATGAAGAGGGAAAAAAAAAAAAAAAAAAAAAAGGGACTAAAGACAGCAGATGGATACGATGTAAACGAGAGAGAGAGAGAGAGAGAGAGAGAGAGAGAGAGAGAGAGAGAGAGAGAGAGAGAGAGAGAGAGAGAGAGAAATATGACGGAGGGAGGGACAGGGAGGGAACATGGAGATAGGGAGAGACAGGAAATTGGAGAGGGGGAGGGAGGAAAGGGGGACGGAACAGCGGTGAATGGAAAAACAAGGGAGAAAGGAGGGGAGGAAGAGGGGAGAAAAAAGAGAGGGGGAAGAAGAGGGGGAGAAAAGGGAGAAGGGGAAGAGGAGGGGAGGAAGGAAAAGATGAGTGGGGAAGAAAAGAAGAAGAGAGGGAAGAATAAAGAAGAGAAAATACAGAAATGAAAAGAAAAAAAAAACGAGATGAAAACTGTGGGAAAAAAGAAGATGAAAGACTGACAAAGAAGAAGGAAGCGAGGAATGAAGGAAAGGGTGAAGAGCAAGGAAAGAGGGAAAGAGGGAAAGGAAAGAGGGAGAGGAAGACACCGGAACTAACGAGAAGGAAGAGAAACCCGGCGGAAGAAAGAAAATTAAGCCAGAAGTAGAGAGAATAATAAAGACAAGAGAATATGGTAGGGGTAAAACAAGATAAGGGGTAAGAGACAGAGATGGAAGAAAGAAAAGATGAAAAAAGTAAAAATAAAGATAAATGGGAGAGAGAGAGAGGTAGAGAGACGATAAACATGAGAAGGTCAATCATTTAACAAAACATAAAGGGCGAGAGAGAGAGAGAGAGAGAGAGAGAGAGAGAGAGAGAGAGAGAGAGAGAGAGAGAGAGAGGTAAAAGGTGGGGGAGAGAACAAAGCCGAGAGAGAGAGAAAAAAATTGAAGGGGAGGGGAAGGAAAGTGATGGACAAGGTTTAGTGGAGATAAAAATGACGAGAGAGAGAGAGAGAGAGAGAGAGAGAGAGAGACCTGATCTAATAAACAAGCAACAACAACAACCACCACCAAAAGACATTCATGGCAAAACCGCAACAATAATAAATAATAATAATAATAATAATAACAATAAAATAATAGCACTAATGGTCACAATTTTATCTTTAGGTGTTGGAGAGGGAGGGAGAGGAGAACGAGGAGGAGGAGAAAGAGGAAGAGAAAAAAGAGAGGAAGAGGAGGAGGAGGAGGAGAAAGGGGAAGAGAAAAAGGAGAGGAAGAGGAGGAGGAGGAGGAGGAGAAGGGAAACTGACTGCAATACTATAACAATATAATTAAACTCTTAAGTACCATATCATTTAGCTAAACACACTAAACCTTCCCTCACTAAACTTTATACAAATCCTCCTCTACGTATCTATTCATTTATTCATCTCCTTGTCATTATATTTCGCGATTCTTTATTCATTCCTTACGCTGCCTACAGTACAAGTTATGGTGAAAATCACAAACGACTATGTAATATATTCAGTGTCGACTTTATAGGCTTTTCCCTTTCCTTTATTATTTATTTTTTCATCTGTGCGTTCATAATTCCTCCTTTTTCAATAAACAAAAGCATTATGTTGAAGAAATAGGGGAAATGTGAAAAAAGGATGTGTGATGGAAATTGGAGATAGACGAGGGAAGTGGTGAGATGAATAAGCTAAAATGAATGGAAATGAGGTAAGAAGGAGAGATGGGGAAATGAGGGAGGAGGAGGAAAAAGACATGTGGAGAATGAGGTTTAGGGAAGGAGAAAGAGATGAAGGAACGACAAAGACAGAAAGGAGGAAGGGAGAGAATGAAATGAGAAGGAAAAACGCGAAGAGGAAAACAAAGAGAAAGAGGGAGAAGAAGGGGAAGGGGAAGAGGAAAGGAAGAGGGGGCGGGAAAGGGACAGAAAAGAGAAAGAGAAGGAGAGGGGAGAGGAAGAAATGAAGAAATAATAAAAAGAAGGAAGGGAAGAGGAAGGAGTCAGGGTCGGGTGTATGTTTACCTTCAGAAGACTTATATTGATCGAGGGGCTGGAAGTTCACGAAGTCAATGGCAGTCCTTCCCCCGTTACCCTCCCCTCCCTTTCCCACAACTCCTCACTCTTCCCCTAACCTTCCCTCCCCTCCTCTCCTTTTCCCCGCTACCCCCTACCCTTCCCTCACTTTCCCACAACTTTCCTCCCCTCCCCTCCTCTCCTCTTCCTTCCCCTCTCTTCTACTCCACACACTTCCCCTCCTCTTCCTCTCCTCTACTACTCCACATTCTTCCCCTCCCATCACCTCCCTTCCCCATTACTACTCACTCCCTCTCCTTCCCTTTCTTCCCCATTTTTTTTCTCTCATATCCCCCTCCTCTTTCCTCTCCCATTTCTTTATTCCACTTTTCTCTCCTCAGCTTCCTATTTCATTCCTTACCTCCCCTGCCCACTCTTCCCCATTTCCTCCCCATTCCATCCCTCTGTTTACCATTCATCCATTCCCTCCCCTTAACTCGTCTTTTCACTCCTTCCTCTCCCTTCCCCATTCCTACTGACTTTTTCCCTTCACTCCCATCCACATCCATATCCTTTTCTGAATTCTTCCCTTTTCTCTTTCCTCTCCCGAGCCTTTGCATTCTCCTGCATCCCACATCCTCCCCATTTCCTCTCCTCCCCTCCCCACACTTCCACTTTCCTCCCTTCCCTTTTTATTCCTTCATTCCACTCCTCTACCCTTTTCCCCTCCCCTCCCCTCTTTCCTTACTCATTCCCCTCTTTCTTTTCTCCTCCACCTCTTCTCACCTCCCCTATCATACCTTTCACTTCCTTCCCCTCCACTTCACTCCCCTCCTCTCCCCATCCATCCCCTCTACTCCTCAGCCTTTCCTTATCATCTTTTTCCTCGTTTCCTCTCTTTTCACTCACTCTTCCTCTCTATTCCCTCCCTCCTGTCCACTCATCCCTTTCCTCCCTCCTCCCCCCCTCTCTCTCTCTAACCCCTTCAGCACGAACACGTTCTTTTCATATTTCTGTTCACCCTCTGACGATTCTCTCTCTCCCTCTCTCTCAATCATCGCCCTCTTTCCCTCTTATTCATCGCCCTCTTTCCTTCTCCCTTCCCCACCCACTCTCCCTCTCTCCTCAACCTTTCTCCCTCCCCTCTCCTTTTTCCCTCACCCCTACTCCCCCTCCCATCCCCCACCCCCATCCCCCACCGCACTCCCCCTCTAATCAAAATGGCGTCGGGTCAGTGAGCTCTGGAGACTCAAGTTCTTGCGAATATTGTGAGGTCGCTGGGGGGGAGGGGTGAAGGGGCTGTGTGGTGGGGAGGAGGTTGGGGTGAAGGGGTTGTGTGGGGGGGAGGGGGGACGGGTGAAGGGGCTGTGTGGGGGGAGGGGGGAGGGGTGAAGGGGTTGTGTGGGGGGGGGAAGTGCGGGGACAGTGGGGGGAGTGTGGAGCAGTTATGAGAAAGTGGGGGAGTAAGTGGAAAGTGGAGGGCTGGGGGAAGTGTGAGGGAGGGAGGGAGTGGGGGCATTGTGAAGGAGGGAGGGAGAGAGTGAGTAAAGTGTGAGGGAGGGAGGAAGTGGGGGAAACGTGAGGGAGGGAGGGAGTGAGGGAAACGTGAGGGAGGGAGGGAAGTGTGAGGGAGGGAGGGAGTGCGGGAAGTGTGAGGAAGGGAGGGTGGGAGTGGGGGTGAGTGTGGAGAAGCTGTGTTGGGGTGAGAAGGAAGGTGGGGGGTGGGGTAACAAGGGTGAGGGAAAGTGAATGTGAAAGGAAAGTAAAAAATTGAAGGAGAGTGAACAGAGTGAGGGTACGAGAGGGAGAGGGAGGAATAGAAAAAAAAATGAAGGAATAGAGTGAGAGGGAAGCGTTAGCATGACAGAGTGGATGAAAGAATGAAAGAGTGGAGAGAGAGAGAGAGAGAGAGAGAGAGAGAGAGAGAGAGAGAGAGAGAGAGAGAGAGAGAGAGAGAGAGAGAGAGAGAGAGAGAGAGAGAGAGAGTGATGTGGAGAGGGAGAATGTGGGTATCGTGAGGGAGGTTGTGATAAAAAGGGTAATGTGAGGGGAAGTATGTGAGAGGTGGATGGAAATATGAATGAAACGTGTGTGTGTGTGTGTGTGTGTGTGTGTGTGTGTGTGTGTGTGTGTGTGTGTGTGTGTGTGTGTGTGTGTGTGTGTGTGTGTGTGTGTGTGTGTGTGTGTGTGTGTGTGTGTGTGTGTGTGTGTGTGTGTGTGTGTGTGTGTGTGTGTGTGTGTGTGTGTGTGTGTGTGTGTGTGTGTGTGTGTGTGAGAGAGAGAGAGAGAGAGAGAGAGGAGAGTGTGTGTTTGAGATAGAGGCAGGATGGATTGCAGGGGTAAAGAAGAGAGGAAAGAGGGAGAAAGATAGTGAGGGAGGAGACTGAGAGCGGTGGGAGGGAGGGAGTGATTGTATAGAAAGGGTGAGGGAGTGACCGGAGGAGAAAGGGTGAGGGAGTGACCGGAGGAGAAAGGGTGAGGGAGTGACCGGGGTAGAAAGGGTGAGGGAGTGACCGGGGGAGAAAGGGTGAGGGGGTGACTGGAGAAGTGGTGAGAGGGTGACTGGGGGAGAAAAGTGAGGGAGGGACCGGGGGGAGAAAGGGTGAGAGAATGACTGGGGGAGAAGAGTAAGGGGAGGGACTGGGGGAGAAGTGGGAGGGAGTAATTGGGGAGCATGGGTGAAGAAGTGATTGAGAGAGAGAAATGGCAGAGGACTTTGGGAAGAGCTGACTAGAAGGGTGAAGGAAAGAGAGAGAGAGAGAGAGAGAGAGAGAGAGAGAGAGAGAGAGAGAGAGAGAGAGAGAGAGAGAGAGAGAGAGAGAGAGAGAGAGAGAGAGAGAGAGAGAGAGAGAGAATTGTAGGAGGTAAGAAGAGGGGGGAGAGAGAGAGAGGGATTGTGGGAGGGAGGGAGAAGGAGAGTGAAAGGGAAAGCGATGAATAACGGGAGGAGTGTATATTGAGAGAGAGTGTGGGACTGTTCGTGGGATGGGTGTATTTTGAGAGGGAGGGGAAGGGATTGTAGGAGGGAAGGAGAGAATAATGTCCAGGTGAGAGGGACACGAGAGAAAAGTCTGGATGAGAGGGATAAATATACAGTAGGAGTGGAGGCAAGCAACTGTGGAAGGAAGAGAAAGGAAATGTGAGAGGGAAGTACTGGAAAGGAAGGGAGAGAGGAAGTATGAAAGGGAGTATTTTGAGAGGGAGGGTAAGGGAGTGAAGGGTGAAGAAGTGTGAGAGGAGAAGGTGACGGAGGGAGAGGAAGTGTGGGAGAAGGTGACGGAAGGGAGAGAAAGGAAGGGAGAGAAAGGGAGGGAGAGGAGTGTGAAGGAGTGTGAGAGGAGAGGGTGACGGAGGGACAGGAAGTGTGGGAGAAGGTGACGAAGGGAGAGAAAGGGAGGGAGTGGAGTGTGAAGGAGTGTGAGAGGAGAGGGTGACGGAGGGAGAGGAAGTGAGGAAGGAGAGGGTGACGGAGAGAGAGGAAGTGTGGGAGAGAGGGTGAAGGGATGTTGGGGGGAAGCAAAAGAAATGTGGAAGGGAGAGAAGGTGTGAGAGGGAGGGGCTTGGGAGAAGGAGAGAAGGATAAATATGAGAAGGAAGAAGCGGAATAGAAGGAAGAAGGGGAGCCAGGGCGGGGAATGGGGAGAGGAGAAACAATAAAACAGGAGTAGACGAGGAAGTATGAAAGGAAAGGAGAGAAAAGCATCAGGAAAAAGACAGGAAAAAAGGAACAGGATGGATAAAGAAAGGAGGAGAAAATGAGAGAAAATGAAAAGAAAAAGGGGAAGGGGAGAGAGAAGAAGGAGTGACAGAAAAGGAAAGGGAGCAAGAAAGGGGTGAGAAGATAGAAAGTACGAAGGGAATGGGAGGAAGGAGGAAAGAAAGAAGGAAAAGAGAATGTGAGAAGATAAAGAGGGAGAAAAGAGGGAGAAAAAGAGGGAGAAAAGAGGGAGATTATATTTGCAGATTCTTTTTTCGGGGCAAGTGCTGTATTCAATCATGGTCCACACGCCTGGCTGCTCTAGCAAAATAAGAGTGAGAGAGAGAGAGAGAGAGAGAGAGAGAGAGAGAGAGAGAGAGAGAGAGAGAGAGAGAGAGAGTGAGAGAGAGAGAGAGATAATATATGTGTCCTGATTATCTTTTTCTCCCATCGCTGTCACCTTCCGTCTCTCTCACTGACCTCTCTGTTTTTCCACTCCCCCTGCATTACCTCTCTCTCTCTCTCTCTCTCTCTCTCACACACACACACACACACACACACACACACACACCTTTCTTTCTTTATTCACCCCCTTATTATTTGCCCTACTTACCCCCTTTTTCCCCTCATTATTCTTCCTTTCCCCTCTTTTTCCCCTCTCCTCCCCTTCCCCTCACCCCCTTCGAAAGTGACATCTGCCGGCTCCTTCATAAATCATCTATGTTTTTCCTCCACTGTCAAATACTGGGGAGGAGGAGGAGGAGGAGGAGGAAGAGGAGGAAAGAATGTGGGTAGGGAAGAGATGGAGGAGGAAAAGGAGGAGGAGAAGGAAGATGGGGAAGAGGGAAAGAAGGAAAATGGAGAAAGAGAGAGAGAGAGAGAGAGAGAGAGAGAGAGAGAGAGAGAGAGAGAGAGGAGTAAGACTAAGGAAGATTAAAAGGTGAAGAAGAAAAAGGAAAACGAAGAAGGAAATAAGGGGAAGAGAAGGAAAAAATGGAGACAGAGAGAAATTGGGTGAGGAAGAGCAGGAAAAAGGTATAGAGAAGAGAAAAACACATACGAAAAAAGTAGGAAATACTGCGAATGGAGAGAAGCAAGGAAAATAGAAAAGAGGTAGGACAAGTAACTGAACTGAATGAATGAAAAAAGGCTAAGGAAAAAGGGAAACAAAGGGAAAGTATATAGGAAAGAAGGAAATATAAAAAGGGCGACTGAATGGGTAAAGTGAGAAGAGGGAGAGAGGAGGGGGAGGGAGGAATAAAGAAAATAAACAAATAAAGGGAGAGGAGAGAGAGAAGGATGATGAGGGGAAGGAAGGATAAACCGATGGTGAATAATGAGAGAGAGAGAGAGAGAGAGAGAGAGAGAGAGAGAGAGAGAGAGAGAGAGAGAGAGAGAGAGAGAGAGAGAGAGAGAGACCACAGCTTCCAGACCCAAAACCCCAGAAAAGGAAATGATTTAACGTCGTACCCCCTAAAAAATCCCCTCCCCCCTCCCCTCCCTCAATCCCCCTTCCCCCTCTCTCCCCCTCTCTCACCCCCCTAGCCTTAATCTAAGGCCATTATTGTACGTGTAATTACTAGAGGGGTTTAATGAGAGAGAGAGAGAGAGAGAGAGAGGAAAGTGGACGAAGAACAATGGATGTAATGGAAGTGGATGAAGGGGGTAGGAAATAAAAGGGGAGAAGGAAGAGGAGAGGAAGGGATGGAGAAGGAGGGGAAGGATTACACACAGGATTACACAGGAAAGCAAACAGCAACAGACCTTATGGTCCTTTCGAGGCTGCTTGTTAGAGAAAACTATGACTACAAGATCTAACTCTACATGCTGAAGGATAAGGATAGTAAAGCAAGAAGGCTCCCCCCACCACCAAACCCTCCAGGAAAAAGTGAGAAAAACCACCATGCAGCATGGAAAAACTGACATGGAAATTTTATAGGAAACACTGGAAAGGAAAAGTCACATTCTATAATACTTTATCTATAAGCTACCCGATAGAGTAACCTGAAAGAGAAAGTAAACAAATAAAATAATAGTTACGGCATGACATTATGAACCGGTACATTGAGTTAATGGGAAGTCTTTGGACATAACGTGGAAGCTACACACTGCACAGTGTGGATGTTTAGGGGTGGTGCGGCAACCTTGCCTGGCGCTTTTAAGGTAGGCAGCAGTCAATCAGGCCCTAGCTCCGTTTGCTCCACTGAGACAAGGAACTCTCCCATGTGGGACAAGTACACAAGTTTCATTCTGAAGCAGTGACCCCTGGTACATTAAAAAAATCCCGATGGTGGTCACTTGACTAACAGGGACCCTCAGTGATCCACAGCCCATCACAGGTCGAAAGTAAGAGTAGTGACCGTTAACTCAGGGTTATCTGTGCAGATCCTAATCTGTGCTTATATTGCTTTCTTTGCATTGGGGAGATTGAAAAATATATAAGACGGGTGTCTTAGATAAAAGGGGACTGCACAGTGCACAGTGTGGATGTGCAATGCACAGAGTGGATGTTTAGGGGTGATGCGGCAACCTTCCCTGGCGCTTTTTAGGTAGGCAGCAGTCAATCAGGCAATAGCTCCATTCACTCCACTGAGACAAGGAACTCTCCCATGTGGGACAAGTACACAAGTTTCATCCTGAAGCAGTGACCCCTGGTACATTAAAAAAATCCCGATGGTGGTCACTTGACTAACAGGGACCCTCAGTGATCCACATCCCATCACAGGTCGAAAGTAAAAGTAGTGACCGTTAACTCAGGGTTATCTGTGCAGATCCTAATCTGTGCTTACTGTATATTACCTCATTTGCTTTGGGTAAATCGAAAAACGTATAATGACGTGACGTGACGCTATGTTAAGTTTACGGGGTGTCCTGTAGACACGAGGGGACTGCACAGTGTGGATGGGGGAGGAGGGGAAGGGATGGAGGAGGAGGGGAAGGGATGGAGGAAGAGAGGAAGGGATGGAGGAAGAGAGGAAGGGATGGAGGAAGAGAGGAAGGGATGGAGGAGGAGGGGAAGGGATGGAGGAGAAGGGGAGGGGATGGAGGAGGACAGGAGGGGTTGGAGGTGTGGTTGAAGGCAGATAAGGAGAGGAATTAAGGAAGTACGGGGGAGGAGAAGGGGGAAGGGGAAAAGGGGGAGGGGGAAAAAGGGGAGGGGGAAAAGGGGGAGGGGGAAAAAGGGGAGGGGGAAAGGGGAGAAGGGGAAGGAAGGGTAGACAATGGGAATGGGGAAAAACGAAAGTGAGATAATATTACTAAAATGAAAAGGACAGGGTTGGTCCAGGAAAAAAGGAAAGGCGCGAGAATAGGTATATGGAAAGAGAGAGAGAGAGAGAGAGAGAGAGAGAGAGAGGGGGGGGGA
>NC_136971.1:13638600-13698600 GCF_032717465.1 Coenobita brevimanus | reverse complement strand
ACACGATGTCGTAGTGAAAGGGTTAAGGTGAATAAAGCTCTCGGTGGTGAGGTGACAGTGAAAAAAGGTCTGTCTGTCTGTCTGTCTGTCTGTCTGTCTCTCTCTCTCTCTCTCCAGGGGAAAAACATCAGGGGGTATTCCGTCCTAAATGACCTTCACTCACCCTATTTCGGTGCCAACAACAACTCTAATTCTGGTTAATGACATGCTGGGTTATTCATCGCAGTGTGTCATAGGAGCCTGAGAGTCAATACCGCCACCATGAACCCCCTCCTGATCTGGACAACTCTAGTATTCTACCACACAAGAGCCTGAGAAATTACAGTCTCCATTATAGTTACCATTAAGCATTGTATCTACCTGAGTCAAATTATTCCCATAATTTGGTGTATTATAAAAAAAAAAAAAAAACTCTTTGGTAAATATTCAAATGCATAATATATCTACCAAGCAGGAGAAAGTATAATGGAAAACGGAGTGGTGGACAGCATGTAAAAATCGGACGAGAAAAACTAGAGAGAAGTAAGGATAAGTGGAAAATAAGTAAAATAAATGAAAAAATAAATTAATAAGGGCATGTGGTAAAAATAGGGATTGTGGGAAAATGGAGGAATGGACAGTGAGAACGAGAAGCAATAAGTCAGTGGCGACGCAAAAAATAATAGAGGCAAGAGAGAACGCTAAAGTCTCTCTCTCTCTCTCTGCGGCATCCATCTTTCTCAGTCTCCCTCTCTCGCTCCCCCTGTTGTTCTGTTTCTCCCTCACTCCCCTCCTGTTTCACTTCTCATTTTCACCTCCATTTCTGCACTCCCTTCCTTATTCTGTTCTTATCCGGTTTCTTCCTCTCATCTTCATTTTTCATTTTCTTTTCCTCCCACTTACTCTCCTTCCCAGCCTTTATTTTCTTTATTTCATTTTCCCTTCTTCTCTCCGAATCTACCTCTCCCCACCCTCCTTCCCTTCCCCTTCCTTCTCTTCCCCATCCCACCTTCCCCTCCCATTCCACTCCCTCCTCTGACTCTCACAATCCCTATTTCCTCCGCTCCTCTCACCATCCCTGTCTCACACTCTCCTTTTCCTCACTCCCTCCTCTCCCCTCCACTCTCTTCCAATCCACCCCTCCATCCACTATTTATCCTCTCCCCTTCCTTCCCTCTCCCTTCCCCACCACTCTTCCGTAGGCTATTTCCCTCTACCTCATCTCTTTTCCATCCCCCACTACCCCTTTGTCCTCTGTTTAGCTACCCCTTCCCATCCCTCCTTTCCTACTTCTTCTTCCCCTCTCCCCCCCTCCCCCTCCACTCTCCACCTTTCCTTCCTAACTACTTCTTCCTCTGTCTTTTTCACTTCTCCACCCCTCCTTTCCCTACTCCTCCCCTCCCCTCCCCACCCATCCTTTTCCTACCCCTCCACTCCTCGTCCCTCCTTCCCTAACCTAACCTAACCTAACCTTGCCTCACTCCCTCTTTCCCCTACCCCTCCCTCCCTTCGCTACCTTTCCTCACCCCTCTCCTCCCTTCCCCTACCCCCTCCCCTCTTTCCCTTCCCCACCCCCCACCTCTCCCCTCCCCTTCCCCTCATTAATGTTGGAGCAGCGGTCGGTGTCGCCTGCTGCCTCTGGTCAAAATTTCAGCAGTGGGGGTATCAGGTGCTGCTTGCCTCCCCTCCTTCCCCCTCTTCCCCACCCTCCCCTCAATCCCCTCCCCACCTCATTATGCTGGGGAGGAAGGTGGGAGGCGTGGAGGAAGAGTGAGGAGGGAAAGGGGGGAGGAATGATCGAGTGTGGAGGAGAGAGGGGAAGAAAGTGGGAAGCGGGGAATGAAATGGGGGAAATTGGAAAGTAGAAGAGAGAAAGAGAGAGAGAGAGAGAGAGAGAGAGAGAGAGAGAGAGAGAGAGAGAGAGAGAGAGAGAGGGGGGGGAGAAACGAAAAGATGGGAGGATAGGGAGAAACGGAGAGGGGGGGGGGGAGGGACTGAGAGAACACGGAGAGGAGGTGAAAAGAGGGGAGGTAACATGAGACAAAAAATTGGTGGGAAGGAATGCAATGAATGACGATAGGAAGGGAAAGGCAGGGAAGGGAGTTGTGGAAGGGAAACTGAGGGGAAAGAAAGGCCAGATAGGGATGTGGAACGAGCTAGAAATATGGATGGGGAGCCAGCAACCAGGAAGAAAGGGGACAGGAAAGGGCAAAGGGAGGAAGGGAGAAATGGAGAAAGAAGGGAGGACCGAAGGGAATGGGAAGGGAGGATTGGAAGGAAAGGGAAGTGAGGAATGGAAGGGAAGTGAACTGGAAGTGAACTGTGACTTGTTAAAGAGCGAAAAGTGGCAGAAAGACTAGGAGCGAGGGAAGGGGAAGAGAAGGGAACAGGAAGGGATGGGGAAAGAAAAAATAAAGGGGGAAGGGGCGAGAGACAGGACAGAGAAAGGAAGTGGAAAGCTGAAGGAATGCATGTCGGAAAAGAGGCTTGAAGGGGAGCAAAGGAAGGGGAAGACACGTAAGAATATAAAACGAGAGGATTACTGCAGTAGGCCAGTTGGTACATCTTAGGCAGTTCCTACAAGAGTGACTAAACTACTAGAATAAGTTAAGGATAGAAATGAGCTGGGGAAAGGGAGGAGACAGGAAAGGGAAAGAAGGAGGGTGGAAGAGGGAAGGCAGAAAAGTGGGAATGAAGAAAAAGAAATGGTTGGGAAAGTACAACGCTGGGGCAAGAGAGGAATGTGAGGAACAGCAAAGGTTGTGATGAGTATGAATATGAAAAGAAGATGGAGAAGAGGTAAGTTGGGGAGGAACTGCGAGGTAGGAGATAGAAGAGGGAAGGACAGAGAGAAGGGACACGAAGGAATATTGGGGGCTAAGGAATAAGAAAGAAAGGACATGTGATGTGGTTGTTAGAAGTGGAAAGAGGGAAGTCGGTACGGTCGGAAACGGAGGATATGTGGGAAAAAAGGGGGGAAGAAAGAAGAGGGAAGGAGGAGGAGGAGGAGGAGGAGGAGGAGGAAGGCTGGGAGGAGGAGGAACGTTGGGATGAGGGAGAGAGAGAGGGGGAGCAGAAGAGGGGACGAAAGAAGGGCAAAGGGTCGGAAAATAGAAGTAAGATGGGGAGGCGAGGAGAGCTGCGGAAAGGGTAACTAAAAAATTCAAGGAATAATTGATACAGAAAAAAGGACGCCGCTGATTATAGCCTTCAGAGCGTGGCTGGGGAAGGGTGTGGGGAGGGGGAGATGAGGATACCTGAGGGGAGGATATGGGTATGGATGGAGAGTCGGGAAAGAAGCCATGCATAGGGTGAAGGAGGAAGGAGAGAGAGAGAGAGGAAAGAAAGAACTCAGAATGGCGAAAGAGTGACGGAGTGGTAGTAAGAGAGGACAGAAGGGAGATAGTAAAGTAGCCAAGAACGAAGGCAGGAGGGACGGCAAGGAGAAAGGACAGGAATGCGGGAAAGTAGGCAGTAAGGTAAGAAGTCATGTAGACAGGAGGGTAGGAAGGAGGTAGGCAGGGAGACTGGAAGGAAGGCAGTCAAACAGGAAGGCAGGCAGACAAGAAGACTGGTAGAAATGAAGGCAGGAATGCAGGCAAAAGGGAAGGCAGGAACGCAAGCAGAGGGGAGGGCAGGAAGGCTGGAAAGGGAAGCAGGAAATACACCAGATGACGGGAGATGAAAAAGGGAATGCTAAGGAAAGCTTAAAGGGGAATGAAGAAAACCAGGAGGGGAATTTTGAGAAACGTATGAAGGGGAATGTTGGGGAAAGCTTGACTGAAGGGGGAGGTGTGGTAATCTTTGCATGGAGGAGGAAAGTAAAGTAAAATGGATGGAGATAAAGGTTTGGGGAGGCAGTCTGTGTGTGGGTGGAGGGAAACTGACAGAATGGGGAGGCTCGGGGAAGTAACCCATTGAAAATATTACGATAAAAATGGGAAGGGATAAACGAAAAACGGGAAACTGGATAAGAAAACCGAGAAGACATAAAAAAAAAAAAAAAAAAAAGCTGGGGAAGGAAAGTATTTCGTGCGAGAGAACGGGGATGGGAACATGAGGAAGAAAAGGGGGAAGAGAGCATTAAAAAAAAAAAAAAAAAGTTTAATAGACTGAATATAATAAAGGATCAGCAAAGACTACGGAAGAAGGAATTGGAAAGCAAATGATCAATCGAAAACTTAAGGTGAAGGTGGAGGAACAAAATAAGATCAGGCAGGGGTATAACTAAGGCTATATATATATATATATATATATATATATATATATATATATATATATATATATATATAAAACTCATGAATGGGCGTGCTAAATTTGCGACGGAAAAGAAAAAAAAAACAAGAAAAAAGGTAAACTGAAATGCTGAAGTTAAAGAGGAAAGGCAGACAGAAATGTAGATGTAAAAGTAGGAGTTAGAGTACACTGGAATTTAGAAGCTGAATCAAGAGAAAAAAGGGATTGAATTATGGAAGTTAATAAGGTCTACAAAGCAAATCAGAAAGCCAAATACTGGAAGGCAGGCGAACAGAATTAGGGGTGACGAAGGGCTGGCCAGATTTGCGGTGGGATGTTGTCAGCGTGATTCGGTGTGGCTGTCAGGGGGGAGTGAGATAGTCTGCCACGATGCCTGGTAAACGTTTAGCTGGCGCGTGGCAAGTGACAGGGAAACGTTTAGCAGGTGTGTGATAAGCGACAGGTAAACGTAGCTGAGGGAATAGGAGAACGATAGCGTGAGTGCAAGGGTGAGTTAGCACTGGTGAATAAACGTTTTCGGGTTGGTAGGTAGTGGCTGGTAAATGTTTAGAAGGTGTGTGAGAAGAGACATGGAAAAGGTGTCAAGGGAATAAATTGGGGATAATGTTGGTAAGAGGGTTAAAGGAAATTGGTAAGTAAACGCCGACAGACTTATTGTTTGTCAAGCTTTGGCAGGTAAGTGAATTCAGGTACTGTGTATAAACGTTGGCAGGTGACTCGTGCGTTAGTAGCGACGTATTAGCAGGTAGATCCAGCAGGCAAAGTGTGATAGGACCTGCTGACAGACGGGTGTGGGAATAAATCATTGGCAGATGCGGGTAGGCAGGCGAGATGTGAATTATTACACGAACACGCGACACCATCCATGCTGTCATATGAATAAATATTGGTGGGTAGAGGCGAAAGACAAGTGAAAATTCTGTTATACCCTTCACTGGGATGACGTCTGACTATTTTATTCTGGCGACCGCTACACGACTGCATAAAGCTTTGGAGGTGTTTTTCGCACTGGGAGGGATAGATATGGCCTTCAATTACCCACTCAATACGTAATACCCTTCCTGGCTGAATAATACCCAATAAGACTCGCAATAGCAAACAAAAAAATCAGAAGTCAAACATCGTAAAGATTTACAAAGATTTTAAATGAGAATGTTTTAAAGCTCTTAAACTCGATAACTCATCTAAGCTAATAATTAGCTGACGACAGCTCTAGTACAATTTTTCTGGCATTTTGTATCTGATATATTATTATAATTATATATATATATATATATATATATATATAATTATATAATTATATATATATATATATATATAATTATATATATATATATATATAATTATATAATTATATATATATATATAATTATATATATATAATTATATATATATATATATATATATAATTATATATATATATATATATATATATATATATATATATATATATATATATATATATATATATATATATATATATATATATCTATATAGATATATAACATCCACTGCAAAAATAAGCATAAACCTCACGAGCTGTATTAAATATTTTCCAACAACCAGATGACCCCACAACCCAAAAACTGAAAAGGAAAAAGGACCCAGAATTCCATAAACAAACAATTAATATCGCAGAGACTGGAGCGGGCGAGGAAAGCAGTGAATAATGTGTGGGTGCGAGCATAAGCCATGAGTGGGTGAGGCACGACGCGGCAGCACAGGTGATATTAGGACGTGTGGCTGAGGGGAAGAGAAATGAGGGAGAGGGCTGGAAGGAGAAATGAGGGAGAGGGCTGGAAGGAGAAATGAGGGAGAGGACAGGAAGGGAGATATGAGGGAAAAGATTGGAAAGGAAAAATGAAGAAGAGGCCATGGCAGAGAAGTGGGGGAGAGTACAGGGAAGCAGAAGTGAGAGAGAAGACGGGGAAGCAGAAGTGAGGGAGAAGATAGGGAGATGAAAAAAAAAGAAGGAAAGAAATGGGGGAGAAAGGGAAAGAGAGGTCAGAGGGAAAGAAATGGGGGAGAAGAGGAATGAGAAACAAGGGAGGAAGGAGTGGAGGGAGGAGGAGAGAAGAGAAAGGGGGAGAGAATAAGGAAAAGGAATGAGGGAGAGAAGAGGAAGAAATAAACAAGCAGACTGCAGCACAGTCGATATAGAAAACGTGTAGAAGAGGAGCAGAAAAATGAGGAAAAAAAAGAAAGGGAAGAAAAGAGAGAAGGGGAAGTGAGAAAGAGAGGAAGCAGAGGAAGAGACTGAGCGGGGGTGAGACATGAGGAAGAGTAATGAGGAAGACGGAGAGGTAAAATGAGGAAGAAAGTACTGAGGGAGAGGACGGAGGAATGGAAAAAAAAACTGAGGAAAATAAATGAGGGAGGGGAGAGGGATAGAAATGAGGGAAAGGAAGACATAATGAGGCAAAGGAAGAAGACAGAAGAATAAGGGAAGGAAGATGAGAGAAACAGAAAATAACGAATAATAATAATATAAATAAAGCCATAATCCACGAGTGAAGGGGGAGGAGGAGGCAGCATAGTTGATATCAGGAGGAGAACGCAAGGGGAGGAAGGCCGGAGGTGAGGAGAAACGTGAGGGAAAGGGAGCCAAGTGAGGGAGGAGACATTCTGGAGAAAGAAAAATCAGAGGCGTGAGGGACTGTGAGGAGTGGGGGAGAGGGGAGATGTGGGAAGAGAATGTATTATGTTTGTATGTATATATATATGAGAGAGAGAGAGAGAGAGAGAGAGAGAGAGAGAGAGAGAGAGAGAGAGAGAGAGAGAGAGAGAAATGAGAACTGTGGAAAAAAAAAAGTGAAAATTGGGAAGATAGGATGAAAAGAATGGAATATGGGAGAGTAAGAAATAATGAGGAAGGGAGAGAAGTGAGGGAGATGAAAACAGAGGGAAAAGTAGGAAAGACAACAGTAGACGGGGATAATAAAGGAAATAATGAAGAAGAAAACAGAGGTAAAGGAGGAGGAGGAGGGGATAAGTTGAAAATATGAGGGTGAAGAAGATGTACCGTAGTTGAGAAAGGACTGAGAATAATGAGGAAGGATGAAAAACTGAGGAAAGAGGGAGAAAGATACAAGACAGGAGGAAGAAAAGAGGAAAGGGAGGCTAGAGATACGAGTCTGAGAAATGAGGAAGGAAGAAATACATGGAAAAAGGACGAGGGAAAGAAAAAAGTGTGAGGAGGAAGGAAGAAAGCGAAGGAAAAAGGGCGAAGGAGAAAAATGGGAGAGAGGAGGAAGAAAAGAGAAGATGAAGCTGGGAAGGAAGAAAATGAGAGAAATGAAGGAGGAGCAGGAAGTGAAATGAGGGAAAGTTGTGAATAATGTGGGAGTGAGGGCAAAATTCATGAGAGAACTGTGAGGCCAAGGGCAAGGAAGAGGGACGTGACGATAGCATAGTTGATACTGGCAAGGGAAAGAGTGTGTGTGTGTGTGTGTGTGTGTGTGTGTGTGTGTGTGTGTGTGTGTGTGTGTGTGTGTGTGTGTGTGTGTGTGTGTGTGTGTGTGTGTGTGTGTGTGTGTGTGTGTGTGTGTGTGTGTGTGTGTGTGTGTGTGTGTGTGTGTGTGTGTGTGTGTGTGTGTGTGTGTGTGTGTGTGTGTGTGTGTGTGTGTGTGTGTGTGTGTGTGTGTGTGTGTGTGTGTGTGTGTGTGTGTGTGTGTGTGTGTGTGTGTGTGTGTGTGTGTGTGTGTGTGTGTGTGTGTGTGTGTGTGTGTGTGTGTGTGTGTGTGTGTGTGTGTGTGTGTGTGTGTGTGTGTGTGTGTGTGTGTGTGTGTGTGTGTGTGTGTGTGTGTGTGTGTGTGTGTGTGTGTGTGTGTGTGTGTGTGTGTGTGTGTGTGAGAGAGAGAGAGAGAGAGAGAAACTGACTCTACCGGCGACCAAATCCGACCTTAATTTGCGGCGTGTGTGTGAGAGGGGGGACGGGGTTGAGGGAGGGCGAGGGGGGAAGGAGGGCGAGGGGGGAAGGGGGACGAGGGGGGACGAGAAGGGACGAGAGGGGGAGTGACCTGAAGGGGTGAGGGGTCTTGCACTGTCCATCCCACTCTTTTTCATTTCTTAACACCCGGGGGAACAGACTGACCTATCCCCCCTTCTCTCTCTCTCTCTCCTTCTCTCTCACACACACACACACACACACACACACACACACACACACACAGGACTAAAGCTGTGCACATGGAGGTTCTAATTATAAAGTGTGGGTCGACATTCCTCACACACACACATACACACACACGTACACACCTCGGGTTTAATATTCACCAGGACACTCTAACCCCCCTCCCCCCCTCACACGCACACGCACACATACACGAGCGAGAGAGAGAGCAAGCAGGCAAGCGGACATGAGATTGGTGTTGACAGGGGATTAGGTAAGCAGGGTGGGGGAAGGGGGCTGGGGGAGGGGGTAGGCATGTGGATAGGCAGGAAGGAGCGAGGGGGGAAGAAAGAAAGGGAGGGAGGCAGGAAGGAGAGGCGGGGTTGGCTGGAAGGGTGGGCAGGGGAGGATAGGGAGGGAGGGTGGGCAGGGGGGGTTGGGAGGAAGGGTGGGCAGGGTGGGGGTTGCAATTCCAGGTCACCGCCCGACATGGTCTATACCATATTCCACTTACACCACTTAACACCATCACCCCACCTCACTCTCATTTTCTATCATTACCCCTATCGCCTCTCTCATCTCTCTCTCTTACCTCTACCATCTTTCTCACCTATCCCATCTTTCTCGCTTCTGTCTTTGCCACCTCTTCCGTCAATATATTTCATCTCACCCATTTTTTTTTCTCTCATTATCTCTGTCACCTCTCCTATCGTTATTTTTCACCTCTCTTTTTAGTTTTCTCCTCTCTCTTCATAATCTCTCATTTCTCTCAACATTAACTCTCATCTCCCTCATCGTCATCTCTATTTCCTCCCTCACTATCTCCCTCATTCCTCCCCTCTGTTTCCCTCTCTCTTGTTTTCTTCACCCTTTCTCCCTTTTCCCTCCTCTCTTTAGTTTCCTCTATCTCCACTTTATTTCCCTCCCCTCTTTGTCTCCTAACCTCTTCCGTCTCCGTTCTATCTTCGTTCCTTGTTTATCTCCATCTCCCCACTATTTCCCTTCCCTCTATTTCCCTCACTCCTATTTCTAGCCCCTTCAATTTTCATCGCCCACCTTTATCCCCCTCACCTCTCTCTCTCTCTCTCTCTCTCTCTCTCTCTCTCTCTGACCTCTATCTAATCTCAGTCTCTTTAATTTCTATCTCCGTCATCTTTATTTCCCCCACTATTACTCCCTCACCTCTTTCCCTCCCTCACCACTATCTCCCTCGCCTATTTATCTCGTTAATCCGCCACTCTCTCTCTGACCCGTGACCTTCCTGACCTCTGCCCCCGCCGGCGTTCCCCACTTGACCCCTGACCTTACACCACTGTCGACCCTCGCCTCTCGATCCTCACTCCTCATATCTCTATTTTCACAATATTTTTTTTTTTTCACCCTCCCATTCCCTTTTTTTTATTCAATCTCCATTTTGATTACATTTATCCATCATTTTCTCACTTTTAATTCACTCATCTTCTTCCTCCCTCCCACTCACTCCTCATACCTTACTTCTCCTCATACCTCACATTATGTATCACTTGCTCATTCACTTTTATTCATTTTATTCATGTTTTATGTGTCACCTCTCACACCTCACTTTTTTCATGTTTTTCAGTTCATTTTTTTACAGTTCCTAGCTTTCCGTTTTGAATTTTCATATGTGGTTTTTCTTTATCGTTGTTTTTCTCACTTTTCATACACAATTATTTCTCATTCACCCAGCATTTGCCTCCTCATCACTTATCACCTTCATTCCACACATTCCTCACTTTCTCTCACTTTCATTCCACACATTCCTCACCATCTCTCACTTTCATTCCACACATTCCTCACCTTCTCTCACTTTCATTCCACACATTCCTCACCATCTCTCACTTTCATTCCACACATTCCTCACCATCTCTCACTTTCATTCCACACATTCCTCACCTTCTCTTTCGTTTTCTCATTCACCATCTCTTCACTTATACTCCTCCCTCATATCCCTCACCTTCCCTTTCATCTTATTCATCACTCATCACCTCCTTGCTCCTCCTCCACCTCTCACTCTCATCTAACCTTTCATTATCATCTTCCTCCCTCTCACCACCCGTTATCATCACATGCATCATTCATTACTTCCTCACTTCCCCCTCCTCATCTCCCCTTTTTATCATGTTCCTTCATCTCTCCCTCACCTTCCCTTATCATCTCTATTTCCATCTCCCTCCTCCCCACTCTAAAAATCATTCTTCCATTTTCTGCCGCTCACACTCATTTTTCCTTTTTCTCCCCAACCATAAAACTTCTCCCCTTTTCTTATTATCATTTTCCTTTTCCCTTCTCCCCTATCTACGCCTTCCCCTTCCCTTTCCTCTTCCGCTTTCCTTCATCTCTTTCCTTCCCCTTCCCTTCCCTTTCTACATCTCCCCCTTCCCCTCCCTCTTCCCCTTTTCTTCATCTCTTCCATATCCCTTCCCTTCCCTTTCTACATCTCCCCCTTCCCCTCCCTCTTCCCCTTTTCTTCATCTCTTCCCTCTCCCTTCCTTTCCCATTCTTTCCTATTCTTCTCAACCCCTTCCCTTCCTCTTCTCTCCTGTCCCCCTCACCCTTTCCTTCCCTCCATCTGCCCCTCCCTTTCTCTCCCCTCTTCTACCTCCCCCTACTCTTGCCCTTCCCCATCTCTCCCACTATCCCCTCTCCCCCTTCCCCTCCCTCATCATCCCACCACACGGGCCAGCGCTCACCCACCCAACCAATCATGCACACCACACACACTGACAATGAACACCATGTATGCCACCACCTCGCATGTATACCCTACTATATATACCTGCCACCCTGCTGTATACAGCCATCTCTCATGTCTCCTCTAATGTATACCACCCACCCTCCATATCATCCCTCACTTAAACCACCTCATAACCAAGCTCCACGTATATTCTTACACCCATCACCCAGCTCAATGTATGCTCAATGTAAACTCCACGTATATTCTTACACCCATCACCCAGCTCAATGTATGCTCAATGTAAACCACCAAGCTTCATGTATACCGTTTAATGCATACCACCAAACCCCTGTATTCCCTTCCTACACATTACCACGCCTCACCTCACGTATGTCGCCAAGCCCTATGTATACCCGCACATGTATACAACCAACTCCCATGTAGACCCTCTCATGTGCACCACCAAACTCAACGTACACCCCCTCCCCACACACATACCATCAAGTCCCGTGTATACATAACATTCCCGCAGTCATGCCACCTTTATCAAAATTTTTCGCTACATGTGTTCTTTTTCATGTAAAACAGAATTAATGGCCTTGGAAATTTAGCGAAACGTGGCTGTAGGGATTTGACGTGGAGTATATGTGGGCGGGGATGAGGATGTACGTGTGGGTGGGTGGGTGGGTGGGTGGATGGGTGGATGGATGGATGGATGGATGGGTGGGTGGGTGAGGCATATATGGGTGGGTGGGGATGTATTGATGTGTGTGTGGGGGTGTGTGAGTGGGTAAGGAGGGGTTGAGTGGGTGCGTGCGTGAGCGGGGTGTGTGGGTGGGGGTAAATGTGTAGGAAGATGTGTCGTGGGGCTAAAGGTGTGGGTGGGGTGTGCGGGTGCGTGTGTGGGTGTGCACTGGGTGTGGATGAGTGTGGGTGGGTGAGAGGTATACTGACAGATGGAAATATAGGTGAGTGTGGGAAGATGGAGTGGGTGAGAAGGAGAAGCGGTGGTCTGCTAAAACGATAAAAATATTAAATGCTTATTTTTTCTTAACAAGACTTTTTTCCATTAAATTAAAATTCTCATCACACATTAAGTGTGACCTTAGGGTTAAGGGACTGAACAGGGAGGCTGCAATGGATCGTGCAGCGTGGAGAGCCGCCATTAGGTGACCAAGGCCGACACATGCAAGCATGTTGGAGCCTTTAAAAACGAAACGAAACGAAAACGAAACGACACACACCATACAGTCCTACATATTCTATATAGTTTTCTTTGCATAGGGCTACTATTAAGGGGCATGCGAAGGTGTGCTATGAGACACCTCGTGGATTCCAATACTACGCTGCGGTAATCCTCTCAGGTTCGCCGAGGAATGCTCCCCGTTTCGTGCATTAAACTACCAAAAGACACGGATAGGGCAAGGTGAAAGCCTGCCCACGGTTTAAGACCACGGCCTTGTGTCTGTTACACAGATTTTACAAACCAGCGCGTTTTTAATTGGCTTAAGATGAACTTATAACTGTCCCTCACTACACCTGTCTTTATGCACGGTTTTGTGCTCGTTCACAAGATACGCTACGTCGCAAATGCGCGTACAAATGGCGGACTTGTTAGCGATATTCGAGATTTCAGAATCCGCCCCATGCAGCTCCCTCGTCAACCAGTCCTCACCCTTCCTCTCCGGTTAATGCCATCTTCCTCGCTCACGTGCTCTACAGGCGAGTCAGCACTGTGCTCCTTAATCGTGACCCCATCACGTACACTCCTCATTTTGGCAGTGGAGGAAAACAAGTTAGAAAGGAAAACAGAAACAGCACGAAGATAAATAAATAAATTATATATATATATATATATATATATATATATATATATATATATATATATATATATATATATATATATATATATATATATCCAGGGGAGGGAGGGGTGGATACAACAAAGTAGAGGGATGGACAGATGGAAGGAGAGATGGATAAGTGAGTGACGAAAAGACAGACAGACAGGAAGACAGAGACAGAGAGAAAGATATCGAATATGGCAGTAGGAGAGACAAAGACCGACAGATAGATAAATAGCTATATTGACAGATAAAAAGATAGCCAGAAGAGGGCAGAAAAAAAAACACACTTATAGGGGGAAAAAGCGAGAGAGGAAAAACACGTGAGATATTTATAGGGAGAGAAATTAAGATGGACAGACAACACAGTCAAGGGAAAAACAACCACGGAGTGAGAGTGAAAAATTGAGAAAGTGAGATAATTCTAAAATGAGAGATTGATGTGTGACGCAGTTCTCTCCTCTCGCCTCACCTGTGACCTGACCATGACCTCTAATAATTAAATAAACCCGGTAATTCTAGCTTTAATGCGAGTATCAGAACTTGCCATGAGAGAGAGAGAAAGAGAGAGAGAGAGATGTGTGTGTGTTTTAAAAAGGCACCAAGTCGTCCCTTTAAAGCCATCATAAAATAAGGCTGGATAAAAAGGACGGCCCGTGATGTGTGGGACTAAAATCACGATATCAATCTTGGACTAATTTTGAGTGAGAAAAATTAATAAAAATGGGTCTAGTTCTCAACCGTAATAGCTAAAGTTACTGAAGACCTTGTGGGTAAAACTAACACCTACTGTAACGAAACCAGGTCATCCGTAATTGTAGTCTCGTAAAGGTTGAGATTTGGACTCGTGATGTACTGAATTAGGCTCAAAAGTAGCGAAGAATAAGCTCCTGGGGTCTGGCACACGCACACCTTTGATGACTTTTTACCAGCCACACGTAAACCCTAATCAGAGAGAGAGGACACTTCTACCTGTACCCTAATCCTATTTTTTTCATTTTTTTTTTTTTTAGTAGATCTCTGTGCTCACCGTTCTCGAATATTTTATCTTCTGAACACACTGGGATATTTGTTCAGTCCTCTGACAACTAATATTCCATTCTGCTAAACATACCGTCTCTACTGAACTCTGCGGCAATAAAACTCCTTGATACACTGACAGCAGAGGGTTTACTGGCGATATTCACGATCTAAGTATTTTTCCGAACTGACCAACCGTAGTGAAGGGGTTATCCTGAAACACACCACATACTATAGTTCTTGCACCTTTACTTGGTCCATATTTTCGTCCTTTGGCGGCTAATTTCACATAGTTTAACGGAAAAAGAAAACATACTACGTCTAGGCATCTTCTTGGTCTTTGCGAACTGGCAGGGCTAGACACAGCCTCCATGAACCCCTCCAACACCAGGCGTCTCTCCAAAGCCGAATAAAATCGTCTGGAGGTAACAAGAATAAAATATAAATCGCCTGACTGAAGGATCAATTCACGTCAACCCCTGATGGTGACCTCTGACCTCCTGCCATCCCCTCCCTTCTCGGAATCGCTCGCTATTTTTATCCCCCCCCCCTCCTCTCTCTCTCTCCCCTTCCCTTCCCTTCGTCACATGTTCGCATCTCTTCATTCCCGTGTTTCCCAACTTCCTTTTATTCTTTTTTCTTTTCATCCTATTTCTCTTTCATAATCATCACCTATCGTCCCATCTCTGCTCTTTCCTCCCACTCTTATGCTGTTGGGATAGCTTCACTTCCTTGTTACCTTCTTTTAATCCTTCCTTCCTTCCTTCTTATTCTCCTCCTTCCCTGTCTGCTCTCTTATCCCTCACGGTTTGTATCTTCCTTGCCTCGTGTTTTTACCTGCATTCATATCTTGTTTCTGTCTCTTCTCTATATTCATCTCCGTTTTTCCTTCTCTCCCTTCCCCTTCCCTCCGCTCTATTTCTTCCCTCCTCTCATAATCTACCCTCCAATATCCCTCTTCTCTTAATTTCATCACTCACTCCCTTCTTTAATTTGTATCCACCCTTCTTCCATATATCCTCTTTTCTTCTCCCTCCTCAGATTATACTTAAGGATGCGTCAGAAGGATCTGTGGAGGGATTGCAAGGATTTGAAGTGGGAGTGGGTGGGACTGAGGGAGTAAGTGGGAGTAGATGAAGAAATGGTGTGGAGGAAATAAGTGGGAAACAGGCGTGGGAGGGAGTGGATGAATGATCTGAAGTGGGTGTGAGTGGGACTGTGGGAGTAGGTGAAGAAAGGGTGTGGGAGAAATGTGGGAGATGGGAGTGGGAGGGTGTGAAAGTGAGACCTGAAGAGGGAATGGGAGTGGAAAGGATGTGGGAGAAGTAAGTGGGAGGTGGGAGTGGGCGTGGGTGTGAGTGGGTGTGGATGAATACTATGTGACTAACTTACTGTGTGTGTGTGTGTGTGTGTGTGTGTGTGTGTGTGTGTGTGTGTGTGTGTGTGTGTGTGTGTGTGTGTGGACAGGTGGTGAGTAGGAATGCACATGTGAGCGAGTGGGGGAGTGAGTGAATGAATGTAAATCGAGTGTAAATGATGGTGGGGTGGGTAGGAGTTTGAGGGAAAAAAAAAAAAAAAGTGAGTATGCCTAAGTAAGTGAGCAAGAAAATTATTAGATGAATAAGCAAAGGAATGAATAATAAGTGGAATGACGGAGTGTGGAGCGAGTGAGTGGAGTGAGTGAGAGGAGTGATCGTAGAGTGGGTATAAGAGAAAACGTGACATGACAGTAAGTAGGAGAATTAGTGAGCGAGTGAGTGCGGAATGTTTTGGGTGAGAGGACAGGACGAATGAATGTCTAGTGGAGTGAGTTGAAGAACTAGGAATAAATGACTAATGAAGTGGGTAGGAGTGTGTGGGGGCGAGGGAGTGAGTAGGAGTGTCTGGGTGAGTGAGTAGGAAGATGGCGCAGACATGAGAAGGAGTGAATGAGTAATGATGACAAGCTGGGGGAGTGGGAGGGGTGAGTGGGAGTGAGAAGGTGTGAAAAAGTAAAGGTGAACACGAGGGAGAGTAAGTAATAAGCGGAAAGACAAGGTGTGGAGAAAAAACCCTAGGTGAGTGAGTGAGAGAGAGGGAGAGAGAAGTGAGTGAATGAGTGAGGTGAGTGGAGTGAGTGGGTGGAGTGTGGAAGGAGTCTCAGCACGTGTCTAAAGGATGAACATTAACATTTCATTCTCGACATTTGCCTCCCGAGCTGCTGGTAGGAGTCAGAGATAGGGAGTACAGAGGGGTACAAAGGAAAGCACAGCAACAGACTTATTGGTGCTTTCACACTGTTTGCTAACTTATAACTAACGTAACTTCTGTGAATCAAAGACAAGGACAGGAAGCAGGCACCGTCCCCCCAACCACCAAACCCTTCAGTCAAACCCGGTAGGAATACTGGGAGGGACTAACATGCAACACAGAAAACATGTCAAGGAAATTTTATAGGAAAGGAAGAAAGACATTATAGTAAACACTGACTTAGACTTAAAGGGAAAAAGTACATATCTATATTAAGTACACATCTAAGTACATATCTATATTGTTCAGTGGTTATGATGCTAAGTACTGCAAGACATCACACTAATCAGAAGTACATTATTCCTCGGTGAAAATACTGTGTTGGGGATTAATAGACAGAATACTTTAGACGATTTTTTTTTCATATATTTAGTACCTCATTAGAGTATACGAGAGTGGGAGGCAACCTGTTCCATCTAATTAAACTCTGCCGAAGAAGTGCTAAGGTTCATGTGACTGGGGGTGATTATCAACAATTTTGCGACTATTATTTTTTTTCTATGGCAGTGTGTGTGGGTGTGTGTGTGTGTGTGTGTGTGTGTGTGTGTGTGTGTGTGTGTGTGTGTGTGTGTGTGTGTGTGTGTGTGTGTGTGTGTGTGTGTGTGTGTGTGTGTGTGTGTGTGTGTGTGTGTGTGTGTGAGAGAGAGAGAGAGAGAGAGAGAGAGAGAGAGAGAGAGAGAGAGAGAGAGAGAGAGAGAGAGAGAGAGAGACAGAGAGAGAGAGAGAGAGAGAGAGAGAGAGAGAGAGAAAATCAGTCATAGATTATTAATGTGTAACCTTCACTCCGCCGCTGTGCTACACGTCTCTTGAGGGGAGAGGGGAGCGAGAAGGGGGGAGCGAGGAGGGAGAAGGGGAGGTGGGGTGAGGAAGGGGGAACGGGAGGTGGGGTTAGGAAGGGAGAACGGGAGGTGGGGTGAGGAAGGGGGAAGGAGAAAGGTAGTTGAAATAGGGAGGGTGGGGAGGAGAATGGGGAGGGGGAAGAAACGGGAGTGACGAGGCTAATGGAGAGAAAGGAAAAGGAAGTAGGGAGGGAGAGAGGGGGTGAGATGCAGTAAGAAAAGGGGGTGGAAAGGAGGAGGGGGTGAGGAGGGGTTGGGAAGGGGAAGGGAACGGTGGAGAAGGAGAAGGTCAGGATGGAGAAAAAGGATGAGGAGGAGGAAAACGAAATCAGATGAGAGACTGAGGAAGTGGCCGAGAGGGGGGAGGGGGAAGGTGAGGACGGGACGGGGAGGGGTTGGAGGGGAAAGGAAACACGTAACAAGCACATCATGGAACGTAATACCCCCCCACCCTCTCTCTCTCTCTCTCTCTCCAGCAGTATTCGTAGCTAAAGTCACACCCCCACAAAGATGACATACGAAAAGATTGATGTGCACAATAACTGAATTATCTGGCAGTGCTGACAGTGTGAGACAGGCAGGTAACAGAGACTGGGCGTAGGTAAAGGGGACCTAATAGAAAATGAGGTGTGTCGGGATGTATCAGTCTTAGTTACGGAATATTCAGCACAAAACGAAAAGGATCAGAGTACAATACATAAAGAAATACGCGTCAAATGAACAAGTGAATGATAGGACTGAGATTAAATGAAGAAAGGGGTGGGATTAAAAAGGATGGGCAATGTCGTGTTTATTTTTTCACAGAGGAGACTAACCTACCTTAGTTTTAGTCAAACTGAGTGTGGACAAGAAAAAAAAGAAAAAAAAAACAGCGGGAGAGAAGTGGACAGTGCAAATAGGAAAATCAGTCATGCAAACGTCATCACCACAGAAATGATGGACAGTTGTTTGGGAGATGTCTTGTGGGTCATTACTGAAAGAAGTGAGAGAGGGAGTGCCACAGGGATGTATGTGTGTCTCACTGTATTTGGGTGAAGAATGTAGAATGTGAAAAACATGAATGTGTCAGCGTATGAGAAGGTGTCGAAGATTAAAAAATAAATAAATAAATAATTCTCTCTCTCTCTCTCTTTCTCTCTCTCACCGTACTCACATTAGCCTGGTCCCTGGCTCGCTTACCTGTAAAAAAGAAAAGTATGTTAGAAAAAATTTACTGCCAACATCATACTCGAGCTCATTATAAACATCAACATAAACCTGATGAAGCATATATTTTTATTTTATTTTTTCCATTCTTTCTTCTTATTTTCCTTGTCTGCCACTCTTTCCTTTCCTTGTGTTTTTTTATTCTTTTTATTCTTCCTCTCGTATCCCTGCCAACTCTTCCTTCCCCTTCCCTCATCCAATCTCCAATATCCTTTGCCTCTCCCTCTTACTCCTTCCCTCCCCCTTCCACTCACTCCTCTCTCTTTGCCATCCTATTATCTTCTTTTTCACTTTACCTTTAGCTCACCATCAATGCCTCCTTCCCTCCTCTCATTCCTTCATCCTCCATATTCCCTTCTTCCCCTCACTCTCCCCTCCTCCCCCGTCACCATATTCCCCTCCCTCTCCCTCACCAACTATTCTCCCTTCCCTTCATTCCCCACTAACAGGTTCCTTCCTCTCCTTCCTGACTCTTCTACTCCCCTGCTTCCTCCCCCACGAGAAATGTAAAAGGGAAGGGGAATGGATAGGCCTGGGCCGTGTGAAAGAGGAAGGGTATGAGAAAGCAGAATATGGATGGGAAGGAAAGGAACATAAGGACTGCCAAATGAGGAAAGCGAGTGAAAAAGTGAAAAAAATAAATAAATAAAAGAGGGAAAGGGAAGGGAATGAAACAATTATAAAAACAGGAGGAGGAGGAGGAGGAGGTGGTTGTGGTGGTGGTGGTGTAAGGTGAGAGGTGGAAATAAGGGGAGAGAGAGAGGGCAAGGGAGAGGGGAGACTTGACAGTTTGGGAAGGGGATGGAGGGAGCCCAGTGGGACAAAGACTCTCTCTCTCTCTCTCTCTGCATCTTCCCTCAACACACACAAAAACAAACACATTCCTTTTCATTCTCTCTCTCTCTCTCTCTCTCTCTCTCTCTCTCTCTCAATCGGGTCAGAACTAGGACAGAAACTCACCACAGGACCAATAAAGTGTACTATAAAAGTGTTAGCACTCTCTTCCCTTCTCTCTTTCTCTTCATCTCCCCTTCTCTCTTCCTCTCTTCGTTCTCTTCCCGGCTCTCCTCCCCTCTTCTCATATCTTCTCTCTTCTTCTCCCTACATCATCTCCTTTCCTCCTCTTTCTCTTCTCTATTAATTTTATCCTTCTCTCCTCCTACTTCTCATCCCTCCCAAATCATTTTTCTTATCTTCCTCTCCCCTCCCCTCATACATCTGCTCTTCTCTTTCCTTCTCTTTTCTCATCCCTCTCCCATCCCTCTCCCTTCTGTTGATATTCTTCTCCTTCCCTCCCATCCCCTCCTCTCCCTCCATCTCATCTCTCTCACCCCTCATTATCATATCATTAACATTATGCTACATTAATATAACAAGGGAGGAGAGAGAGAGAGAGAGAGAGAGAGAGAGAGAGAGAGAGAGAGAGAGAGAGAGAGAGAGAGAGAGAGAGAGAGAGAGAGAGAGAGAGAGAGAGAGAGAGAGAGAGAGAGAGAAAGGAAGTGGAGAGACAGGTAGGGAGGAGAAAGTAGCAATGAGGGGAGGGAGGGAGGGAGGGGGAGGATAATCATTTAGCGTGACCACCAGAAGTCAGAAGTTAAGTGTGAGAGGCACGCTACATTCTCTCTCTCTCTCTCTCTCTCTCTCAATAATCATCTTAAGCTCCTCAATTTTTATCAGAGAGAGAGAGAGAGAGAGAGAGAGAGAGAGAGAGAGAGGGAGAGGGAGGGAGAGGGAGGGAGGGAGGGAGAGACAGAGAGGGAGGGAGGGAGGGAGAGACAGAGAGGGAGAGAGAGAGAGGGAGAGACAGAGAGAGAGGGAGAGAGAGAGAGGGAGAGAGAGAGAGAGAGAGAGAGAGAGAGAGAGAGAGAGAGAGAGAGAGAGAGAGAGAGAGAGAGAGAGAGAGAGAGAGAGAGAGAGAGAGAGAGAGAGAGAGAGTGGGGGGGAGGTGTGAGAGGTTTTGCGACACCCCTGGGACTCGTTATGTACTTCTTAGGCCGCCAGGAGGTAATTCCCCCCCCCCTCTCTCTCTCTCTCTCTCTCTCTCTTTCTCTCTCTCTCTCATAACAGAGGAGTTAAGAAGCTTAGTAGAAGACACACACACACACACACACACACACACACACACACACACTGCCCCTCCCCTTCCTCCCTCCCTCCCTCCCTCTCGACCAACTTTCCGGTCCACATCCTCTTCTTCCTCCCTACTTCCCTACCTTCCTCCTCCCTTCATTTACCTCCCTTTCTCCCTCCCTCCAGTCTTGGCTTCTCTCCCTCCACTCTTTCCCTCCCTCTCCTCTATCTTCCCTTTCTTCTTCTTCTTCCTCTTCTCTTCCATAGTCCGCTTCTTTTCCTCCTCCTCCTCCTCTTCTTTTTTTTTCTTCTTCTTCAATTTCTCCACTTTTCATTTTTTCGTTTACCTCCCTCTCCGTTTTCTCTCCACCTCTTAATCCGTTTCTTCTCCGTCTCTCCTTCCATGATCAGATTACTATTATTATTATTCTTTTACACGTTATTATTCTCCTTTCTTCTCCATCATATTCTTAATCCTTCTTCCCTCCTTCTTTTCTCTTGTTATTACATCTCCATCCTCTCGTCGTCTCATCAGGAACAACAACAATCTCTCTCTCTCTCTCTCTCTCTCTCTCGTTAATAACCAAGACGATAACAATGACGATGACGACGACGACGACGACGACGTCCACGACGACGATGATGATGATGATGATGATGATGATGATGATGATGACGACGGTAAGCGAATGAGGATGGGTGGAAGGGAGAAAGAAATGGAAGGAAGGGAATGGAGTGAAAGAAAAGGGGTAGAAAGAGGGAGGAATGGGAAGGCAGGAATGCGAAAAGAAAAAAAAAAACGGAAGAGACAGGTACAATGGGGCAAGAGGGAAGAGAATTTGGGAGGGAAGAAAGCAGGGAAACGAAGAAAGGGAGAAAGGAAGGTAGAAAGGGAGAAAAGACAAAAGGGGGGAGAACTGGAGGAAGGGAGGAGGATGTAAGGATGGAAGGTGATTGGGAAGGAAGGTGTGAAGGCAGGATGGAAGGAAAGAAGGATATAAGGATGGAAGGGGAAGGAAGAAGAGAAGCTGAGACGGAGGAAGAGAAGGATGAAGGGAGGGAAAGTGGAAAAGAGTGAAGGAAGGAAAGATATAGGAGAGGAGGAGAGGGGGAGAGGAGGAGGAGAGAAAGAGAGAAGGCAGGAGGGAGGAGTGGAGGGAAAGTAGGGAGGGATGGAGGGAACAAGAGACAACCGCTCCATAATTTTCCTGTCATGACTAAACCTTCTACATAATTATCCGGTGCTGGAGAAGGGGACGGGGAGGGAGGGGTATGAGGGGGCAGGGGAAAAGACGGAGGGAGGAAGGGAGAGAAGAAGGGAGAGGAGAAGGAAAGGAGAATAAACGCAGGAAGAGGAGGAGGGTGTAAAAGATTTTGTGTGGTAGAACAAGAAAAGAAAAAGTAAGAAAGGAAATCAGGAAAAGAAGGACGTATGCAAAAGTACGAAGGAAGAAGAAAGGGAACGAAAGGAATGTAAGAAACGGAGATGGAAGGAAAGGAAGGAGGGAAGGATGAAGGATAGAAAACGAGAATTATGGGTGGGATGGAAAGCAGGGGAGACACAGGGAGAAAAATGTACTGGTATGAAGTAAGGAGGATATAACAGGGAAGAGGAAAAAAAAAAAAAAAGAAATATACAAGATGATGTAAGGGATGAATACACACACACACACACACACACACACACACACACACACACACACACACCTAGCCATGCATACAGTGGTCGTTTTGGGAATTAATGTGTATCATGAATTCAGCCCTACATTTTGCTTTTTTATTTTTCGGCCGAGGTTCAAAGTTATTTCATCGACAGAATGGTGATGGAGCTGATAATGAGCCTGTCTGTCTGTCTGTCCGGCCGTGAGATTGGTTAGTTGCTTATGTATATGCCTGTCTGTCTGTCTGTCTGTCTGGCTATCTATCTGTCTGTCTGTGTCTGATCAATTAGTAACCCACTGAGGTGTATGTCCGTCCATTAATCTATTTTGCGATACTGGTCACTCTAATCTGTCTGTCTGTCTGTCTTTCCACCCAGTTTGGTATTCATACATGCAAAAACCTGCCCATCACTGTATTTCCCGACATACACAATAATCAATTTATCAGTTTATAACACGCCAGTATCGCTATCTGTCCATCACGCCATCCACGCATCAATCCCTCACATCAATACACTAATACACTCATGCAATCTCTTTTACACCTTCACCCCCGATGACACATTTTCACGTTTGTCACCACCAGACGATTTTACTCAGCTGTGTTTGATCGCACTGACTACAACTACTCCCTTGGTGGTGGAGAGGGTCGCCTTCGTGTGGTGGCACCGGTATTACTGAGCGGTGAGGAGGTTCGGTTATAAAAACGTGTTTATCCTCCCAAAGCAGGAGAGTGGTCTGCAGGAGAGGGACATTTTCAGCCTGCAGACCACTGGGTTCATACTATGATATGCCTGGGGTTGAACAACAACAACAACAACAACAACAACAACTACTACTACTACTACTACTACTACTTAAGCCTTCAGTACACGGGGTCTCTTTAAAGCTGAATAAATGGTCTGTCAGTAGTTGAAATATAACAGAAAAACACGTCTTCGGGATTATTTCTGTTCAGGTCTACTATCTTTTCGTGTATTATTCCTGCTCTCTATCTCTAAGACGATTTTACTCAACTAAGGGGACAGCATCGGAGCTAGAAAGGGTTTAGGGAAGCCTGTAGCCAATTTCCAGGTGAGAAAGTTTCCGCAGCTGAATAAAATCGTCTGGCGGTAGCTGGAATAAACTGTAATGACGTATTTGGGTGGAAAGATTACGGTAATACTAACACTTATAAGCTGATGATAATTAAGTACCGTAATACCAGCAAAAAACTTATCCAATCACTTTAACCCTCTCATGGTCAGTACAGCTCTTCTATCCCGTTTTCGCTAACGCCAGACGATTTTATTGAAATGACAGTGAGTGAGAGCAGCTTGAGAATTAGTGTTATACTTCCTAATTTAATGTGTACGATTTTCTATCTATCTATCTATCTACATCGCTCCAACTACAGCTTATTTAGTTTTGATGAGTAAATTATTAGCTCTTGTAACTGAGACAGCAAGTGAATTATCAACTGATCAATTAAGTATTACCATCAGCATCAGTTAGGCCTGCGGCAGAATGGGGGCCCTACTGACCCATTTGTGTTATTTTTCCATCTAACATGACACTACTGTTAATGTTCTGACGGTTGTGTCTCCTTAATTATTTGGCCTACCCCCTCCCCCCCGAATACCCTGAAAGCCCTTAACCCCTACAGGCCGAGGATACCATTTTCAATTTCATCAGACCACCACCACCCTGCTGCTCAGCTACGTAATTTAGGCCTTTGAGCATGTGGTGGTTTTTTCACTCAGTCTCCTGGGATACATTGCCAATGCATCATCCACATTACCACTATTTTTTTACGTAATGAAAATGATTTAATGTCAGAGCCCAGGATATGTTGATGATGGATGTTTCTCATTTCATTTACAAGAGAACGTCCTTTCGATGGGAAACAAACCCGTCTGGTGGCAGCATCAATGAAATAAAGAGAAGACGTCGTGCCAGTGAATCAGTAAGTCGCATTACCTTCCATCTCCTACGAATTTCCCACCACCTATGACCTCCAATTCTCACATTACCAACGAACTCTGCAGCTAGCTCTCCCTCTACCTACGACCTCCATCAACTTTTCCTCCATCCACAACTTCCTCAACTCTCCCACCACCGACGATCTCCACCAACTCTCCCACGATCCACAGCCTCCACTGCTCTCCCACTACCTACAACCTCCACCTCCTGCCTTTACCTGTTGCCTCACACCTTCACCCTTGCCTGTCCTCCCCTACCTGTTGCCCGACACCTGTATAGCGTACCTGTTGCTTCATTAGCCTGGCCTGGGAGCGAGAGTAAGACAAACTTCCCCACAAAGGTCCCGCTTAGCTTACTGGTGTCATAGCTTGAGGGAAAGGCCAGTGAGTTTAATTTTAGGGATGAAGTAATGTTGTTTTGCCTTATTCCTTCTGCATTACGATGGCGCTTTATTTATTTATTGATTTACTTTTTGGTATCTTCAGGTGATTTCGTTCGTGTAAGGGGAGACTCGTCAAACTGGATGGTCTGAGTCTTCTTTCATTAATCCGTTCAATTCGAGAGATCTATCTTTCTTAAGTGGAGGGAATCGTCTGGAGGTTAACAAAGATCAACTGTAAAACGACGACGACGTGCTGAAGGGGCAAACTCTCACACAAGGTTTCTTCAATAAACCAGTGTCTATTTACGTGTGTGATGACTTTCCTTTTTTCTTGCAACTCCATACGGTTTTATTTACCTTGTACGAAATTTCAAAATACTGTAGAAGGGTTACATAATGCCTTCATTAAACAGTTCAATGTAGGACGAACGCCTTTCCCATCTGGCTCTACTCTGACCTATTGGTTGTTAGCCGTTCAGTCCTACCACAGCCAATCCCCGAATTTCTTGTTAACATCTTGGTCACTGCCTTCCCCTTCCTCTCACTTCATCTCTGGGCTGACACACGGTTACTTACGCTCCATACATCCATTTCTGCTTTCGATTCTGGTGACTGTATCTTCTACCTCTGTCCCTCATCCATGAGGCTCTATTTTTCACACTTCCCAAAATCGGACATACAGGGAGGGTTGGCATCAGGAAGGGCATCCGGCCGAAAAAAAAAAAAAAACAAAACCAAAAGCAAACATATCGACCCCATATCAAAGAGGAAAAGGAAGAAGGAACAGGAAGGGAAAGGGAATGGGACATCTAACATCACCCTTTCCATTCCTCTCTGTCCGCATCTAAGTTTGCGTACCAAAAATTTTACTGAATTCCTGGCTTTCGATCTTTAAATCAGAAAAGGGAGGGCACATTGATTACATAGTCTTCTTTCACAATCTGGCTTTTTTTTTTTCATGGTGTTATTTCGTTTACAGGAAAAGTCCGGGAAAAAAATGAAAAACAGAAAACTAAGAAGGAAATACGAGGAGGAACGAGGCATAGGGAGGACAGACAGACTTAGAAATACGTATGAGTGGAAAAAGTTAGAATGTGGGATACGCCAAGACAGGGTTCCAATGAGGAAGAAAAATATAATAAGGATGAGAGGAAGACTGGAGAAAGAACAGGAGATAGTAACATTAAATGAAACACGATTTAATAACAACAAATAAAAGAGAAGAAAAAGTATAAATGGTTAAAGAAGGAAAATATTAAATAAAAATGATAGTAACTTAAAGTGGAGGAGGAAAAAGTAATCTTGAAGAGATGAGAAAGTCGTGGAGAGAGGAGAGGCCAGAGAAGGGAGAGAGAGAGAGAGACCGAAGCAAGGGGAATGGAGAGACGCGGAAAAGGGTGAGCCAAAGGAGGAGGGGCAAGGGAGGATGGAGGGAGAGAGGGGAAAGAATGAGAGGAAACTTTAAAATACAAATTCTGTTTCCTTTCGCATTAGAAGAGGAAGAGGGAAGATGAAAGGGAAGAGGGGAATGTGAAAGAGGGTGGATAAGTGGAAGGGAGAGGGAGCGATAGAGAGAGAGAGAGAGAGAGAGAGAGAGAGAGAGAGAGAGAGAGAGAGAGAGAGAGAGAGAGAGAGAGACGTGGCTGGTATGCAGATGAGAATGAGGAATAGGAGAGGCATGGAAAGTGAGGGAGAGACGGAACAAATGTACAACACACAGTAGGCAGAGGGGGAGGGCTGGCAGTGTGGTAGTGTGGTGCTGTGGTAGAGTGGTAGTGCGGTGGTGCGGTGCTGTGGCTGTGGTAATGTGGTGGTATTATGGTATGGCAGAGTGGCAGGTGGTAGTGTGGCTGTGTGGTGTTATGACAGCACTGTGGTGTGGTGTGTAGTGGGGCAGTGAGTTGGTGTGGTGTAGTACTGTAGTTTTGAAGATGGTGTGGTGTGGTGTGTAATGTGGTGTGGTGTGTAATGTGGTGTGGTGTGTAATGTGGTGTGGTGTGGTGTGTAATGTGGTGTGGTGTGGTGTGGTGTGTGGTGCGAATGGGTGTTACAGTGCTTGTACGATGGCGTTATTGTACGGTGTGATGATGTATCAGAACAGACATCATAGTACAATATGGTAGTGGGAATGTGGTGAGATGGCCAGTCAGTGTGGTGATGGAAGGAGAAATGTGTTAGTGTGGTGATGTAGCTCGTGATGAGAATGGTGACATCATAATCCAACAGCCACATGCTTCACCACATCACAAACCACTCACACACCACACACTCACCTACCACATCACCAACACACCCACACATCACCACCGCACACCATTTTGTCTCACACAGCACACTTCCTTCCTCACCATGTCACACTTTTCTCCTCACCACATCACACTTCTTTGCATCACCATATCACACGTTCTTCTCCACCGTATCATACTTTTTCCCCTACACCACATCACACTTACTTGTTCACATCACACTTTTCCCTTTCCATGTCACACTTATTTCCCTCACCATTTCACACTTATTTCCTTCACCATTACCATACTTATGTCCTTCATCATTTCGTATCACCTCATCCTCACTACACCAAATCTCATCAGTCACCTTCAACCACACCTCATCACACCTCATAACACATTTCATTACATCCACCGCACCACACTTCACGTTATCACCCTATCCTCACTACACCACACCACACCTCACCACACCAAATCACATAAAGCACCACACCTCATCACACCACACATCATATGCACCACACCTCATCACACCTCACTACACCACACATTACACCTCACTATACCACACATCACACCTCACTACGCCACACCTCATCACCCTACCCTCACCACTCACCTCATCACACCTGCCTCATAAACTAAGCTTTCTTTCATCTGGTAACACTGGCCGAATCTGCCTATAGGGGTCTCTCTCTCTCTCTCTCTCTCTCACACACACACACACACACACACACACTTATAGTCAGTACACACATATATAGTGGCATAAGCGAGAGGCAGAGATAAAATGTGACTGGACAGGAATAGCGCAATGTAATTTCACAGGAGAGCGATCAAAGGCAGAGCTGTGGAGAGAGGGGGGAGGGAGGGGGAGGAAGGGGAGAAGAGGAAACAGGGGGGGGGTGGAAGAGGGAAGGAGGAGAGGAGAGATGATTAATGAGAGAGAAAGAGAGAGAGAGAGCGAGAGAGAGAGAACGGACGGTAGGAAGTATGAGACAGGCGAGAGAAGAGGGAAGGAGAAGGAGAGGGAAAGAAGAGGAATATGAATGTGGAAGAGGAGAGCAGGGATGACAGACGAAGAGGGAGCAGGGAAACACATGCAAAGGTACAGAGCATAGGTAGGGCGAGAAAAGCAAAGAGAAGCAAGAGGAAGAAACGGAAGACAAAAACTGAGAAACGGGGAAGACGGAGGGAGGAAGAAAGTAGGAGAGGCGAAGGGAGGGAGAAGAAGGGAGAAGTAAAGAAGGAGAAATGAAAAGGGAGGCGTAAGAGTGGAAATGGAGGGAGGAATGACCGAAGAAACTGGAGTCGAGAAGAGAGTATGAAGAGGAAAGGTGAGAAGGTGGAAGGAGGGGGAACTGGAGAGAGAGAGAGAGAGAGAGAGAGAGAGAGAGAGAGAGAGAGAGAGAGAGAGGGCTGAAGAGGATGCAAGGATGACGGGAAGAGAGTGAGTAGGAGAGGAGAAGAAACTGCACTGAGGGAGAGAAAGGAGCACGACGAGTACAAGGGAATACAAAGAACGAAGGGAAACAGAGAGGGATTGAGAAGCGAGGAGAAGAAACAAGAGACGATGGAAGAGGAGAGAGAGAGGGAGGGGGAAACTGCGAGAGGGAACGAGGCAAAAGGGAGAGAGAAGGACGGATCAGGTCACGGTCGATTAATTGGTAAAAAAAAAAAGTTGGAACAGAGACGAATATGGGACGAAAGAGGTCAATTAATGAGAAGGTGGGATAGGTGGGAGGGATCGGGGTGAAAAGGAAGGGATGAAGGAAAGGAGGAAGGATGGAGAAGGGATGCAATGAGAAAATCAACAAGAGGAGGAAGAGAAGGATGAAGGAGAGGAAGAGGAACAGGGAGGAACAGGAGGGATGGAAAAATGGATGGGAGGAACGGAAAGGATGAAGAAAGAAGAAAAGAAAAAGAAACTGACAAGGGAAGAAAAAAATGATGAGAAAGTGAACCATGAAGGAGAAATTCCGCAGAGTTGAGGGATTGTAAAGTAAGAAATAATTATATGAGAGAGAGAGAGAGAGAGAGAGAGAGAGAGAGAGAGAGAGAGAGAGAGAGAGAGAGAGAGAGAGAGAGAGAGAGAGAGAGAGAGAGAGAGAGAGAGAGAGAGAGAGAGAGAGAGAGAGAGAGTGGAAATGAGAAAGGAATACCTACGATGAAAGATATGAGAGAATGAAGGAAACAACTGAAGAAAAGAGGAAGAAAAGGCTAAGACAAGGAAGAAGGGAGAAAGGAATAAAAACGGATAATGGAAGTGAGGGGAGGGATGAAATGGAGAGAGAAGGTTATTAGAGAAGGGAGGGGGAAGGGAGGAAGGAGGGAAGGGAGGAAGGAGGGTCTAGAAATGAGATGAGCAACGAGGGAGAAATATGGAAGGAAGGGGATCAGGGAAGGAGGGAGGGAGAGGACGTAAAAAGGAAGGAGGGAAGAGGGGAGGGAGAGAGGAGACCACAGAAATTGGGAGGGAGGGAAAGAGGGAGGAAGGTTAACAGGAGGGAGGGAAGGAGGGAGGGAGGTTAAATGGAGAGAGAGAGAGAGAGAGAGAGAGAGAGAGAGAGAGAGAGAGAGGACGTACACAAGGGATGGGGGAACTAAAGAAAGGACGCAGAAAAAAATAACAAAGAAAACGGAGCTACAAAATGCTAAGGGGGACGAAAAACATGGAAATTACATGCATTACGAAGATGCTGAAAAGAGGAGGAGGAGGAGCAGGAGGAGAAGAAGAGTGAGGGAGATGAGAAAAGATAATGAGGGGGAAACGTGGATAATGGGGGAGATAGGGAAAATGAGGGTGAAGAATGAAGAGAAAATGGGGTAGATACGAGACAATGATGAAGAATGATGGCAAGAATACAGGAATGAAATGGGGTAAAGAGAGGGAGAATGAGGATGGGTGATACGAGAAGGAGACAGAATGGAGGTGAGAGAGAATGATGGAATGAGGAAGACAGTGTAATGTGGAAATAAAGGAGGGAACTGCAGGAGGAAAGACAAATGGACAGGAAGAGAGATAAGAGATAGTGAGAGACAATGACTGAAGAAGATAATGAACAGAAGAGATAAGGACAGGATGAAGCGATGAATGATTAAATAATGAAAGGATGAGAGACTGATGAGACGATATGAAGGGGCGAGAGAGAATCAGAGAAAATGAATGGATGAGATAAGGTTAGAGATGATAACGCGAGATAATGAAATGATGAGACAATAAGGGTATAAGATGATGACGAGATGATAAAAGAGTGATGAGATAATGAAGGGAGGACAGATAATGAGTGAGAGATAATGACAGGATGAGAGATAATGAAAGATAATGACAGGATGAGACAGAAATAATGAAGGATAATGACAGGATGAGACAATGAAAGGATGAGAGATAAGGACACGATGAGAGATACTGAAAGGCTGAGAGATGATAATGAGATGAGAGATAATAAGGGAGGAGTGAGGGAGGAGGGAGATAATGAGGGGAGGGAGGTGTGTCAAGGGAGATATAACACGCATCATTAACAAGATGAGAGGGAGGGGGAGGGGGAGGGGGAGGGGCGAGGAGAGGAAAGTGTGAGGATTAGAGTTTCTCTCTCTCTCTCTCATAGGAGTTCCGTAACCACTCACCAACCGTACTGCAATAATACTTCCATTATTCTCTCTCTCTCTCTCTCTCTCATGGGCGGCCGAATAAAGAGAAGGTCATGAAGAAACAGGAAGCGTAGGCACACAATGAAATACACAGGTTTACGAGGAAAATAAAAAGTTCTGACGAGAGGAAGCTATTTCCCTCCTCTCCTCTCTCTCTCTCTCTCTCTCTCTCTCTTTTCATTCTCCCTCCATTTTCCTTTCCTTCTTTCTGCTTTCCTTCATTCGTCATTCTTCTTTTCCTCTTCTTGACTTCTTCCATTTGCCTTCACTACTTTGCCATCTTTCCTTTCCCTTTTTTCCTCTCTCCCTCTCTCTCTCTCTCTCTCTCTCTCTCTCGCACACACAGACTGATGGGAAGAAAATGACCTCTAAGAATATATTTATGTTCACTCAACTAAGGAAAATACTCTTCTTATAAGGAGCATTGCTAGATCAAGAAGATGGACAATGAGAAACTATGAGAGTGTGAGTGAGGTGGAGGGGAGACTAAGTAAGAGATGGAGGGACGGGATGGAATGGGGAGACGTAGGAGAGAGGGAAGTGTGAGCTGGGGGAAGGACAGCCAAATGGCGGAGGACAGGGCGACGTGGAGTTGATTTGCCTGTGGCCACCCGTTACGGAATTAAGGCATCTGGAAATAGATAGCTAGACAGAAATAGACAGATAGCCTGATTGATGGATATAGACAGATACATAACGACAGACATGTAGACAGACAGACAGACAGATCAAGAATTTAACAGAACACTTCAAAAACGAAACAAATATGCACAAATTCATCAATACGTAAATAAATACACTGTACATGGCTAAAGGAGGATATATTAATTTTAACTTGAAGTGGAGTGGAGGGGGCGTGGCTTGATGACGTAACAGTGACGTAAAGGTGACGTCACTCATGTCAACACAGACGCAGGGGCTTCAAATATTTGTTGGAGAGGAGGCGTGGTCAGACTGAGGGGAGGACAGGGGTGGGATGGAGAGGAAAAAGGAGGGAAGGTCAGGAAAAAGTGGGTGGGGATGGGGGCGAGGAGAAAAGAGGGAAAAAAAGACTGGAATGAAGAGGGAGGGGCCGGAGGGGTATCTCCCTTCTTCCCTCATCTCTTAGACGAGATGAGGGAAGAAGGGAAAAGAAAAGAGTAAGGAAAGACGAAAGAAGGAAAAGGATGAGTAAACAAGAAGGGAGGAAAGGGAGGAGGGAAAAAGGTGACAAAAAAGGAAAGAGAAAGATAGACGGGAAAGGGTAAAAGATCGGAGGGGAAAGAAGGTGCATGTGAAGAAGGCAAGAATATAAGACGGACTGGGAAAGAAGAGAAGGGTGGGGGAGGAGAGACGAAAAGGGGGTATTGAGGTGGGGAAGAGAGGGGAAGAAGGGGTGTTGGGGTGAGGAAAAGATGGGAAGATGGGGCGTTGGGGAGGGGAAGACAGGAAAAAGGCAGTTGGAAAAGGGACGACCGAAGAAGGGGGAGGGGAAAGAGGTGAAAAGAAGGGTGGGGAGAGGAAGAGAGGAAGAAAGGGCGGAAGAGAGGTGGGGAGGGGAGGAGTGGTGAAAAGGGGGGATGGGGTTGGCAAGAGAGGGTAGAGGAGGGAAGGAGAAAGAAAGCAAGTCTGGGAATGAAGGGTGAATGGGAAGGTAACACATAATTATAAAGACGGTAAAGAAAAGGAGATATTAAAGGAAGGAAGGAAGGAAGGGGAAAATGTGAAAAAATTAGAAGGAAGGAGGACCGTGAGTTGAACTGCAATTAAAGTTACAAGTAAATCAAGGAAACGGAGAGAGAGAGAGAGAGAGAGAGAGAGAGAGAGAGAGAGAGAGAGAGAGAGAGAGAGAGAGAGAGAGAGAAATGGGAGAGGGGAGGGGAAAGGGGAGGCGGAGGGAAGGGGAGGGGAGGGGAGGGGAAGGGATGGGGAAGGGGAGGGGGAGAGGGAAAAGGGAACAATCAATACTTAATCATCTTCAACTCTCTCTCTCTCTCTCTCTCTCTCTCTCTCTCTCTCCTTTCTTACTTTTTTTTCGATTTCCTCCGCCCAGACTTCCTCGATCTCATCCACCAAAAGTCTACCACTACTACCCATCCACCAGAGGTCACTCCCTTCCATCCACCCACAGGCCCCCACTCGTTCCCATCCAGCCAAAACTCACTCCTTCCCATCCACCTTAACCCCTTCTGGCCGATGACATTAATTTACTGCTACCTTCACACGATTCTATTCAGCTTAAATAATTGTACGAACACGAAGGGCAATGTATCATTATCACCATTATCATCATCACCATTATCATCATCATCACCATCATCATTAATTAATCAATCAATCAATCATCATCATCATCATCCATCAGTCAATCATCATCATTATTTCATCCGATGTTATCCTGAGTACATGTTTTTAAAACTGGATGGACTCCATACAATAATAATAATATCAACATCATCATCATCATCATCATCATCATCACCACCACGAACACAACCATCACCACCACCACCACCACCATCATCATCATCTTTCACGGCAAGAAATCCGTCCTTAGCTGAATAAAATCGTCTGGAAGTAGGAGTACAGTAGCTCCTTATCATCCACCTTTAAAATTCGTCGTTCCTATCCACCCAAATTCACTCTTTAATTCACCTACAGTTCTCTTCCCTCACTCGTTCCCATCTATCTAAAACACCTCCCTTACCTGCTCCACTCGTCCCCATCTACCCAAATTTCTCCCTTATCTTCCCCACTCGTTCCTATCTTGACAAATCCCCATCTCCCCACACTCATTAAGTCCTTCCCCTTTCGTTCTTATCCATCAAACTCCCCATTCCTCCTCTCCCATCTCCCATGCCTTCCCCCTTTCGTTCCCATCCATCCAAAATTCCCAACTCCTCCCCTCCCTTCCCCACCCTTTCCCCCTTGCATTCCTATCCATCCTACTTCCCCATTCCTCCCCTCCTCCGCCCCCTTCCCCCACTCGTTCCCATCCAGCCAAATCCCCCGACAATGGGTGCGTGACGTCACTTCCTGTTGGTGTGTGGTGGGGTGTTAAATCCCTCATTAACGCCATTTGCCCCACTGTTTCACTCACGCCACTCACTCACACTCACTGCGCACACTAACTGGTAATTAATTTGAGAGAGAGAGAGAGAGAGAGAGAGAGAGAGAGAGAGAGAGAGAGAGAGAGAGAGAGAGAGAGAGAGAGAGAGAGAGAGAGAGAGATACACCTAAAGTGGTCCAGACATTTTTACAATATGATCTGAAGCGAGGAGAGGAGGAGAGACGAGAGGAAGAAAGAAGAAAAGGGGACTCAGGAAGGAGTGAAGAAAATGGGGGGAGAAGAAGAAGTGTGGATCGAGGAGGAGGGAAAGGAGAGAAGGAAGAGAAGAGAGGAGGGAAAGGCAGGGTAAGTAAACAGGGAAAGGAAGATGGGAAGGAGAGGGGGAAAAAGAGGGGGAAGGGATGGCGCGGGGAGGGAGAAGGGGAGCCAGAGTGGGTCTGGAAAAGGAAGATGAGCTGGGAGGGAGAGAGGGGAAAAGGAGAAGCATGGAGATGAGAGGGAGGGAGAGGATAAGGGAATGAGTCCAAAGGAGAAAACACAGAGTAAAAGGAAAGAAGGGAGAATAAGAGTGGAAGACGAGGAAGAAAATATGGAGTTGACAAATAAACTTATGAGAGGGAGGGAGGGTATTAAGGGAGGAGGAGAAAGAGAAGGTGGAGGAGGAGGATGGAATGCAAGAAGGGAGAGGGTAGGAGGACGGGAAAGGAAGGGAGGGAGGGAGGTAAAGGAAGGGAGGGAGGGAGGTAAAGGAAGGGAGGGAGGGAGGTAAAGGAAGGGAGGGAGGGAGGTAAAAGAAGGGGGAGGGAGAAAAAAGAAGGGGAAGGGAGGAAAGAAGGGAGAGGGAGTGGGGAGAGACAATAAGGGATCCATCTCCCCTACATCGATCTAGAGCCCATCAAGGTAATGTACAGGTGGGGTGCTCTCTCTCTCTCTCTCTCTCTCTCTCTCTCTCTCTCTCTCTCTATCTCTATCTCTCTCTCTCCAACATATGGTGTGTGTGTGTGTGTGTGTGTGTGTGTGTGTGTGTGTGTGTGTGTGTGTGTGTGTGTGTGTGTGTGTGTGTGTGTGTGTGTGTGTGTGTGTGTGTGTGTGTGTGTGTGTGTGTGTGTGTGTGTGTGTGTGTGTGTGTGTGTGTGTGTGTGTGTGTGTGTGTGTGTGTGTGTGAGAGAGAGAGAGAGAGAGAGAGAGAGAGAGAGAGAGAGAGAGAGAGAGAGAGAGAGAGAGAGAGAGAGAACCTCCTTATGCGAAGTCTTTTGTTAGCACCTCGGGATGGGGTGAATGAAAGGGAGGGTAGAGGGGGGGAAGGGGGAAGAGGGGGAGAGGAAAAGAGAAAAAGGGGGAGGGGGATAGGGGAGTGGGGATGGGGACAAGAGAACGAGGGGTACAGAGAAGGGTAGAAGGGAAAGGGATGGGACAGGAGTGAAGGGAGGGGAAGACGGAATGGAGAAGGAATGAAAATGGGAAAGGAAGGTCAAGGGAGGGAGAGAGGGGAGGGAAACAGGGAGAGAAAAATGGGGAAGGGGCAGGGTGAAGGGGGAGAGGAAAGGGTAATATAGTGAGGAAAGGAGAGAGGATATGGAAGGGGAAGGGCAGGAGAGAGAGAGAGAGAGAGAGAGAGAGGGGGGGGGAAGTGAAGGTTAGAAGGGAAGGGGAAAGGGGAAGAATGAGGGGAAGAGGAAGGATCAAGAAGGAGGGGAAGGCGAGAGGGGAGGATAACGGGAAGGGAAGAAAATGATAGTTGGGATTGGGAGAGGGAAGAGAGGATGGGAAAGAGAAGAGAGAAAGGAAGAAGAGGATGGAGAATGACGAAAAGACGAGAAGAATGAGAAAGAGGAGAGAAGAGACGACAGAAAGGAGGAAGAAGAAGAAGAGCAGGTGGACAAGAGGAAAGAAGAGGAAAGAAGAACGAGAAGAGATAAACAAGAGGATAGTGAAATAGGACAATGTAAGGAGAGCAATAATCCAGGAAAAAAATATATGTGACCGAGGAAGTAGTATGAAGAAATATGAGAAATGAGGAAGAAGGAAAAAAAAAAAGAGGAAGGAAGAAGAGGAGATACGTGAACAACAAGAAAAATAAAGATCGAGATGGAACAGATATGAAGAACGAAAAGGTAACTCCAAGAACATGCAAGAGGCAACAGAAAAGACGGAGGCAAGAGGAGGAAAACAAGAGGTAAGATGGATCCATGAAGACGGAGCACGAGGAAGAGGCGGTGAGTAATTATCGACACCTCCCCGATACCTCTCACTCATATTGAAAACTTCCCTCCCTCCCTCCCTCCTTCCCTCCTCTCCCTCCCTCCTCCACTCCCTCCCTCCCTCCACCTCTTTGTATTACCCATGTATTGTTCTTTATTCCATTTGTACTTCTCTCTAAATCAGTTCCTCTTGTACTCCTCTTCTATCTCTTCCTTTTGTACTCATCTTCTATCTCTTCCTCTTGTACTCTTCTCTCTTCCTCTTGTACTCCCCTTCCATCCCTTCCTCTTGTACTCCCCTTCCATCTCTTCCTCTTGTACTCCCCTTCCATCTCTTCCTCTTGTACTCCCCTTCCATCCCTTCCTCTTGTACTCCCCTTCCATCCCTTCCTCTTGTACTCCCCTTCCATCTCTTCCTCTTGTATTCTTCTTCCATCCCTTCCTCTTGTACTCCTCTTCCAGTCCTTCTTTTTGTATTCCTCTTCCACCACCACCATCACCACAATAACAACAACAACTTTTTACACTGATATCCGAATGCAATCAGGCTTTCTTGGATTCATGTCTCTTTCCTAAACTCCCCCTAAACTCCTCCTTCTTCCACTGAACTCTCTCTCAATTCTCTTAATTTGAACTCTCTTACTTTGAACTCCTACTTTGAATTGTCTTCTTTTGTGTCGCCTGCTAACGACTGACATTCTTGTTAAAAATAATAACAGCAAAGTAAATAAAAGAGAGGCATTATAAACGTGGGTGGGTGATTGATGGGGAGGAGGAGGAGAGAGACTGAAGGGGGAGAGGGAGTGAAGGGGGAGAGTGAAGGGGGAGAGGGAGTGAAGGGGGAGAGAGAGTGAAGGGGGAGAGGGAGTGAAGGGGGAGAGGGAGTGAAGGGGGAGAGAGAGTGAAGGGGGAGAGGGAGTGAAGGGGGAGAGAGAGTGAAGGGGGAGAGGGAGTGAAGGGGGGGTGAGTGAAGGAGGGCGTGAGGGAGATGGAGTGAAGACAGGGTAGAAGGGGTGAGAAAGGGCTGGGTTAAGAGAGGTGACAGGGAATGAGGTGTGTTTAGGATGTGATAGGGAGGGGAGAGGGATGAGAGGGAGACAGGAGGGTAAGTGGGAATGACGTGTTATGGTGTGACAGTAAATGGTATGGTTAGAGTGGGGGTGAGAGAGAGAGAGAGAGAGAGAGAGAGAGAGAGAGAGAGAGAGAGAGAGAGAGAGAGAGAGAGAGAGAGAGAGAGAGGGGTGAGAGAGAGAGAGAGAGAGAGGAGAGAGGGGGGTGAGAGAGGGCAGAGAGGGGGGTGAGAGAGAGAGGAGAGAGGGGGGTGAGAGAGGGCAGAGAGGGGGGTGAGAGAGAGAGGAGAGAGGGGGCAGAGAGAAAAGGCTGTGGGGTGTGTTACATGGGTAAGAGGGATGTGATGAGAGGGGTGAGAGGGAGGAGAGCAAAGGGGTGAGAGGGAGGGGAGCAAAGGGGTGAGAGGGAGGGGAGCAAAGGGGTGAGAGGGAGGGGAGCAAAAGGGTGAGAGGGAGGGGAGCAAAGGGGTGAGAGGGAGGGGAGGAAAGGGATGAGAGGGAGGGAAGAAGAGAGGTGAGAAGGTGGCAAGGAGATGGGTGAGAAGTAGGGAAGGACAGGGGTGAGAGAGAGGGAAGGAGAGGGATGAGAATGTGTGGGTTATAGGGAGGTAGTGACGTGTGTGGCTAAAGAGGGGGTATAAGGAGGAGAGGGGTAAGAAGGAGAGGTGAGGGATGAAAAGGGTGGAGAATGAGAGGAGAAAGAGGGTGGGAAAGGTGATGAAAGAGTAGACAGAGGTGAGAGGGGTGAGAGGGAGAGATGAGGGATAAGGGAAGGTAGGGAGATGAGAAGTAGGTGAGGGGCGAGAAAGTGAAAAAGAGGTGAAAGGGATGTGATGGATGAGAGGGACGAGGAGTGAAGGGTGATGGGTGAGCAAGGGGGAAGGGGAGGAGTGTAAGGGATGACAGCGGTGAGAGGGAGGCGAGAGGGAGGGGGAGAGAAAGGGAGTGAGAATGAGGGGTGAGAGGGATGGGATGAGACGGGTAAGGGAGTGAGTGGGGAGAGGGATGAGAGGGGTGAGAGGGCGGTTAATTTGCCAGCTGTCGGAGCAGGGCCGCCCGTCACCTTCTGGGAGAAATGAAGCTCCCACTAACGAAGCTCCTCCTCCCCTCCCTCCTTCCTCCCTCCCTCTCTTTCTCCTTCATACTATCCACCTCCTCCTTCCCTTGTCTTCTCCTTCCTCCCACCTTAACTTCTTCCCTCCTCCTTCTCCCTCCAGTTTCATCTCCCTATATCCTCTTCTCTCACCTGCCTTCTTCCTTCGAACTTTCTCCCTTCCTTTCTTACTTTCCATCTCTAGTCCTTTTCTTTTATTTCCTTCACATCTCCTCCATCTTCGCTCCTATCCAGCACCCTGGCTTCTTATCCTCCCATTCCTTCTCTCTTCTCCTTCCTTTCCACCACTTCCTTATCTTCCTCCCTCTTCCTGTCACTTTCATCCTTCCTCCCCCGTTCTTACATTTCAATTTATCCGTCTTTTACCTTTCTATCATCACTTCTCTTCTGTTTCCTTTCTCATTTCAACCCGCTTTATATTTCCTTCTAATTTACTTCCGTATTCCTCCTCCTCTCACCCTCTTCCTCCTCCTCCTCCTCCTCCTCTTTACTTTCTTCCTTCTCTCTTACCTTCACTTATTCATTCCTCATCCTCCCTCTTTTCCATCTTTCACTCTTTCTTGTTATCTACCTTTATTTTCACTCAGTCTTCTACCCCCTCTTTCCTTCCATTTTTCTTTTCCAGTCTTCTCTACTCCTCTCTTCCTCATCAGCTTTCCTTTCCTTCTCCCTTCTCCTCTCCTTCCCCTCCTGAACTCTCATTCCTTTTTCTTTGCCTCCCATTCCCACCTTCCTTACCCATTCATCCCTTCCTTCCCCTTGCGTCTCAATTTCCCTCGACTCTTCCTCTTTCATTCTTCATTTCTCCTTCCCTTTCTGCTTCCCTTCCCTTTTCCTTGTGTGTTTCCTCATCCTTCACGTCCCCTCCATTTTTAATTCTTTCTCTCTCTCTCTCTCTCCATTCTTATTTATTCCATTGACTCATTACTTCGTCTATTCTTTCCCCTCTTCTCTTCTTTCCTCCCTTCCTCTCATCCTTTTCATTTTCTTCCCCTCTTCCTTTACCTTCTTCGTTCAGGCCAAGTTTCAGTCACTTTTCCCCCCCACTTTTTTTCCTCTCCCTTTTTCTCGCCGGTTCTCGTGACTTCCCGTTATTTCCCGTCGTTTCTCGGGGGCTGCGAGAGAGGCAATTACCGACACCTTGTAAAATTGATCACTAATTGGCCCATTAACAGACCTAACTACACAGGTGATGACGGGGGGGGGGAGGAGGAAGAGGAGGAGGAGGAGGAGAAAGATGATGATGATGATGAGGATGAGGATGATGATGAAAATGGTGACGATGATGGTGATGGTATGGAAGAGGAGGAGGAGCAGAAAGTGAGAGGGAAGACAATATGAAAATAATAGTACATGGAAAGACGAAAGTAAAGAAAAATAAGAGAAAACAGAAAGCCAAAGGAACTGGCAGCCAAAAATGAAAGAAAGTGTAAACAAATGAGAAAGAGGAGGAAATGGTATAGCTGGAAAGAAAATGCGAGATGAGACGGAAGGAAAGTAGAATGAGAGAGAGAGAGAGAGAGAGAGAGAGAGAGAGAGAGAGAGAGAGAGACTGACGAGATATTTGTGAGGTAAACAAGCCTGGGACACATTTACATAGATAATGAGAACTGGCTTTATCGTAGTGCCAGAGAGATCCCACTGGCTCTCTCTCTCTCTCTCTCTCTCTTTTTGTGCTAGTGTCAGTCAGTGTTTTCCTGGTGTCAGTGTGGTATTGGCAACCTGTCTGTGGAGCTTCTGTGTAACGCTGTCTGTGGCACTGTATGTCGGGTTTATCTGGGAGGGGGAGGTGGGGGAAGAAGAAGGGGAAGAGGAGGGAGAGGAAGAGGAGGGAGAGGAAGAGCAGGAAGAGGAACAGAAGGTGAGAAAGAGGAATTAAAAAGGGTGTCTGGGGGCATCTGGGCAGGGTGAATGGGTGAAAAAATAAAGGAATGGCACCGAACTGGAAATTTTTTGTGGCAGAAAGAAACTGAGCAAATCCAGGTCTCCAAGCTACGACGTGGAGACCTAATGATGCCTCTCCGTGTAAATCTTATGTAACTATATTTATTTTCGCTACTGGATGATTCAGTGCTACTTGCTAAGGATCCCTCTGCCTGAAAATTGTCTATGAATGCAAGTGGGCCTCTGAAAGCTGCACCTTCTTTTTTATAACTGTTTCCGTGGTTGGCAAATGTCTGTGATCATGACAAACGCAGGGCTTTTCTGTGACCGCATTTCTGTGGACTAGCATCACATTAGTCCAGGCGGCATATTCAGTGGGTCTGCTTGTCTAATTTCTCCGCCTCCTTTGTCTCTGCCTGCTTGCTTGTGTGCCAGTCTGTGTGTGTGCTTCCCTTTGACGTCTTCTGTAACTCCTCTAAACCTCCTCCTCCTCTTCTTTCCCTCCCTTTTCTCCACCTCTTCTTCCTCCTCCTCCTCCCTCACGTTTTTCCCTTCTCCTTCGTCTCTTCTCTACCTTTCCTTTCCCCTCATCCCCTGTTCTTTTCCCTCCCACATTCACCCATGTATCTTCTTTCTCTCCCCTCTCTCCTTTCCCTCGCTCACCCTCTCTCTCTTTCCTCCACCCTCTACTCAATCCTTCCACCCTAACCTCCTTCGCTTACTCATTTTTTTTTTTTTCAGTATCTACGCATTACTATCTTATCTCCCGGCAGATTAAGGGAATATTTGTTAATGAAGACTTTAAGGTGGAATATAATTTTGCCTGTGAAGAATATCTGCAGAGATAGTTTGTTCTTGCGATGTCTTCCAATGGGTGTAGTAATAGATAGAACAATATATGGGAAATATATAGAACAAGACTGAAAACAGCAAATGTGGGAGACATTAGATGACAAATATATATATGAGAGAGAGAGAGAGAGAGAGAGAGAGAGAGAGAGAGAGAGAGAGAGAGAGAGAGAGAGAGGCAATAAGCAAGAGGAAGCGATTAAAAACCAGCTCATGAATATTCCAAGTGAGGCATTAGAAGACCTGACCCCTCTCACTCCCCCCCCCCTCCTCTCTCTCTCTCTCTCGCTCTCTCTTACGAACTTAGCATCCCCAGGTTACATTTTTCCTTTCCCTATATTGCAGATAAGAGCATTTTCAACATCTTCCTGTTTTCAGACGATTTTATGCATCTCAGAAAAACCCTAAGTGGTGGTGGGGTTAAAGAAGGCCATATCTAACCCCTCCAGTTCGAAAAATCTCCCACAGACTGAATGAAATCGTCTGGAGAAAAAAGAGATACGAAGACCTGGTAGTGAAGGCAGTGTTTCGGAGGGTGAAGTGGGTGTGGTGAGAGCCCTTTTCCATGCTCCTTAAATTATTGAGGAAGTGACTGGTCGATGGTATGTTGGTTCCTTGTACCTCTGAAGTATGCAGTACTTTTCGATTCCCTCTCTCTCTCTCTCTCTCTCTCACCTGTACACACCATCTCCTCCACATCTTCCTCCCTCTCACAACATACCTGGAGGAGAAAGAAAACATTAATTAGTGTCCATATTACAGGGTGGTCCATATATACCGCTCTCCTTTCACTCCAACTTCTCGCGTGCTGCTGGGACGGTGCAGTCAAGGTTATCAATGTCTATCCTGCATCATAAATTCATCTCCTAATCCCACTGCCACACCCAGGCCCACACCAGCAGACTGAGCCGCCCCCGCAACACGCAAGGTATCACCAGGTAAGTCTCTGAGGGAGCGCTATTTATTGAACATCCTTTATTTATTTTTTTATTCTTTTAGTATTAATCTTAACCTCTCAAATCACGTGACGAATATTCTCTCTCTCTCTCTCTCACACACACACACACACACACACACACACACACACACACACACACACACACACACACACACACACAGTTAACCTGATCACAAGAGTCTGAAGTTAGCCAGAATAAAATGACGAGCCTGAAATTACCAAGAACAAATTTAAGAGTGATGTTAGCAAAAATAAAATTTGGAGTCTGAATTCAGCATAAAAAAAAATACGAGTGAAGTTAGCAAGAATAAAATTTGAGTCTGAAGTTACCAAGAGCAAAATTAAGAGTACAGTTCGTAAGATGAGGAGCAGAGTTCGTAAAGTGAAGTACAGAGTTCGTAAAATGAGGTGCAGAGGTCGTAAAATGAAGTGCAGAGTTCGTAAAATGAAGTGCAGAGGTCGTAAAATGAAGTGAGGAGTTCGTAAATACTGACCTACGATTTATACGTGGATAACCTTTAACGTCCCATCGCAGCGGATTTCCCTGAGCTGCATAAAATCGTCTGGAGATAAAATACTGTATATAAACAAAAAATCGCAAGTGGCGCTAACAAAAGGGCCAAACACTCCCCTCCCCCCTCCACGACCCCCATACCATCCCCCCTCCACGACCCCCATACCATCCCCCCTCCACGACCCCCATACCATCCCCCCTCCTATACTATTACCAGGTGGGAAAACAATAGATCTTTTGTTTACCTCCTGTTCCCCCCCACACTGCCTGTAATGCCTTCACTACTCTGCCTCATCTCTGCCTACCCCCAGCCTTGCCTCACCCTCCCACACACACACATACCACCCTATCTACCACCTTATCTTGCCTTCCCCTCCCAGATACCCATACTACCACACCCTGCCTCACCCTCCCATACATACTGCTTGTAATGCCGTCACTGCCCTGCTTCATCCCCACCCTCCCTGCCTTGCTCAAACCCTATATGAACCCTGCCTCCATATGCCCTGTAGTTCTCCTGTGTGTGCTGTATCGCTCCTGCTGCCCCTGCCTCTGCTATGCTACACTGACGAGGCACAATGGCCGTGGGGGTGTAGCTAATTCCAGTACCAAATTGCATGACACGCTCCCTCCCTTGTACAAAGAATTAACTTCATGCTATTTTGTAATGACAGGATTTTTTTCTCGACATTTTTTTTAAACCTATGGAGCAAATATTCAGTTAAAGATTTCATGATTATTATAACACTAGACTAAATTAATTACTCGTTTTAGGCTCATATATAAGGAAAAAAATAAATCACAACTTTATATATACATTTTTTTTTCGTTCCTTACAGTATTTCGTGGAATTACGTATTTCTCGTTATGGAAGACTGGAAAGAATGGTTAGATACGCCACTTGCGAGTAACAAACTACTAGAAAAACGTACGCACTTGAAACAGGACAGGCAATAGGAATAATATAAGTATTTTTCGCAGCTCAAATCTTCCTATTCACCCCGACACACACCATCTCCAAGGCCCCCCTCTCCCTCCTTCCCTCCCTTCCTCTCCCCCCTTCCCTCCCTCCTTCCCTCGCTCCCTCACCCCCCTTCCCTCTCTTCCTCCAGTTTTCTGTCCATTGGCCGTAGTGGTCCGGCAATAAAAAAAATTAATAATAATAATGATAATAATAATAATAATAATAATAATAATAATAATAATAATAATAAATAAGTTATCTCTGAGGATGGGGTGAGACAAAAGCAGCTGTTAGGTTAGGTAGAAGGAAGACAGCAAGAACACAGGCCTGGTAGGGAACTGGCAAGACTGTACAGTAGGTGATTATCAACAACATTTTGATATCAAAGGTGGTTAGATTACAGGTAGGCAGACTGAGAGATTAGATTATACGGCTAAAATTAAGATGATCACATTACAGGTAGAAAATGGTGGATTAATTATATGGGTAAGATTAAGGTGGTTAGATGACAGGAGATGTGACACTAAATTGCAAGAATGGAAGTGGATACATTGAAAAAAAAAAAAAAAAAGATCACATATAGCAAAATTAAAGTTGATTAGATTTTAGGCTAGATTAAACCACCACAAATATAGTTAGGATGGACTAGAGACGATAGCGTGGTTAAGAAAAACGGTGGGTTAAGTACGGCTAAATAAGAGAGAGTCTGAAGAGGTTAACAGGGATGGATATTATATAATGCATTGGGTTGGGTCTGACTGGAGGGGATATGGTTAGGAGGTTAGGACGGCAAGGGATCTGGCTTGGCTTGGCTTACTATGGGTAATTTAGGTTAGGAGGCGATGAAAAAAACAAAACAATTAGGTTAGATTAAATTAGAATACAGAGATTATAATTAGACTAGGTTAGGTTAGGTTAGGTTAGGTGAAAAGTTAAGTTTGGTTAGGTGAAGAGTTAGGTTAGGTTAGGTAAAGAAAAGCTCATTCATTCATTCACTCTCTCTCTCTCTCTCCCTCCAGGCTGCCAGAAGGGAGAGTGGGAGGGAGAAAAACAAAACCCCCTCCGACCTCCTGAATGAGCAGAGGTGACCCTATTGTCTCTCTCTCTCTTTCTTTCTCTCTCTCTCTCTCTCTCAAAAAATGGTGGGAAGAGATGGAGGAAAGGGGAAGGAAGGAAGGCAGGAATGAGGAAGAGGGAGGAAGTGTGAGAGGGAGATAAGGGAGACTGAAGGAGTGGGAAAGAGAGATAAGAGAGGAGGGGAGGAAGAGGGAGAGGGAAGAAACGTGTAATGGTAAATGGAAGGAAATGAAGCACATGATGAGAGAGAGAGAGAGAGAGAGAGAGAGAGAGAGAGAGAGAGAGAGAGAGAGTTCTTCATTTCCATCCCCCTCTTCCCCCTTCACCTACTCCTCCCTAACCCCCCTCCCCTACCCCCTACCACCCCTCACCCCCTTCTTGCGTCCTCCGGCTGTTCCCGAGAGTGAAAAAGGAAATATGCTCAAAAGATAGGAAAAGAAAATATAATGATACCAATACATATACAAAAAATCGAGGAAATGAATGGAGAAAAAAAAATGAGGCAAATATAGAAAATGAAATGAACAGCAGAAAAAAAATGTAGGAATAAAAAATAAATAATGAAGAAATTGCCCATAAGAAAATATTTTGGTAAACATTGCACAAAAAAAAAAAAACTGGGGGCAAAAAAAAAAAATTAACGAGAGTTTAAAGAAGGAAATGAGAAAAAAAAAGAAAAGAAAATGAAAACAAGTGTAAAAATAAGAAAAAAATATGAGAGCGAAAAAGGGGGTAATTGTGAGGGAAGTGAGCGAGAATTGAAACTGACACACCAACCCAACGAAAAGAATTAGAAAAAAATGAGTGTGAGAGAAAAAGTGAGGTGGAGATAGCGAGGGCAAGGGAAATGGAAAAAAGAAAGAGGCTAAATGAGAGAGAGAGAGAGAGAGAGAGAGAGAGAGAGAGAGAGAGAGAGAGAGAGAGAGAGAGAGAGAGAGAGAGAATAAGTCCATTAAACAGCGTCTATGGTGACACCCCGACTCTGAATACACCCGCTGACGAACTGACAAGAGGAGGGAGGAGGAGGGAGGGAGAGAGAGGAAGGAGGGAAGGAGGGAGGAGAAAGGAGCACGAGAGATGGACAGAAAAGGGAGTGGGGAGGGGGGAGGAGTATGGGGGAAGGGAGGGGAAAATGACGAGAATGAAGGGGAGAGAGAGAGAGAGAGAGAGAGAGAGACCTAAATAAGGAGGAAAGTGTGAGGGGGAGGGAGGAGGGTTGGAGGGGTGAAAGAAGGGAGAGAAGAGTCAATTTAAAATGAAGGGAGATGGGGAGAGAAGGAACAGGGAGCGAAGGAAAAACAGGGTGGGTGGGTGAGAATGAGAGAGTAAAGGAGGGTGAAAAAAGAAAGGGTGATGCGAGAGGATAAGAGAGGAAAAGAGGAAGAGGATGAGTGGAAGACGAGGAAAAGAAACAGACATGGAGGAGAGGATGGAGAGGAGACAGGGAGAAGTAGGAGAAATCGGAGCCGGTGAAGGGTGGAGAGGAGGGGAGAACAGATGGGGAGAATGAAAAAAGATGGGAGGGAAGGGAGTGTAAATGGGGAGATGGCAAAGATTAACAATGAGAAACGGGAAGAGAAAGAGAACGGTGAGGGGAGAAAGGAGAGAGGAAAGACAAAAGGACGGAGAGAAACAGAGAAAAATGGGGAGAAAATGGATGAGGAGGAAGAAAAAGAAGACGTAGAGACGAGAAAGAAGGCAAGGAGAAAAAAGAAATGGGACAGGAACCAGAGAGAAAGGAGAAACGTGGAAAGGGAGAATAAAGAGGAAAAGAAGGACTGGACAAGGCATGAATAAAGGAGAGGAGGAAGACAACATGATGAAGGCAGACTAGAGAAAAAAGAAAATATACGTGAGATAGAGCAGAAGTTAAAAAAAAAAAAAAAAACGGAAAAAAAAAATCTGCATCAGGAAGGAAAAATTCGAAAAAAAAAAAAAATTAACTTACGGTGAAGACAAGTATGACGTCAGATTTTTTTTTTTTTTTTTTGAGCTGAGGGAGGTATGAAAGCCTGTGTTAGTACTGGAACAATCACCCTATACATGCTCGGGACAACTCTGGTACTCTATTTCAACTTAGGTCACACGATTTTGGTCACGTGGGATTAATGAGGAGTGAGTCATAGGAGCACTGACGTGGAAAAAAAAAAAAAGAGGAGTAGAGAGAGAATGAGGAGTGGAGGGAAATGAAACAGGGACAACGAAGAGTGGAGAGAGAAATGAAACAGGGACAATGATGTGTGGAGAGAGAAATGAAACAGGGACAACGATGAGTGGAGAGAAATGAAACGGGAAAAATGAAGAGTGGAGAGAGAGATGAAACGGGGAAATGAGGAGTGGAGAGAGAGAGATGAAACGGGGAAATGAGGAGTGGAGAGAGAGATGAAACGGGGAAATGAGGAGTGGAGAGAGAGATGAAACGGGGAAATGAGGAGTGGAGAGAGAGATGAAACGGGGAAATGAGGAGTGGAGAGAGAGATGAAACAGGAAAACGAGGAGTGGAGAGAGAAATGAAACGGGAAAAATGAGGAGTGGAGAGAGAAATGAAACGGGAAAAATGAGGAGTGGAGAGAGAAATGAAACGGGAAAAATGAGGAGTGGAGAGAGAAATGAACGGGGGAAAAATGAGGAGAGAGAAATGAAACGGGGAAAATGAGAGGAAAATGAGTAGCACTAAAGGAGAAGAGATACACAGAAGCAAAACCCTTAGGCGGGGAGGAGGAGAGGGGGAAGGGGGAGAGAAAGAAAAATGGGAGAGGGAGAAGACTACAGGCAAGGAGACAAGGAGAAGAGGGGAGAGAAGTGGGGAGGGATGAGAGAAGGGGAGAGGCGTGGGGAAGCAGGAAAGAAGGAGTTGAGTGGGGGAGGAGAGAGGGAGGGAGTAGGGAAGGAGGTAAGGGAAAGGAGTGGGGGAAAGGGATGGAAGGGGGTGAGAGGATGGAGAGGGGTGGGTTGGACAAACAGGGGAAAATGGGGAATAGGAGTGGGAAAAAAAAGACAGCAGAGGAATGGGGAGGGAAGTGTGTGTGTGTGTGTGTGTGTGTGTGTGTGTGTGTGTGTGTGTGTGTGTGTGTGTGTGTGTGTGTGTGTGTGTGTGTGTGTGTGTGTGTGTGTGTGAGAGAGAGAGAGAGAGAGATAGAGAGAGAGAGAGAGAGAGAGAGAGATAGATAGATAGATAGAGAGAGAGAGAGAGAGAGAGAGAGAGAGAGAGAGAGAGAGAATCCAAACAGTGTAATTAAAAACTAGTGTACCCCGGAGTGAAGGGGGGAGAGGGGGGGAGAGTGGAAAAGAGGGACAATAAAAGAGGAGGGAGTGAGAGAACAGGAGAAGAGGAGGGGAAGACACAGAGGGGAGAGGGAGTGGGATGGGAAGGGGGAGTGGGGAGAGAAAGAGAGAGAATGGGCGAGGTTGGGGGAGGAAGAGAGCGAGAGTTGGGGAGGCAGAGGGAGAGGAAGAGGTGGTGAAAGAGTGGGGGAGATAAACAGGAAGAATGGCATAGGAAGGTGAGGGCGAGTGGGAAGGGGGGGAGGGGAAGAGTGGGGAGGGGAGAACGGCACATGAGAGGGAGATTGGGGAGGGGGGAATGGCACATAAGGGAGAGGAGAGTGGGGAGGGGAGAATGGCACATAAGGGAGAGGGAGAGTGTGGAGGGGAGAATGGTACAGGAGGGAAAGGAAGAGTGGGGAAGGGAGAGGGAGAGCTGGGAGGGGAGAGGGAGAGCTGGGAGGGGAGAGGGAAAGCTGGGAGGGGAGAGGGAGAGTGGGGAGGGGAGAGGGAGAGTGGGGAGGGGAGAGGGAGAGTGGGGGGAGGAAGAATAGTCAACACTCCTCCCTGGCTTCTTTAACCTCCCTGTTTGTCTCTCTCCACCTCAGGACAAGGACGAAGCAGGGGAGGAAGGGGGAGGGGGAGGGGAGGCAAGAGAGAGAAGAAGAATGAGGACGGGTGGAGGAAAAGGGGGAGGGAGAATGGGGGGGGGGTGAAACAGAAGACAGAAAAGAGGATAAATGATGATGATGATGATGATGATAATAATGATAATGATGATGATGATGATAATAATGATAATGATGATGATGATGACGATGATGATGATGATGATGATGATGATGATGAGGGAGGAAAAAAAGCAGGAAGAGGAGGAGGAAAACAAGGCTCTTCTCTTGCCTATCTCTCTCCTCCTTTTAAATATACCTTCATTTCTATATTTTCACATCATCTTTTGATTCTATTCAGTCTGCCTTTAATTCAATTCTTTTTATTATTCAATTTCTTTCTTCTTAGTCTCTCCTTCTTCCTCTCATTCCCTTTTCCTTTTCCTCTTCTTTCCTTCTTCCCATTTTTCCCACTCTCTTTCCCTCTTTCTTATTCTTTCCTCTCTCCTCTTTATCCTATTCTATTCCTACCATAACTTTTCTTTCCTTTATATCTTTAATTCTTCATTCTCTTTACCATATGGATTTTTTCTTCTCCCATTTATCCTATTCCCCTTTTTCTACTCTAGTTATTCTCCTTCTCTCTATGTCTCTCTCCCTTAATTTCCTCGTTACTCTTGTTATTTCTCTTTCCTCCTCTAACCCTTCCTTCTCCTCCTCTTCGGGTCCTATTTTCATTTTACAGTCTGAGAGAGAGAGAGAGAGAGCGGGGAGGTGGGGGGGGGGAACGGAGAGGCCCATCCCGGAGAAGCAGGTGTAAGGGAGGAAGAAAAATGGAGGAGGGAGTGATGGGAGGAAGACAGGAGGAAAAAATGGGCAAGGGAGGGAGGAGAGGGAGGGAGGGAGAGAAGCTGAGAGGCATTAGACAACAAAGGCCTTGCAGAACATGGATGAGAGGGAGGGAGGGAGAAAAGGTGGGAGGGAGGGGGAGAGGGAGGGGAGGAGGATTGGAGGGGGAGGGAGAGGAGGAGGATTGGAGGGGGAAGGGAGAGGAGGGGGAAGGGAGAGGAGGAGGATTGGAGGGGGGAGGGAGAGGAGGAGGATTGGAGGGGGAAGGGAGAGAAAGAAGAGGGAAGAATGGGAGTAAGAATGGAGAGGGAGGGATGAGGAAGTGGGCAGGGGGGGATGAAAAATGGGGTCAGAAATACAGGATAAGGGAGGGAAAAGGAAGACCAGAGAGAGAGAGAGAGAGAGAGAGAGAGAGAGATGGCAGGTAGAAGTAGAGAGAGGTACTTGTAGGCTGAGGATGAGAGAAGCAGGGAGTGTCAAGAGGCAGAAACAGAAACAGGTAAGAGGCAAGCAGGGAAATGCAAAGGGAGACAGGAAGAGGCAGAAAGTCACGGGAGAAGCAGAGCGAGGCAAAGGGAGGCAGGGAGAGGTAGAAACAGTCGAGAGGGAGGCAGGAGAGGCCAGGGGGAGGCAGAGAGGCCACTGGGAGGGCAGCGGGGCCAGGAAACACGGCAGAGTAGAGACAGGAAATTATACGGAGAAGAACGCCCGAGAGGGAGGTAGGGAGGGAAGAAGGGAGGAGGGAAGAAGGGAGGAGGGAGATATGTAGGTAGGCTGGTAGGTAGGTACGGTAAGTATTGTAGGCAGGTGAGCCAAAAGGTGGGGGAACGAGGAGGTACGTAAGCAGGTAGGTAGGTAGGTCCGTTGGTTGACAGAGAGAGAGAGAGAGAGAGAGAGAGAGAGAGAGAGTAAAGGAATGTAGGAAGGGAAGGTGAGAGAGAAACTGTGAGAATACCTAATGAAGAGGGCACGTCCCAGGAGGAGGAGGAGGAGGAGGAAGAAAAGGATGGATGAAGAAAAGGATGGAGGATGAAAAGGAAGGAGGAAGAAGAAACGGAAGGAGGATGAAAAGGAAGGAGGAAGAAGAAACGGAAGGACGATGAAGAAAGAGACGGATGACGAAGAAAGGGACGGAGGAGGAGGACCAGGAAGAGGGTTCAGAAGGGAGAAAAGGGTGGAGGAGGAAGACAGTAGAGGAGGAAGAATAGGATTGAGGTGAGATGACGATGGAGGAGGAGGAGGAGGAGGAGGAGGAGAAGAAAAAATAAATGGAGGAACAAGAGGAAGTAAATATCGTAACAAGATTAGCCCAAGATGCGACGAGAGGAGACAAGAGGAGGTGGGGACAGAGGAGGAAGAGAAAATGGAAGAATAACAGAAAGAGGAAGAGTAAGTGGAGGAGGAAGAGGAGGAGGAGGAGGGGAAAAGAGGAGGAGGATTAGGAGAAAAAAGGAGGGGGGGGGAAGGAAATGGAGGAGGGAAAGAAAATAGGAGGAAATGGAGAAAGGAGAGACGGAAGGACGAGAAAGAGAGGTGCAATGACCGTAAACAACCTGAAGGAAATTACATGGATGAATACGATAACGAAAAGAGGAAAAAAAAAAAAACATAAGAGAAATGAGGAAGAGGAAATGGGAGTCTGAAAGATAGTGAGAAGAAAGAGGGAGAAATGAAAGGGAGGGAAAAGGAGGAAAGGGGGATAAAGGAAAGCGAGAGGGAGAAGGACAAAGTAGGAAAAGCACAAAATAAAAAACGAGGGATGAGAAAGGTAAAACGGAGAAAATGGGAGAAAAAAGAGAAGAGAAAAAAGGAAATAAGAGAGAAGAGAGGAAAGAGATAAAAGAGTGAGAAAATGAAGCGAAGAAAGCAGCAAGTACAAATGAGGAATAAGAGTAAGAGGGGATAAGAGGAGGAATAAGAGGAGTCAAGTGTCATGAAGAGGAGGAGGAGGAGGAGGAGGAGGAGGAGGAGGATATGCATATACAGAGGGAGAGAGTGGTGGAGGAAATGAAGAGGAAAAGAGGGGATGGGAAAGAGGGGGAAGATGGAGAGAAGAATGAAGACGAAGGAAAGACAGGGTATAGGGTATGACAGAGGGATGAGAAGTAGGTGGGGAGGAAAGCAGGAAAATTATGATTCTGGAATGGAGGAGGGGAAAGAAAAAGGAGTGGGGAGAGGGGCGCGCGCGCGATCACATACAAACACACACACACACACACACACACACACACACACACACACACACACACACACACATTGTGCAGGCGAACCTGCTTGCATATGTGTATGTGTGTGTGTGTGTGTGTGTGTGTGTGTGTGTGTGTGTGTGTGTGTGTGTGTGTGCGCGCGCGTGTGTGTGTGTGTGAGTGCGTGCGTGTGTGTGTGTGTGTGTGTGTGTGTGTGTGTGTGTGTGTGTTGCTGGAGGTAAGATCCTTCTGTTGGGGCAAGCCTGGCGCCATCTTGCCGTGAGGAGGAGGGGGAGCAGAAGGCTTAAATTTATGTTTACCGACTGCACACGGGTTGTTAGGGCAGACATTTTTTTGCTAAGTCCAGGATTCCCTAATAAACAGTGCCGCAGGTGTCGGTTTACATGCAGGTAATTAATTTGAGGCGATGAAGAAGGGTAAATGGCAAGATAAGAGGGGAGGCGGCAGAAGTGGCCTTACCTCCTCTCTTATGCTGACCACTTCACTCGATTTCTACAACCAGACGATTTTATTCAGCTTTAGAAACAACTCGTGCATTCTAAGACGTCTTTATACGTTTTATGTGTCACAGAAACCCTTATATTTATCCTGTGTTTTTCTTACTATATTCTTGCTATTACCAGAAGAGGCGATGGATTCTGGTGGTGAAAGGGTAAAGGGGTGTGAAGAGGGCAAATCGGCAGGAGGAGGATGAGCAGGCCGAGGAAAGTGAAGCCAGGTGGAAAGTATTGGCAGAGGGTGAACGTGAGAGGGGCAAAGGGTGATGGTCGAAGGGGACGGAAGGAGGAGCATGGATGGGAGAAGATGAATGGGAAAGGAGTTTGAAGGTGAGGATGAACGTGGAAAGAAAGGTGAGGGAGAATGGGTGGAAGGGGTGAGTGTGAAAGTGGAATAGGGAGAAGATAAGCGTGGCAGAGGGTAGAGTAAAAGTGGAAGGGGAGACGGTGTACCTGGAGGCAAGAGGGTGAATGTGGAAGGGGGTGGAATGAATGTGGAGCAGAGAGTGAAGTTGGATAGGGAAAGGGTGAATGTAGATTAATGGAAATGGGGAGTGAAAGGTTGTGGGTGCAAGTACGTAACGGGAAGGGATGTGGACGGGGGACAGGCAAAGGCAAATGAAGGGGAGGGGGACAGGCAAAGGCAAATGAAGGGGAGGGGGAGGTAAAGGCAAGTGGATAAGGAGGCGGTAAGGGGGAGTGGAGGGGGTAGAGGTGAAAGACGTGAAGGCATCAGAGAAGGGGAGGGAGTGGAGGAAATTGAAGAAGAGCGAACTAGAGGTGAGGGAAGGAGGTAGGCGGATAACGAGAAGAATCGTAGAGAAAAAGGTTAAGTGAAACTATGCAGCCTGAGAATGCTGCCACATTTTCATTTTCATCAAGCCTGAATTACCGAGAAATGAACATTTGATCCTCGGCATCTTCATTTCCATAGTGTTTGGCCTATTGAGAACTGAACATTTGTGCCTGAAGTACAAGGTAGCCGGTTTCAGTGCTTCGGTTATGACACTGCTCGGTTCAGTACAACTCGGTCAAAAGGACATGTTCGATACGGTTTCAACTCTAGGTTCAGCATAAAGAATCTCTGCCACAGCGGGTTAGTGGCAATTTCAGCATTTTTGCTTCTAACTCGATAAATAATGCCTACAATGCTAACGGAGGTTTGTAATCTCGGACTGCTCTTGTTAAGCAAAGGCTCACTTCAAGCCCGTGCACAATCGGTTAAAGTTCGGTATAGACTTGATCAGTCTCGGTTCAGTTGGGTACTGCTTCGGTTCATGTTCGTAAAGTATAGCCAACTTGGGCACACCTGATCAGTACTGTCAGTTCGTCATTAACCTTTTGTCTGTTAGGCTTGCTCTCGACTACACAAAATCGCCTGGTGTTAGCTACCCTAAATAAAATTCCTCGTACATGAAGTCGTTGATTACTTGGATGTCTCAGTTGAACTAAATCTTGTTGTTTACCTAAGTATGGAAAGGACTGTATCAAGTAGCGAGAGGGTTAAAGCACTTATTCGTTTTAGTTAAGCTGTAAAAATAAAACTAAAATTACATATGAATTTCCCAGAACACATTCATCACGTGGGAAAAACTATTCACTGAAAAATGATGTACCCAAACTGATATCTATGGCGAAAGTGTAACGATTTAAAATGAAACTGTTACATTATCAACAGTACTGTAAAGGTCAGACTCCTCTTCCTACATTTCATATTTGGATATTTTTTGCCAAATATTAAACGTAAAGAAAATGTTGATATTTCCAAACATCAACATACACCTCCTCCACATTTCGCTTCCTATTTTACGACATTCAAGTTTACGTCCTTTTCTTTTTCCCTCAGTCCCTCCTTCCTCCCTTATCTCTCCTCCCATCCTTGCTTCCCTCCTACACCTGCCTTCCTCCATTCTCTCTTGCTTCTGTCCGTCCTCCTTTCCTTCTTCCATCTTATCTGTATTCTTTTTGTCCCTCTTTTCTTCGTCTACCTATTTTATCGCCTCTATCTCCAGCCTACCCTCTTCCCTCTTTTCTTTATTCCTCTTTCCTTCGTCTTTCCGCTTCCTATTTTTCCTTCGCGTTTTGTCCTTGTGTCCTCCCTCTTTACTTCGACTTTTTTCCATCCATCCTTCTTTTCGTCTTTCCTATTTTCTCTCTTCCTCTTTCCTCCTTCCTTTTTCCTTCCCTTCACCTCTTTCTTCCCTCTTTCCTCTCTCCTTGCCTACACCCCCATCTTCTTTAAGGCCATCACCACCTCCGCCATCACCGCCATCCCTCCCCCCTCCCCCCCAGGCCATCCCTCACCGCCCTTCAATCCCTTCAGCTGTGGCTCATGTCATCTCCATCTCCTCCTCCCCCCATCATCATCCCCGCTCCCTCATTATCCCCCTTCCTCTCCCCCCATCCTCTCTCTCTCTCTCGCATCCTCCTCCCACCCACTCACTTCCTTTGCCCTCCCCTATCAGAATACTCCTACCACCCTACTCCCCTTTCTCTCACCTCCCACTCCGTCTTCCACATCTCCCATCCTCCCCATCTCCTCTCTTTACCATACCCTCCCACCCACACACTTCCTCTACCCTCCAACACCCCACCCTCTCTTCTTCTCCCCCTCTATCTCATCTCCCTTTACTCTCCCCCTCTCCCTCCCCCCACATTCCACCCTTCCGTCTCATTCCTCAGAGGCTGCCTGACTTGGGGCGCGAATGGGAGTTTGGAAGATGGGAAGGAGTGCTACAAACTGAGTTATTTACAATGGCACTTCAATGCTCTCTCTTCCCTACACTTTCAGGGATTGAATCATCGCTATCCATTAAAGCATAACATACATATATACATACAAACACATACATACATATATACACATACTACATATACACATACATACAAAATATATTAACAGCCTACACATGCATACATGCTGAAAAAAAATACATACATACATACACACACATACGTAAACACACACTTACATAAATACAAAATATATAGCCTATACACATACTTCCATGCACAGAAACACAAAATACATACATACATACAGAAAAATATACAGCCTACATAGCCTCCATACATATATATATATATATATATATATATATATATATATATATATATATATATATATATATATAAAAGATACATAATTTGGTCTAAATCATCTAAAAACCGAAATTCCGGTGCACAAGAAATATTTTCCAAAACAGTGCTTGCCGCCAACTACAACAGACCCTGAATTATCCGTAAATACTTCCACTCGGTGATTTAGCGAGGAGTGGATCATGAGGAGGTGAGCTGGGGACGCAGATGGGAGAGACTGCGAGATGAGTTTCCTGCATATGAGAGATTTGGGAGTCTGTCTGTCTGTGTCTCAGTGTGACTATCTATCTATCTTGTTAATCTGTAATCTCCATATCTCACTATGTATCTATCAGTCTATATCTACCGCAAGTTGTGTTTCCTGTGCATAGGAGAGGTTTGGAAGTCTATCTATCCACCTATCGATTAGTTTATCTATCAATCACTATCTACCTAACTACTTTCCTATTTATCTAGTCTATTGCCTGAAGCCGTATCCTGTGCGGGGTGGCCTGTACAAGAGACGAGTTTCACTAAGTACCTACAAATACCAACAAAATGCGTATACCTATCTGTGTGTGTGTGTGTGTGCGCGCATGGGTGGTATGTAGTCAAGGGTGGTGTATGTGAGTGACTTCCTCGTAAGGCCCTCCTCACACACACACACACACACACACACACACACACACACACACACACACACACACACACGGCCTGCCATCCCTCACCCACCATCACTACCCGAACTTGTCCCATTACCCAGCCTGCTACCACTCCCCCCCTCCCTCCCTCCCTCCCTCCCTCTCTCTCTCTGTCTGTCTCTCTCTCTCTCTCTCTCTCTCTCTAATAGTTGCTTTACTCTTCTTACCTTCCAATCTTTATCTTCCTCCTTCCTCTTCCTCCTCGTCTTTCAAGCCCTTCCTTCCTTCCTCCTTTCTTCCTCACCTTCTCTCTTCCACCTAATTTCAGTGTCTTACTATTTAACAATTACTTTTTTTCTTTATTTTTCTTATTATCATTTTAGTCATCATTTAATCAATTATTTTTTTAAAGTTTTTCAAATAACTCCATTATCATCCTCATATTTGCGTAAATCCTTATGATTTTAAAGCAAGACATTTCAGTACAAGAAGATAATATTGAGAGAGAGAGAGAGAGAGAGAGAGAGAGAGAGAGAGAGAGAGAGAGAGAGAGAGAGAGAGAGAGAGAGAGAGAGAGAGTTAAACAAAAAAAAAGAGCATTCTAATCATATTTAATCCCCGGTAAATTAATAAATCACGCTCTTCATATTTCATCAGCAGCAGAAGTTAAAAAAATATATGAATTATTTTTAAAAGTGGAATGGAGGAGATGAGACCCGAAAAATAATGACTAAAAAAATAAAATCCATGTCCACGTTAACCCCTGCACTACCATGATGTTTATTATTATTATTATTATGTTTATTATTATTATTATTATATTATTAATATTATTATTATTATTATTATTTTTACTACTACTACAACTATCCTACAAAATTTATTCCTTTCCCACTCCCTCTGCCACACCCACAGCAGCAGACTACAGAGCCGTCCCCGCAACACAAAAGGCGGTGAGATTCTAGTACTGCGCTATATATATGGACCACCCTGTCTCCCCCTCCAACCTCAAGACGTAAATAAATCAACTTTAACACGACTTAGGGATTACTGAACGGATTTATCTCTCCACTTAAATCCCACCTAAACTATATATAACCCCCTGGATGTAATACGAAATACTTTATAAACCGTAGGACTGAAGAGGTTACCGAATACCCGCGCATCAGTTACCGTTACTTTTATCGGCAATGCATTTCGTTATCGGCACCCAGTTAAAATATCGGTCAGCTGCTTCATTCTCGTCAGCATTTTTCACCTTTTTTCTGATCATCCATTTAACTTATATACCAGCAACTTATTATCACTACATGCAACTTACTCAAACAACTTCTACTGTCGATTCAATTCATATTTTCAAATGATTTCGGTTCTCTCCGTCACCTCAGGCATCTCTTTTAAAAATAATACCGGCAGCTTATAAACTCACAGACGCCTAAAGAAAAAATGGACTATATACCAAACTTCACTGCAAAACAACGGTGACTATGACTATGATATTAAGACGTTACTAGGGATTTTTTCTCACCCCTCCACTACGAGAAGTCCTAAGGAGAAAACATTAATCTGGTGATAGCAAGGATGAATTGATATAAGCGTCATCACAGTGAGAGGATAAATGAAACAATGATACGACAAGTACTCCAAAATTAATCATAATTAAAATAGCAAGAACAAATTTATGTAAGTCATCATCGCAGTGACATCGTTAACGATGACCCGAGTAGTTTTCCATATTTAACATTCTATTTAACCATCTCACATTAATATCCAAATTCTCGTAAATTAACAATAATTATCTGAGTTGCCGGTGATGAGAGGTCGTTCATTTCCAAGTCTGAAATTCCAATTCCAATTCAAACTCGAAGTAAAGTATGAAGTTGTGTAATGAATCTAAGGCTCGGCCACCTTTTAAAGTTTAGTTAACAATTAGGGTGTAATTAGAAATGGTAATTATGGCTCTGGGAGTTGGCAGACATTATATTTATAAGGCTTTCCTGTGAAGATGATGATGATGATGCTCTGAATTTTCTTAAATGTATAATATTTGAGTGTTAAAGTTGAGAATACAAAAGAAATGGATAACTGTAGCAAAATGTTGGTCTATGATTTATCTCACCTGAGTGACACTAGTTATAATTAAAGGTACAAAACTATCGTCATAAAATCTACTAATGTATTGTTTTTTTTTCTAATACGTGAAAGAATCAGGGAATGAAACCCAACACGAGTTTTCTCATCCAGTGAAAAATGGAATAACAAAACGCCAAACTCAGATGACTTAATTCAAACATTCAATCACCGCCACAAACACCATCACATCAATCCTGGCAACACCGGCAACACCAGAAATTATTACTCGTATTATACCACAACCTATGACAAACTTAGTGGGTGGACAGCGTGTGACTCAGGCATCAACCACGCGGCCTCACTTCTTCATGCCACCGCTGCCTCACTTCTTCACGTCACTCCCCATCACTTCTTCATGCCACCGCTGCCTCACTTCATGTCACTCCCCATCACTTCTTCATGCAACCGCTGCCTCACTTCTTTATGCCACTGCTGCCTCACTGCTTTATGCCACCGCTGCCTCACTTCTTCATGTCACGCCCCATCACTTCTTCATGCCACCGCTGCCTCACTTCTTTATGCCACCGTTCCATCTCTTCTTCATGCCACCACTCCATCACTTCTTCATGCCACCAATGCCTCACTTCTTCATGCCACCACTGCCTCACTTCATGCCACCACTCCATCACTTCTTCATGCCACCACTCCATCACTTCTTCATGCCACCACTGCCTCACTTCTTCATGCCACCACTGCCTCACTTCTTCATGACACCACTCCATCACGTTCTTCTCCCCACCTGACGTCATTCTGATCCGAAAATAACGTGTCATGACCCCGCAACTGACGTCACTTGGTGCTGTACACACTGTTAGCCGGCCCGTGTACTACATTATTTAGACCTTACAGACCATAGGCGGCTATTTCGCCATACTGTGAGACCAACTCGATTTTGGTGAAACGAAGTATTATGTATTACAGAAAATCTTTAAATTGTTACTGTGCGTCATTGTAAGAGTCTTTTCTGTGCCACACCTCTCGCCTTAAAACAATGGCCTGTCTGATCGTACTGCCATATGCGGTTCTGATGAAGTCCAAGAACCCATCTCGCCTCGTTAATAGAAAATGAGAAACTGAACCGAGATGTACACTGCTCTCTAATTCTGAACCTGTATCTTTATCACATACGGGAAAAAAGTTAGTCTCCACCATCTTTTGTCCCGATTCGGTTGTGTGCTTCTACATGTGTCTGAATAATACATTTTCTTTGATAACTGTCTGCCACATTTGTATCATTGTCATTTTGATGGTTAGACATGGCTAGGAAAAGGGAAAAAAATTACTTATCCCTCATTCAGTATCACATCTCCATCATGAATACTGGAGCGTAACAGTAACTAGAATAGGATGCTAGTTACGAAGAAGTGCAACTGGAATTATGTGGAGCTATAGCTTTATCTCTCTGACAAAGAGCTATGTGGAATGAGCTGCAAAAAGACGAAAATTTGACTCCCCCCCATAAAAGAGGAGGGGGGGAGGCGGGGTCGGGTATAGGGGAGCATTTGTAATTCCAGTGGCCAGATTGACGACCCCAACTGACCTTTTTGCTGAAAAAATTGTACTCTTCTTCCAAATTTCCATCTGAATTAAATTTGGGAATGTTTTCGTTCGTTTGCATGTGATTAAAGGCGTCCGTACATAATATAGCTTACATATGATGGATTCTGCTGTTGGTCATAGAGAGAGAGAGAGAGAGAGAGAGAGAGAGAGAGAGAGAGAGAGAGACCGTGGGGAGGGCATATATATATATAAAAAAAAAAAAAACTCTTAACAACCCCATGAAAACTTACCAGCAGCAAAACTTTTCCGCGAATATTAAACGCTGTAAAAACACGCCTTCCACTTTCGCCAACAATAACAGTACTTGATAAAAAAAAAAAAAAAAAAACGAAAAAAGAAAAGAAAAGAAAAAAGCTAAACACTGCCACTCCGGCCAAACAAAAACTCTTGGCCGGGTTAATATTTTTGCGAGTAATAATGGAACGCGAAATATTTTGGAAGAGGAAACTTGAAGCGGTTAAAGTTCGCGAATAGACAACAGACTCCCAACCCTTGCCCCCTCCTCGCTAAAATTAAACACCGCGTACCATGGGAATAATCTCGACGTAAGGCAAATTTTAGCATCTTTTTTTTTTTTTACATTTTAAAGTTTGATTTATTTTCGGATGTAGAAGCTGGTATAACACACACACACACACACACACACACACACACACACACACACACACACACACACACACACACACACACAAAACGTATCCGTGTCTATAAATATTTTTTTCTGTAAAAAATACGGTAAAAAAAAATAAAGGAAAAGTCATTATGAATTACTGTTTTGTTGCCTCTCTCTCTCTCTCTCTCTCTCTCTCTCTCTCTCAGGAACATAAAGAAAAACATGGAGAAGGAGGTCGCCTAACAGAAGTTGAAGACCCAGATGTGGAGGAGGACGAAGAGGAGTAGTAGGAGGAGGAGATTGAGAAGAGAGAGACGTGGAGGAGGTGGAGATTTAGAAGAGGAAGAGGGAGACGAGGAGGAGGAGGAGAGGGAGGCAAGGAGACAAAATCCCTACATTATTCTTCCACATTTTTCTGGACAGCACATATTAGGCTGGATAATGTATAGCTAAAGAGGAGAACTTACGAGGAGGGACGAGGATGAGGGAGAGGAGAGGAGAGAGGAGAGGAGACAATGAGGGAGTGGAGAGGAGAAGTGAGGGTGATGGAAAGGATGAATAAGAGGAGAGGACACAAGAGGGGAGGATAACGATGGGAGAGAGATGATGAGATGAGAAGACAGGAGATAGGAAGGATGGGAAAGGAATGGAGAAAGAAAATGAGGGGGCCCGC
>NC_136971.1:13616100-13633600 GCF_032717465.1 Coenobita brevimanus | reverse complement strand
AACGGGAAAGAGGAGGAAAGAGGGGATGGGGGAAGACGGAGGGAGAAACGATTATTGGAAGAACAGGAAGAGGGAGGTAGAGGAAGGGAAGGGAAAGGAAGGAAATTAGGCGAAAGAAGTAGGAACAGCGAAAGAAAAGGAGGAAACGCGAAGAGAGAGGATGAAATGAGAACGACAATATATATATATATATATATATATATATATATATATATATATATATATATATAGATGGGTGGGTTGATACATAATCAGAGAGAGAGAGAGAGAGGGAGGGTAAGAAAGGAGTACCTTAAGCCCAGAGGCTGGAATATTAAATTTTTAAGGGAAAAACTTTTTAAGGTTGAGTATATAGGGAAGGAGAGAGAGAGAGAGAGAGAGAGAGAGAGAGAGAGAGAGAGAGAGAGAGAGAGAGAGAGAGAGAGAGAGAAACATACACTGAATAAAAAATAATGTTACAAGTTAGTGCAGTTAAAGATGTAGTTTCATAATGTAAGCAGGCGTGAAAAAAAAAAAAAGTCAAAAATATCCGGGTTCCATATTGACCAGTGAAATATGGAACACTTAAATACGGAAAAATTGAAAAAGTTCCGTCATTCCACTTCCGGGACTTTTTATCCCCCCTAAAACCCCACGGGCCGACGCCTTCCCTCAGGCTGGGGAGGGGGGAGGGGGTTGCTGTGTGTGTGTGTGTGTGTGTGTGTGTGTGTGTGTGTGTGAGGGAGGGAAGAGGCTGTATACATTTTCAGTCATAACCAACGCTAATATATGAACGGACCTATGCACATACACTGAAATTGTATATATGTATGTACTGTATGTATGTAAGTATTGTATGTATGTTTGTAAATACCTATAGATGTATGTACGTACGTAATAATTATGTGTACTGCAAGTCTAATTTCTTCCCTAATAACAATGTACAGTACTGCATAATTTAAGACCCAGTGTCAACCACTCCCATTTAACGCATCATTATCCCCTTCTGACCTAAAACAAGAAATTCAATACTACCACCACAATCACAAGAAATTTTATAGCTACACTCACCATGAACACTACCCAATCAACATATTATCACCATCATCATCATCACCCTCTGACCTAAAACTGCATGGGAGCATCAATACAATACTATCACCATTTCCTCTACTAAGCCATTATACTTATCACCATCAGTATCACCGTCTGACCTAAAACTGTACAGGAACACAAGACATTCACTACTTTCACCATTACCTCCACCAGATCACTCTCGTATTATCACCATGATCACTCTCTTGGGCCAGTGTGTAAAATATATTCCTAGTTTTACCACAAGTACTTTAATGGGGTCAGCATGATAAAATTACAAGTGTTATAAAAAAATAAAATGTAAAATTGAGAAAGGCCTGCCCCGTGAAAAACATCACTACAGGTCGGCAAGAAACTTTAGTCTTAACTGGAAAAAATCATCCTTCACTAATGGGGAGGAGGAGAGGGAGAGGGGAGGAGGATGAGAGGGAGAGGGAGAGGGAGAGGGAGAGGGAAAGGGGAGGAGAGGGAAAGGGAGAGGGAAAGGGAGAGGGGAGGAGAGGGAAAGGGAGAGGGGAGGAGAGAGGAAGAGGAAGGGGGAGAGAGAGGACAGAGGGGAACAGAATGGAAGAGGGAGGGAGAGGGAACAAAAGCGAAAGCAGGAGGGAAAATGAGAAAGACAGAAAGAAGAAACGGAAGGAGACAGGAGGTGAGACAGAGAGATGGACAAATGAGAGCGAAGGAGAGGGAGATGACGAAGAGGGAGTATGGACAGACACGAGGAGAGGGAGGGGGACATAGTGGGACTGAAGTGAGGTAAGAGGAGAGGAGATGAACAAGAAAATGAGGGAGAGGTAATGAGCAAGCGGGACGGGGAAAGAATGGGAGAGAGGGTTTGAAGTGGGAGAGGAGAGGAGGAGGGAAGTGACAGGAGAGGAGGAGGGTAATGTGAGAGGAGATGGGGAGGGTAGTGAGAGAGGGAGGGTGAAGCGAGAGACGGGGGAGAATGGGAAGGCGAGCAGGGAAATGGGAACGAGAATGGAGTAGAGGAAGAAGAGAAGATGAGAGACGGGAAAAAATAGGAAAGAAAAACAGGGAAGGAGTGGGCAACAAAAAAGCTGTCAGACAAATGGACGAAAAGGATGACAAATAAAAAATAAGAGAACGGACGAATAAACAATACAAAACGGGCGAATAAACGAAATAATTAAGGAAATGGTATAAAATAAAGATTAACAAAAAAGAATAAAAATAACGTATGAATAAAAAACTAACGAATAAAGAAGAAGAATTAACGGACGAATTAAATTAAAGGATGGGTAACTGGAAGGATTAACGAAAAAGAACACAACAACAAATGATGGAATGAAAAAAAAAAAAACGAAAAAAAAAAAAAAAGGACCCGAACGTACCACTGGGCTATCGGAAGGCGGCCTATCAGCTCTCAATTTCCTGTATATGATAAAGGGTTCGATCCAGGGCTGTCTGTTTTGACCGCTCTTATCAGCCCTTCATCCTGGCTCACCCACTCACCCTCCTCCTCCTACCCCCAACACCCCCTCCAACTCCCCTCTCCTCCTCCACTACTACTATTCCCACTATCACCACAACTTCCACACCCTCTCCCCTCCCCCTACCCCCAACACCCCTTGCATCTCCCCCCTTCCCCCTCCGCTACTACCATTTCCACTATCACCACAACTGCCACCACCTCCCTCTTCCTACCCCCAACACCCCTTGCATCTCCCTCTCTCCCCCTCCACCACTACTATCAACCCCACCATCACCACAACTACCACACCACAGTTAGTTACTTCATCTTGGATCATCCCCCTACCACTCCTTCTCCCACTCCACCTCTACCACCTATTCCATCATCACAACTACCACCACTACTGCCACCACTTCATCCTGGCTCCCCTCCCTGCATACCCCCTCCCCCTACCCCTCAACACCCTCTCCCACACCACCACCACCACAACTACCGCACTCATCACCATCACCACAGCTACCACAATCACCACCACTCGTCATCCCCACCATCACAACTACCACCATCATCACCATCACCACAACTACCACAATACTCAAAAGAACCAGCTCGACCATCAAGAACTATTATAACTATCACTATCAAAACTATAACTACTATGAGAGAGAGTGAGAGAGAGAGAGAGAGAGAGAGAGAGAGAGAGAGAGAGAGAGAGAGAGAGAGAGAGCACGTAAAGTGGGATGGTCACTAAGACAATTTTCTTAAACTGATTCTCTTTACTCTAGCTCTTCCTGAATCCTGGGGTCGGGGGGTGAGGAGTGAGGAGAGAAGAGGTGGAGGAAAAGAAAGGAACAGAACAGTGAGTGAAGGAAGAGGAAGTGGCAGGAGGCAGAGGCAGAAAGTGGAGAAAGAGGAAGATGAAGGAAAGTGCAATAGGGAGAAAAATGAAGAGTACAATAAGGAACAAAGTGACAGGAGAAGAAAGCTGAGGAAGTGGATAAGGAAGGAGAGGATGAACAAGAAAGAAAGAGAAAGAAGGAATGGACGTAAAAAAAAAAAAAAGATGGAGCAAGCAGTGGTGGAACGGGAAGGAAAGTGTGGATGATGATGATGGTTGAGGAAGAAAGTGAAAGAAAAAGACGCAGAAACATGAAGTGGAAGGACAGACTGATGGGGAGAAAGAAAAACAGGAAGTGAAGGAACAGGATGATGAGGAAGAAAAGAAACTGGAAGTGGAAATGAGGAATGACTGGATAAAGAGGGTAGGACTGAAGAGAGGTGAAGTGAGGAAGAGGAGAAATCGGGAAGAGGAAGAGGTGAGAATAACAAATGAGACGAGGAGGAGGAGGAGGAGAAAAGAAGTCTAGAAAATAGGAGGAAAGAGAAAAGAAAAAAAAAAAAACAGCTGAAATGAAAGAAAAAAAAAGGAAAAACGGAAGAGAGGAATGGGAAAAGGGGGAAAGGAAAGGAAAGGAGAGAAAAGGGAAAGGGAGGTTATGGAACGGGATAAAAAGGGAGATCGAAGACGACTGCGCAGGAATGAGGAAGAAAGAACAGGGAAAGAAAAAGGCAGAAAAACGAGAAGGAAGAAAAGGGAAAATGGGCTGAGGACGAAAAAAATAAAAGTGGGAAGAGGAAGCTAGGAAGAAAGAGGAAAGCGAATCAAGAGGAACAGAAGGAATGATAACAAGAGGAAGAGAAGAAGGGAAAAAGAAGAAGAGGGAGAAGACGGTCACTGAAGCTTTGCATATGTAAGCAGTGACAGATTAAACTCCTATTCTTTATTCATGGCTCCTTCTTCCTCTCTTTCTTCTCTCAGCCTCCTCCTTCCTCTTACCTTCTCCTTCCTCTCTTTCTTTTCAGCCTCCTCCTTCCTCTTACCTCCTGCTTACTCTCTCCTCCTTTGTTTCTCTCCTTTCTCTCCTCCGTTCTTTTAGTTAACTTCCATCTACCGTCCTTTCTCCTATCCTCTCCCCTCTTCCATTTTCTTCTCCCTTCTTCTTCTCTTTCTTCCCTCCCCTCATCTCCTCCTCCTCCTCTTTCCTCCCTTACAACCTTCTCTTCCTCCTCTTCTTCTTGTAGCTGCCCTTTATTTTCCTCTTTCCATCAACTCTTGCTCTATCATCTTTCTTTCTTTCTCCCTCTTTCCCTCCCTTCCTTTGTCATTCCATCTCCTCTTCTGCTTCCTATTTTCACTTCTGCTTATCTACATTTCCTCCCCGTTTTCCTTCTCCCCTCATCTGCTTTGCCCTTCTCTCGTGTTTCACAGTTTTCCTTCTTACGTCCTCCTCCTCAGGTATTTAATCTAGTCTACTCTTTTTAAAATTCCTCTTTAGTAATTCTTCCATTATTTTCTTCTCTCTCCTATTACTCCTTCTCTCCTTCATGTTCCTCTCATCCATTCTTCCTTTTTTTTTCTCTCTCTCTCTCTTTTTTTTTACGAGGTCTGACACAAATTCATACGCCCCTGCACACCACCGTGGCTCCCCTGAAACTGCATAAAACCGCCAAGCAGCAGCAAGAATGAACTCCAAAATGCCATCGTACTGAAGGGGTTGAGCGACATTGGGTTGATAATTGATTGGTGGATTTTCTCGCCTTCGACTTGGGAACTCTTGACTTTTGGATTTTACTTCCGAAGTCTGTCACTCTCTTTCTGTTTTTGTTTTGTTGCGTCAGCTCTGGAAATGGAATGAGATCGCATGCGCACCCACCCACCTACACACACACACACACACACACACACACACACACACACACACACACACACACACACAAATATACATAAATACATAATGGAAATATTCATATCTATTTATCTATATTCCGAACATCCTTTTCTTCTTCCCTGCTTCTGTTTATCGAGTGTCAATCATTTTTGCTTTATGCTAAATCTTTCTTATCATTTTATATTTATTCTGCCTTCTCTGTCATTTCCTTGTCAAACAATTTTTCATGTTCATGTTTCGTTCAATCATCTGAAACTTTCTCAAATTCCCTAGTTCTATCTGACCATCCTGCCTCACTCTTTCACTCTCTCTTCCAAGCCCACTCCTACCTCCATCCCCACCTCCTCTCCCACTCCCACTACCTCCTTCCCTCCTACTCCCTCTCCCATTCACATCCTTTCTGCCCACTCCTCCCCACTCCCTTCCCTACACTACCACCCTTCCCCTAACAACTTGCCTACACCTTCCCTACCACCTCCACCAAATCTCTTGCCTAATCTCACTCCTACTATTCCCATCCTCTCATCCCACCCACTCTATCCCTCCTCCTCTTCCCGCCTACACTATCCCTCCTTCTCTTCCTGCCCACTCTATCCCTCCTCCTCTTCCCACCCACTCTTTTTCGCCTCTCCTCCTCATCCCCTACACCTACCTTCTCATCACTCGTTCCCTCTTTCTCTTTCCCCATACTCACCCCACTCTTTCTCCATTCCTACCTCATTCCCCAAACCCTCTCACTCACTCTTTCCCTCCTTCCCTTTCTCTCTCACTCCTCCCCCACCAACACTTCCCCATCCCTCCCTCAACCCCCAACCCTCTCACCCACTCTTCCTCTCCAGCTCTCCCTCTCTCACTCCTCAACCAACACTCCCTCTCCAACCCCCCCATCCCTCAACCCTCTCACCCACTCTTTCCCTCCTTCCCTTTCTCTCTCTCACTCCTCTCCCACCAACACTCTCCCTCCATCCATCTCCTCCCTAACCCTCTCAGCTACTCTTTCTCCCTCTTCTCTCACCCACTCTTTCATTCTCTCCCTCTATCTTCCTCCACCACCAACTCTTCAAACTCCATCCGCGGCAACAATGAGGCGCCCTGAAGTCTGTATTTTCATTCTCAAAGTCCATTTCCCCCACCCTGACCTCATCTCGAAAGTATGACCCACAAAATATATTCAAACTGGACTTTAAAATAACAGGGCTCCCTCAGAAAATGCCAAGTAAAAGCCTCCATTAATCTATTTTTTCCAATTTTTTTATTTTTTATTTTTTTCCTTTCAGTGGTTGGAACACGTTTAGGATTTTTTTTTTTTTGCCAAGCACCAGACGATTTTATTCAGCTAAGGGAAATCTCAGCAGTGAAAAGGTAAATTATTCGTTATTTTCCCTCTTCATTTGTGAGTGGACGCGAGTCGAGGCTTGGAAAGTACAGGTGGTGGTGGTGGCAGGATGAGAGAGAGGTGGTGGTAGGGTGAAAGAGAGGTGGTGGTAGCGTGAGAGAGAGGTGGTGGTAGGGTGAAAGAGAGGTGGTGGTAGCGTGAAAGAGAGGTGGTGGTAGGGTGAAAGAGAGGTGGTAATGGTGATAGTGGTTTGTGGAAGGGTGACAGAGAGGCAGAGAGGGGTGGTGACGGCGGGGTGACAAAGAGGCAGGGTGGCAGTGAGTGGTCCTAAGGGGTGTCACTAACAAGGGAGGAGTGATAACTGGTCAAAAGATGATCACTTCCACACCCCTTAACAACCTCACCTCTTCATCTTCCTTCACTCTCTCCTCGCCTTTTTCTTCCCTCATTTTCTCCCTTCATTTTCCTTTTTTTCCTCCTCCTTTCCTTCGTCATTTATTATACGTTATCGCTTCTGTTTACATCTTTCACACTTCCTTCCTTTCTTCCTCCTGTTTTCACATAATGCCTTTCCTACTTTCCTTCTCATTTTCTTTCTCCCTCCTCCGTCTATCTTCATCCTTGTCATTGTTTTTCTCTCTCCTTTCTGTCTCCTTTTAATATACACCTCGTTCGTTCTTTATCTTTCTTCCTCTTCTCCCCATCTTCCCTTTTATCCTCTGTTTTTTACTCTATTATCCTCAAGTTTTATCTTTCTTTTCTTCTCACCTTCTTCCTTCTTTCCTTTCCTTCTTACATTTCTCATAACTTTTAATGTATATTTCTTTCTCCCTTTATACAGCTGCGCGTAAATATCTTTCAGTTCGTCTTTCCTTTATCTTCAGCTTTTTCCTTCCTTCCTTTTTTCCATGTCACTGTTTTTTATTTTTTTTCGTATGACTTCCTCTTTCCTCTCTCATTTCTCCCTCTCTCGTTTTTCAACCATCTTTTTCTCTTTCCGTCCTCCTTACTAGATTTCATAGGCTTTTTGTCTTCTTCCCTTCTTTCTTTCTTCTCCATATAACCCTTGTCTTTCCTCCTTTCTCCTTTTATATTTTTCCTTCCTTCTTTAATTCATTTCCTCAATTCATTTTCCCTCTCCCTTCAACTTTAAATTTCCTCCTTTCTCCTGAATTTGTTTTTCATGTTATTTCTTCGTCTCTCCTTCCTCCCTCATTCCTTTCTTCTTCCTTCCTTTACCTAACAGCACTCCATTCTCTTCCTTTCATATCTCTTCCATTTTTCTTCTTCTCTCCCCTTCTCATTTTTCAACGTATTCTGTTTTTGTTTCCTGCCTCCCTACGCCTCTCCCTCTCTCTCTCTCTCTCTCTCTCTCTCTCTCTCTGCTAACTTACTATTAAACTCCCATAATTCTTCAACTTAAAATCTGACCGCATTTATTTTTTTATTATGGTCTGGCCACCGAGAGAGGACCATAAATCTGTGTGGTTTGTGTATCTATGTAACTTTCTGTGTTACCTCCATTATTGTTTTGATTATTTATTCTTATTTCCTTCTCGGTTCTCCCATACTTATTTTTCCTCCCTCTTTTTCCTCCCTCATCCCTTATTTTCCCCCTTCCATTTTGCTTCTTCGCTTCACTTCTGCCTTCCACAGCGATGTTTTCTCCCTCCTTCGTTTTCACCTTTTCAGTTATGCATCTGACTCAGCCATTGGTTCTCTCTCTCTCTCTCTCTCTCTCTCTCTCTCTCTTTGCAACCAATCTCCCTTTTTTCTTCTTCATCCTCTCCTATTCCATCCTCCCTAAATCCCTTCCCTTTCCCCCCTCCCTAATCTCCTCTTTCTCTCCCCCCTCCTCTCCCCTCTCTAATCTCCTCCCTCCCCGCCCTTTATTTTCTTCCCTCTCCCTTTTCCTCCAGTTAGTTTCCTCCTCCTCGCTGTCTTCTATTCCCTGCTTCTCTTTTCCTTATTGCCTTTTTTTTCTTCACTTCTTTCACCCCGTCTTCCTCTTCTTTTCAATTTTACTCCCTTTCATTTGCATCCTTCCTTTCTCTTTTCTTCCCTTTCCTTTAATTCCTCCTTCCTTCCTCCCCTCTCTTTCTCTCTTTCCCCTCTAAATCTCCCCCCTCCCTTTCCTTTGTATTTCCTTTCCACTCCCTACCGCTTCCGGTCTTCCTCCCTCTCCCCAGTTTCTCTTTCCTTCCTCTCTCCGTATCCCCCCATGCTTCTCTCTCTCTCTCTCTCTCTACCCCTTAATCCCATCTCCCTATCCCTCCCTACACAGCTCCCATCACTTACCAAAACAACCCATCCATAGAAAACCGGACTAGAGAAGACGGTGCAGGGTAGACTATTATATTTCAGCCTCTCCTTCATCCTTCAGCGCTAATGGAGTTCTCGGGTATCGTGGAATAAGAGAGAGGGAAAAATCTGAAGGCAGGAAGGAAAGATGGAGAGCCGGGTGGAGAAGAGGAGGAGGACAGCGAGGCCGGGAAAGATTGATAAAAACAGATGGAAAAACTGAGACACCAGTGAATGGATGACTGGAAGGATAACTGGACGAAATATGGATGGATGGATAGAGAGCTGGATGGATGGATGGAGGGATGGAGTGAAGGAGAGTAAGATGTATTTATGAATGAATGAATGAATGAATGAATGAATGTATGTATGTATGGATGGATGTATGTATGGATGGATGGATGGAAATGGGAGACGCAAAAGCCGCCCAACGAAACCACAGACACCAATAACACGATGAAGTAATTTTCCATCCTATTCCTGTAACTTTGAAAGGCCTTGATGAAGTTCTTACGGGACCTTTCGAACACACACACACACACACACACACACACACACACACACGATATCGGACTGAATGGATTAAATAAAAAACATGGGTGAAAACAGACCTGGCACCGATACCAACGCGTGTAGGCTGATAAAAGGGAGATAACCCAATGATCCTGCGGAAAAAATTTTATTAGCCCGCAAAACTGATCGATGGCACACTGATATTTGTAGAAGACTAATGGATGGACAGACGGATGGATGGATGGATAGGTGGATGGATGGAGGTCGATTTAACTCTTTATGATAACACCTTATTTATTTATTTATTCATTTATTTTCACTGCTAGGACTACAGATTTCTCATAGTAATGTGGTTAGAGGAAGTTTTCATTAACCCAAAGCAGAATTAAATCGACTGACGATGGAAGGAATGAAATAATTTTAGGACGTCATCGTTGGCAAAGGGTTAAAGAAGGGATGGATGGATGGATGGATAAAGTGAGTACATGGTGAAGGAATGGATGAGTAGATGGATATGTGTGGAATTAATAACAATTGATAATACGGGTGAAAGAACATCTGGTGGAAGGACAAATGGATGTTGTAGGTATAACTGAACGGAAGGATGCAAGGATGAACTGCTGAAGAATGGATGGAATTGAATGAGAGAGCACAATATCAACCTTCTTACTCACTCCCTTTCTACTCCCTCACCCCCCCCCTTTCTATCTCCTTACCTCCCACTTCCTCCTATTCCTCTCATCCCCTCAAGCTCTCCTACTACTTTCTTCCCATCATCATCTTGCATAAAACTCTCCCCTAACCTATTGCTCACTAACTCAACCCAATTTCAATCAAACTACAGACAATAAAGAAAAAAAAAAAAAACCAAGATGCGGATTGAGTTTTGAGTGACGCATGGAGTGAATATAGTAATCTAGTAATCTGATTAAAATGAAAAAAACATCACTCACACACACACACACACACACACACACACACACACACACACACACACACAACATGGGTAAATCATACACTATACATCTCCAGCAACCCTAAATTACATAACTCATCTTCCCTTCAGAGTACCCCCTAACAAAAAGAAAACGGGCATAATGTGAGTGCCGAGGGGTGGACTGAGCTATGGGTGCAGTGGGCGGTACTGGCAAATGGATGTGGCAATTTGAATATCCTGGATTTTGATGGACGGGTTCTATTTACCTATGCAAGAGGGCTTGATGTTGCACGGACTGTCTGGAATTTCTTTTTCATGCAGGAAAAGTGGAAACTGAGTGGGAGAGAGAAAGGGAGAGAGGAGATGAGAGGGTGTAAACTGGAAAAGAGAGGGAGGTTGAGAAGGTGTGCCTGGTGGATTATGAGGGATGGTGTTAGTATTGGGAATGTGAGTATAAAATGAGAGAGAGAGAGAGAGAGAGAGAGAGAGAGAGAGAGAGAGAGAGAGAGAGAGAGAGAGAGAGAGAGAGAGAGAGAGAGAGAGAGAATGCTTCTATGCGTTAAGAAAGAAAAATGAGAGTACGAAAAAGGAAAAGCATACAAAGAATGGGTCTGAGAAAGTGAGAGAGTAAGTGAGGAGGAAAGAAGTTAGAGAGAATGGAGAAAGAGTCGTGGAGAAAAGGTAGGCAAAAACTATCCAATGATTAATATGAACAAAGGAAGAAGCGAATGAGAGGAAACACACACACACACACACACACACACACACACACGAGAAATGGATAGGGAAAGGAAAATACAGAACAAGGAAAGGTGGAGAGAAATGAAAGGCGAGAAATGAAAGCAATACTGAGAGAGATGGATGATAAAAAAAAAAAATGGCATGAAATAAAAGGGAGATGAAAACAGAACATGAGAGAGAGAGAGAGAGAGAACAGGGGAGGGAAAGCTGAAGGGAAGGGTGAGACAGGGAGGAGTAAAAGATAAATTTTAAGAGAAAACCGTAATATGAAAAGGATAGGAAGAACTGGACGAAAGGAAATGCAGGAGTACAGATGAAAACAAATGAAAAGGACGTGGGAGTAGTGGAAAAGGGAGAGAAAGGGGAAATAAAACAGACCAGCAAGAACACGAAGAATGGGAGAAAGAGAAAGGAAAAAAAAAAAAGAGAGAAAGAGGGGGGAGAGTTTTTCCTGGTATTAAAGTTCTGAGCTGGGGAACGTGACGAACTTCACCAAACATGGATGAGAGAGAGAGAGAGAGAGAGAGAGAGAGAGAGAGAGAGAGAGAGAGAGAGAGCAGTAGCTGAGAAGGCAGTACGACTCATATCGAGGAGGTTCCATCAATGAAATTTCTTGTTACACTGCTATTCTAAAAGAGGGACAAAAATATAAAACACATGATGACTCCCCACTAACCCTTCCCACCTCCATCACGGGCATGGTAAAGGGAGTGCACTTAACTTGGGGTAAAAGGCCTGGCTGTTTTTTTTTACAGAGAGGAAATATTCAATCTACCACTCAGGAATGAAAAAAAAACTTGGCTACCCTCCCCTTGAACTGCTCTGTTAAAGATGTCAACTACCTCAGCTGGCAGACGATTCCCAATACTACACATCTTGCAAGTGAAGAAATTACCTAACGTATAATGGTGCAAAATTCTTCAGGTCAACCTTCCACCCATGATTCCCGTACAGCTCTTTTTTTAAACAGCAACAACAGCTACAACAAATATTAATAATGATACTTAATATAAACAGACCAACTACTACTGCTACTACTAGGCTCATAACAGTTATAATAATTTCTATAAATGCTCTAAGTTTCTCCAATTTCTTTCTCTGATCTCGTTTTGCCTAATATCATCATCATCATCATCATCTTCCCTCTCTATACCCTAACTTCATGCTGTCATCGTTAATCTTTATTCTCCCTCGTATTCCTTTCAAGCCTACTACGGGGAGGAGGAGGAGGAGGAGGAGGAGGAGGATAGATGATGATGATGATGATGATGATGATGATGATGATGATGATGATGATGATGATGATGATGATGATGATGATGATGATGATGATGATGATGATGATGATGATGATAATAATAATGATGATGGTGGTGGTGGTGGTGGTGGTGGTGCAGAGGAGCGTAAGGAATATGGCAATGATGGCGAGAACTGTAAGAAGGATAAACGGAGGATGCAGAGAACAGATTATGGTGAAGGAGAGCGTATGGAAGAGGTGTATAAGAAGGAAGTAGGAAGATGAAGGAAAAAAAGGAAGGGCCGGAAAGATAGAGGAAGAAAGATGAAAAAGAATGCATGAAGGAGGAGGAGGGAGGAGGAGGAGGAGGAGGAAGCAAGAAGGAGGGAGGAGGAGAAGGTCAGTATTCATGAGGCGCTGATGGGAAAGTCTTGTCCACCCCCACCAAGGAGTCTCAGGCTGCCCACTCACCCCACTCATCACCCACTAACACACACACTCACCTCACCCACTCACACACTCAGCCCACCCACTTCCACACTCACCCCACCCACTCACACACTCAGCCCACCCACTTCCACACTCACCCCACCCACTTCCTCACGCATTCCATCCACTCCCACAATCACTCATCCCATCCACTCCTACTATTACTCATCCCATCCACTCCTTCTATTTACTCATCCCATCCACTCCCACCTACAGTTACTCACCCCACCCAATCCCCATTCACCTCACACAATGTCACACTCATTCGTCCCACCCACTCCCACACTCATTCACCCTACCCACGCCACTCCCACACTTACACACCCCACCCAATGCCACACTTTTATCGTTCTTCCTTCTATCGTTCCTTCCCGTCCTAACTCCTCGGTTTCTATAATATACCTTCATTCATTCCGCCCTCTTACTGCTTGCACTATCCTTCCTAGCCCTTCTCCATCCATATTTTCTTCTTTCGTTGTTGCTCTTCCCACTAACTTTCCCTTTTCGTCCTCACTTTCCTTGCTGTCAACCTGTTTTGTCTTTCTATTGGAGGAAACTTTTTTTTTTTTTTCAGTTCATTCTTCTTCCGCTCGCTCTTGTTTATCTTTTCCTCCTCCTTCTTAACCATTTTAACTTGCATTAATTTCTTCCGCAGCTGCTCCCTCTCTTCGTCTTCATTTCCCTTGCATTTCTTTCTCCTTCCTAATTAATCGCACTTCCTCCAATATATCCTTTTCTCGCTTTCAGTTTTCCTTCCTTCTTTCCTTCCTCCTTCTACTCCTCTTCTCCCTTCTCCTCCTCCTCCTCCTCTTCCTACTCCTACCCCATTTGGAATTTTCCTAAGTAACCAGAAATTTACACTTCACACGCCCCTGCAGAATTCCGACCCTCCCCCTCTCCTGAAACTTTCTCCCTATTTTTAGCGCCCTCTCTAAACACTCCACATTTTCCGCCAACTTCAGAATGACCTTAAATTGTCTTAAAGCGCATATGCACATTCGTTTTACGCGATTTATTTAGTTGATTTTCGCGTCTGTCAGTTTAGGGAAAAAAGTGAGTTTGTTTTCTTTCCCCGTTTTTCTGTCAGTTTGTCTCTCTACGTCTTTCTAGCTATTCGCCTTCCTTCCTTCTCTGAGGAGAGCGAAAGGTGAATGCGATATAAAAGAGGAGTTACGGAAAGGATGAAAGAAGACAAGAGACAGGATGGGAAAAGGGAGGGAGCAGGAGGGAAAGGTAGGAGAGGAATGAAAGTGGGAGAAGACAGTGAGAGGTGGTGTTGTGGATAAAGAGAGAGAGGCTAGGTACAAGAGTGGATGGGAGAGGTGTGAGTGGATGGGAGAGGTGTGGGTGGATGGGAGAGGTGTGGGTGGATGGGAGAGGTGTGGGTGGATGGGAGAGGTGGGGGTGGATGGGAGAGGTGGGGGTGGATGGGAGAGGTATGAGTGGGAGGGTGAGGGTGAGAGAGGGCAGTGAGAGGACAGCACAGATAATGGGGAGAGAACAGGAGAAAGTTAACCCATTGCAACTCTGTCCATTTTTGGTGGTAAAGGGTATGATGGAATGGGACAGGGTGGGAAGGGACGGGTGGGGGAAGAGACAGAACAGGTGAGGAGAGGGAGAGGGGGGCACGCAGGAAGAGGGTGGAGACTGGAGGGGTGAAAATAGAAAGGGTGGAAGAGGGCGGTGCAGGGGAGAGGAGGAGCGAAATCGAAGACAGCGTGAATGAGGGTGGAGGCAGGAAAGGTGTGGGTGGAGACATGGTGAATTAGGGTGGAGAGGGTGGAAGAGGACAGGAGGAGGGATGAGGCTGGAGGCAGGATGGAAGGGAATGGAAACAAAGGGGGTTAGAATGGGTACGTGGGTGTGGGAGGTGGCAGAGTAAAAGAGGGTGGAGACAGTGTACAGTAGGTATGTGTTGATGTGGGGATGACAGGGTGGAAGAGGGTGGAGACAGTGTGGGGAGTGGCAGGGTGGAAGATAGTGGAGACAGTGTGGGGGTGTGAGGGAAGAGGATGGAGACAGTGTGGGGGTGTGGGGGGGTGGCAGGGCGGGTCTCATGCATACGGGATGGTGTAGCATAATGGAGGACTGGTCTCAGGGGCACCACACACACATACACACGCACACATTAACACTTACACACACACACACACACACACACACACACACACACACACACACACACACACACACACACACACCACCACACATTCAGCAAACATCTACCACAAACATTTTAATAATCAATTTGCCTGAGAAACGTAAACATTCTCCCATTTCTAGTCTCAATTCAAACATCCCAGCTAAACATTCACGTCCATCATGTAAACATCTTTCTCCACTGCTTCAACCCCTTCACCACCATGACGTATTGGTTATGTTTAGTCTTGTTTGTTACCTTCAGACGATTTTATTCAGCTTAGGAAGGCCTCTACTTGTGATATGGTTAATTAGAGATACAGGTAACCCCCCTCCAGCTCCCAAACCCCTCCATAAGATGAATAAAATCGTCTGGGGAGTAAGTATAAAGTTAAAAAAATACAAGACACCCTCGTAGTTAAGCGGTGATGCATTAATTTTGACACTGGAAAGACTTCTATTAAAATTGACACATAGACTCAGGGTATTCTCTCTCTTTCTCTCTCTCAGTGATTCACGTCATTTACATATTAACCATTATAACATTTCTCTCGTATATTTACACATTATGCTTACTTGACCCTTTCACCACGAGCGGTATTGATGTAAATAAAGGTCTAGCAGTGGCAAAAATAAATAAGTAAATAAAAAGACGTCACTGTGCTGAAGGGAAAACGGAGACAGTTTCCTCCTCCTCCTCCTCTTCACCTTCATCTCCACATTGCGTTTTCCCATTCTTTTCTCTCTCATTTTCCTGCACCTCCGCATACTTCTCCTTCACCTCCTCTTATTTCTCATCATCATACGTTTTCCAGTTCTCTTCATTCATCATTTCTTTCTCGTGCTACTTCTCCTCACTCCCCTCTCTCTGCTACCATCGTCTTCCTCCTCTCCTCCTCCGTCCCTTTTCTCAATACTCTTTTCTTCTTCATCCACCTAATTTTCTTCATCTATCTACCTTTCTTCATTTTTCTTCTGTATCTTCTACTTCTTTCTTCCTCCCTTCTCTATCGTCTACTTCCTTCCTTCCCTCCTTCTTTCTCTCCCTCCTTTCCTTCCTCCTCCTCCTCCTCCTCCTCAGCCACTCATCCAGCCTCTTACTCAACCAGACAAGATATTGAGACTAACTGCAATTCGTAGCCACCTGGGCGGAAAATAGGGACAAGAAGAGGAAGGGGAAGCTGAGGGGAGGATGGACGGATGGATGGATGGATGGACGGACGGACGGATGGGTGGAGGGAGGGATCGGTGAATGGATGGGAGGGAGGGATGGGTAAATGTATGAATGAATGTATGTGTGTGTGTGTGTGTGTGTGTGTGTGTGTGTGTGTGTGTGTGTGTGTGTGTGTGTGTGTGTGTGTGTGTGTGTGTGTGTGTGTGTGTGTGTGTGTGTGTGTGTGTGTGTGTGTGTGTGTGTGTGTGTGTATGGATGGATGGATGGATAAGAGGGAGAGAGGAGGAGAAAGGGGAGGAGATAAAGGGTATGGATAGATGAATGGACGTACGGATGGATGGATGGGATGAAGAGAAATAGGGAGGGATAAAGGGATGGATGAATGGATGGATGGACGGAAAAACTGCAGGAAAACAAGACTGACTGATTCGACTGATGGATGGACTGGAAGGAGGTAAAGAGGGAGAGAAGAAGGAAACAAAGGAGGGAGGGAGGAGGGGAGGGAAGAAGGAAATGGATGGATAGGCGGTTAGAGATGGAAGGGAAGAGAGAAATGGATGGTTGGATTGAGAGGGGAAGGAAGGAGGAAAGAATGAGATTAAGTGCGAAGGGGGAAGAGATGAAATGAGCGGAGAGGCGAAAATGAGGGAACTGGAGAAGGAAGAAACGAGAGAAGATGATTGATGAAAAGAGAAGACAGGAAAGATATGAGAAACACGGGAGATGAAAGTACGAAAAGATAAATACAAGAAGAGATGTTTGTAGAGGAAAGTAAACAGGGAAAAATAACCATACGAGGATAAGGAAAAAAAAGAAGGAAAGACAATGAGGGAGAAGTGGAAGAAGGAAAACTATGAAGAGAGGAAGGAAAAAGTGTACAAAACTAAAAAGCATTCAGAAAGCGCATACCTTCGACAATGCAGGATCCTCAGTTCTTCCTTGACCCATGACCCACCTTTCCACAAAATTTCACTGAAATTCACTGAGAACTTACATTGTGCGGCATCCGGATCCGCCCCCAAATTTAATAAATTCTTCTCGGCCCATGGTCCACCCTTCCATAAAATTTCACTGAAACTCACTGGGAACTTTTGGAGATATCGTGTGGACAACCAAACAGACAGACAAACATAGGTGAATACATAACCTCCTCCAAATTCGTTGGCGAAGGTAATAAAGGAAAACCCATAAGAGGGGCAACGAGATAGCCTACAAGGGGAAGAGGAAAAGAGAAGAGTATAGAAAACGGATGAAAGAAGAAATTGGAGAAGGAAGGGGATACAATTTCAATATCGTAAAACACCAGATAAAGTGAAAATATGAGTTACGGGATAAATATTGGAAGGCAGGGATACCAAACGGGGTGAGAGAGAGAGAGAGAGAGAGAGAGAGAGAGAG
>NC_136971.1:13563600-13611100 GCF_032717465.1 Coenobita brevimanus | reverse complement strand
TCTACCCAACTTACCTTTTCCTACCCTACCCTACCCTACCCTACCCTAACCAAGCCTAACACCCCAATCCACCTCAAACCAGCCTAGCCTAACAACCCGATCCCAATCACTTAGTCGTATTTGCCCTGAGAGACGAACATTTAATTCCCAGCCTCACCTGACAACATCACAACCTACCTGACCCCAAACACTCAAACATAATATACATCCAATCTAAACAACTCCATAACCCAACGAAACCTGTATGCTATAGAAAGCCTAAACACCCAACCTAACCTTAAAAACCAAAACACCTAACCTTAACTTAAAAACCAAACCCCAAAACCCCAACTAACCTAAATTAACCTTCCAAGCCATCCTAAAGCAACAACAACAAAAACTAACCTAACCTTTGCCTAACCTCTAAGTCGAACCTAACCTTACGTCACAACCAACGCACTCTACCCTAGTCCCTAATAACAAGGCAAACAACGCTAACAGCCCCCACCAGCTCCTATAACTGCCTCCCAGTGACCGTCTGACCACCGCGGTAATTGAGTAATGTTATTGTCCAGCCACATCAGCGGGGAGCAAGAAGTAATTATTTTTACGGTTAATATCTCCCAGAGGCGCGATATTCAGGCCGAGGAGAGGGGCAAGATGGAGATGGATATGGGGTGTGGACAGGCGTGGTGAGACGGAGGAGAGATGGAGAGCAGAGGGAGGGAGGGGTGCGAGGATGGAGATGAATATAGGTGTGGGCAGGCGAGGCTGGGGCGGAGAAGAGATGGAGAGATGAGGGAGAGAGAAAAAGAGAGGGGAGAGAGGATGGATATGGATAAGGGGTGTGGGTAGGCGAGGCTGAGGCGGAGAAGAGATAGAGAGAAGAGGGTGGGAAGGGGAGGAAAGAGAAGGGAGCGAAAAGGGAGGGGAGATAGGATGGAGATGGATATGGGGGTGTGAACAGGCGAGGCTGGGACGGAGGAGAGTTGGAGAAATGAGGGTGGGAGGGAAATGAGGGTGGGAGGGAAAAGAGAGGGGAGACAAAAGAGTGGGGAGGGAGGATGGAGATGAATACGGGGTGTGGGCAGGAGAAGCTGGGACGGAGAGATGGAGGAGAAAAGGGAGGGAGGGAAAAAGAGAGGGGAGACGGGATGGAGATGATTATGGGATGTGGGCAGGCTAGGCTGGGAGGAAGGAGAGATAGAGAGAAGGAAGTGAGAGAGGATGGAGGAAGGGGAGAGGGATAAGATAAAGGAGGAACGTGACTGTACAGAAGGGAAGAAAAATGAGAAAAGTCAAATGGATACGGGGTGCGGACAGGCGACGTAGGGGAGGAGGAAAGATGGAAAGAAGTTGGAAGGAGAGAGGATGGAGGAGGGGGAGAGAGATGAAGAGGAGGAGGGGGAGAGAGATGAAGAGGAGGTGGGGGAGAGAGATGAAGAGGAGGAGGAATACTAAAGAGAGAGGGAAAAAACATGGGAGAAGCCAGTTGGATATGGGATGCGCAAAGGAGAAGCACGGACGGAAGAAAGATGGATGGCAGGATGGAAAGATGGGAGAGAAGAAGGATGGAAAGAGAGAGATGATGGAGGGAGGAAGGAGGTGAAGAGGTGAGGGCAGAAGGGGTGGCAAAATAAGTAGCTAAGAAAGATGATGGATGGTGGGAAGAAATACGGAAGGAGAGGAAAGATGAGAGAAAGATAGAGGCTGGGAGGTAAGATGAGGGGAGAAACATGAAGAGCAGGATGGAAGGAGGGAAGAGGGAGGTGAAGAATTAGGGATGCTGGAAAGAAGGGAAGGAAGAGATGGAAAACTCAAATGGAGATGGAAGAGGAAAAATGAAAGGGATAAAGCCGAGAGGAGAAAAGGATGCTAGATGAGGCTGTATCTGGGTTTCGGACAGGCGAGAGGGAAACGAAGAGGAGAAGAGGGCGGGAGGGAAAACTGGAGAGAAGAGAGAGGGAGAAAAACTGGAGAGACGAGAGAGGGAAGGAAGCTGGAGAGACGGGAGATGGAGGGAAGCTGGAGAGAAGATGGAGGGAAGTACCAGCACCCACGTTATATGTATTCCAGCCGGTAGTATGTCCATTCATATGCTTGTGCTATTGTATGTTCGCAATCTGTTAGCTCAGAGAGAGAGAGAGAGAGAGAGAGAGAGAGAGAGAGAGAGAGAGAAACAATACAAACCTCATGCTCTCAAGTTCAACCCCCAGCAATTACACATACAACACTCCTTCAACACAGTGCCGCCTTTACAACATTCCATTCCTGCCATTACAAATCATTTACTCAACACCAAAGACATTTACGAACTGAAGGGGCGACACACAGCCTTCATAAATCCATTCACTATTTGGACACTGTTCCCAAGTTGAAAAAAAAAAAAGTAACACTAATAATAAATAAAATAAACATATGAGGTTAGGGAACTGATTTCTTTATACACACTACCTGGCTCCTGTTACCTGTGTCCACCTCACCTGTCGAGAGAGAAGAGAGTCAGGTTAATTGCTCGTACAGATTACACCTGACGCACTATTACGTAACAAAATACATCGATCACTGCCCCATATGGATTAGATTTATAGCCATCAATACTGTTTAATATACAAAATGAATGCTGGGTAATACTAATATGAGCCTGCCAATATCATCATCATCATCATCATCATCATCATCGTCCCCCATAAATCGAATACAATCGTCTGTCAGGAGCAGGAGTGAAAGTGTGTCACGATGCTGAATGGGTTAAGAATGATAAAAATGACCATGATAATGATGGTGGTGATTGTGATACTACTACTACTACTAACACTAATAATAATACCCACAATAACATTATTCAATTCAGCAGACCACTTAAGTCATGAAAAAAAAAAATTGCTTTCAGAATATATATATAAAAATCTGGGTATCACGAGAGCCAGACTCCATTATGGCAAAATTACACACTTGTCAGCTTATGAATATGGTATAATTAGATGTTAATAACCGTGTTGATGTGATGCTGCCTTTAATGACCCACACCAACATCACCACATCTACCAACATTATTACCACCACTACCAACATTATTACCACCACTGCCAACATTATTACCACCACTACCAAAATTATTACCACCACTACCAACATTACTACTACCACTGCCAACATTATTACCACGACTACCAACATTATTACCACCACTACCAAAATTATTACCACCACTACCAACATTACTACCACCACTACCAACATTATTACCACATCTACCAACATTATTACCACATCTACCAACATTATTACGACCACTACCAACATTATTACCACATCTACCAACATTACTACCACCACTACCAACATTATTACCACCACTACCAACATTACCATCATCATTATCACCACTACTGTTTTTCACCACACCATCAGCGTCTCTATCAACACCATTACTATCACCACCAACAAAAGCTCATCACCACTATCACCACCATCTTCACCACATCATCATCACATCACTACGAATGTCCTTGCTATTTAAGTACGCACTGCCTTTATCATCATCATCATCATCATCACTAAACTCTGAATCACCACTACTATCAGCTTCACTACTTCCAGACCACCACCATCATCCTTATCATCACACAACCATCATCACTACTACCACCACACCATCTCTGTCATCACAACCATTAGCTCAGTTATTTCCCTCTTTATTGCAGTCATCTTACAACCACAACTACCACACTATCACTACGACACGCTACCACACCACCACAACCAACACCACAACAGCTTCCACCACAACTGCAAATACCACTACCACATCACCAACACCACTACCACTGCAACCACACCACACACCAACATCTGCCTGCTAATGTCATGAAAGCATCTGGCATCATCATCATCATCATCATCATCATCACACACACACACACACACACACACACACACACACACACACACACACACGATCACTGCACTCAAAAATATATACGCCACCACCACATCGGATACTCCATTACCACACAATTCACCACAGCTGTTACCACCACAACTACTAATTGACACTACCACTAGGAAGTTTGTTTACTACTACTACTACTACTACTACTATTACTACAACTACTACTTCTACTACTACTCCTAATCTCTAACTGTACATGGCTAACTTCTAACACGACTAACACTGCTGCAACTGCAAACCACAACAAATACCACAATCACCAAAAAGTACCACAACTACCACAACCACAAACCACCATGACTTCCACGATCACACCACCACAATCATCAATCACCACAATCACACCACCACAATCATCAACCACACCACACCTACCACAATCACACACCACCACAATCAACCACAACTTCCACAATCACGCACACCACTACAATCAACCACAACTACCACGATCATCAACCACACCACAACTTCCACAATCACACCACCACAATCACACCACCACAATCAGCGACCACAGCCCGTCTCTACCATAAACCAATTAACAGTGTCCCTTTCCTTTTCTTAGCACCCCATCTCATCCTCTCCCCCCCTCCCCTCCCCCCCTTTTCCTTCCCTCTCTCATTAATTCCTTTTCTCTCTCTCCCTCCTACAGGCGAAGGGGGGGGGGAGTTCTCCATTCACATTCCTTTCCTCAGTTACATCCACTCCATTTCACCTTTTTCATGCTCATTTTTTCTTTTTTCCTTTTTCTTTTCTTTATCTCATGTTTTTCTTCCTTTTATTTTTCCTTCCTTCTTTTTCTTCTTCTTCTTGTCCTCTTCTACTTTTTTTCTCTACATTTCTTCTTTTTTCTTCTCTGTTCTCTTCTGTCTTTGTTCCTTTTTCGTCTTCCTTGTTTTCCTTTTCTTCCCTTTTTTCCTGATTATCTTTTTTCTTTCATGGGTCTTTTCATTTCTGGTTCTTTTTCCTGTTCCTTTTTCACTTTCCATTTTTCTCTCCGTTACCGTCCTCTCCCCTCTTCCTATCTGTATCGCTTTCCTTTCCTCCACATCTACCCTTTTTTTCCTCTTCCTTTTCACTACTTCTTTTCCCAGCGTCTTCCTTTCTTATCTTCCCTTCCTTCACTTCCCTTCCTTCCGCCTTCCTCTTCATTCCTCTCGTTACTTCTTTCCTCCTCGACCTTTTTACGCCTCGTCTTCGTCTCCTTTCCTCTTCCGTTTCCCCTCCCTTTATTTCAACTTTCCTATCAGTTCCTTCCTTCCCTTTTCTCTCCTCATTTCTCCTCTTCCCTCTCTCCTCCTCCTCCTCCTCCTCCTGCCCAGTCCTGATAATAAAAACAAGTACATTCGTTTGTGTCCAGGCGCGGGGTCCAGTTTATTTGTTCGTGTCCCCCCCCCCTCTCCCTCTCTCTCTCTCTCTCTCTCTCTCTCTCTCTCTCTCTCAGAGATAGATAGATATAACGAAAAGAAATATACAAATTTTCATCACACAGATAGATAGGTGAGCAATGACAGATAGACTGGCAGAGAGACAGATATTCAGGAGAGAGAGAGAGAGAGAGAGAATTAGTTTGTGAACATAGTCTGTATTGTTATTTTGGCTGCAAGTTTTTTTTTTTTTTACTGCTATGAACGTAATTGTGTGTGTGTGTGTGTGTGTGTGTGTGTGTGTGTGTGTGTGTGACTTGAGAATACTTCAACTTCTGTTTTTTGCTGTATTTGTGATTGTGTATTAATATTATTTTCCTTTTCTTGAGACATTCAGTTCGTGAAAATTGTTTCCTGTGTCTGAAGGAAATTGCTCTCTCTCTCTCTCTCTCTCTCTCTCTCTCTCTCTCTCTCTCTCTCTCAGTTCCTTTCCTTCATCCCTCCCTTCCATCTTTCTCCTGTCTCCCCATCCATTCTTCCAGCCTTAATACTCTTTAATCCTCCTCTCCCTCCCTCCCTCCCATTCTCTCTCTCTCTCTCTCTCTCTCTCTCTCTCTCTCTCTCTCTCTCTCTCCTGCCACTACCTTCCTCCATTCTCTCTCCCTTCTTTTAACTTTTGCAGTTCATTCTCTCATTTTCCCTTTAACACGAGTTTTCTTCTTTCCGTACTCTTCCTCTGTTCTCTCTCCCGCCTCTGTATTTCTCTTTCTCTTCCCTTCCTCATTTCCTCCTCCTCTTCACTTATATTTCTCTTTCCTTTTCTAGCCACTTTTAGTTCCTTTTCTTTTCCTACTCTTTCCCCCCTCACTTCTCTCCCTTCTCCACTTCCCCCGTCTCCCCTACCTCTAACCTCGCCTCTTTTTTTCGCTTCCTTTCCTCACTCTCCCTTTCTTCACTCCCTCTCCCTTTTTTTCTCTCTCTCTGCAATCCATAGCCTTCCTTTCCCATCCTTGCACATCACATACCTTATTCTCTCTCTCTCTCTCTCTCTCTCTGTAAAACAAAGACTCTCCCTCATTCTGCAGGGAGAAGGTCATAAGTCCCTGAATTCAATTACTCCCTGGCAGCGCCCGAACGCATGAATTGGAACCAGATCTCCCCAAAACCCACCCTGATCCTCTCCCTCCCTCCCTCCCTCCTTCCCTCTCCCCCCCCCTCTCTCTCTCTCTCTGTCTCTCCTTTCCTACCTCTCCCTGTCTCTCACTCTCTCACTTCTCACCTTTCCCTCTACTGTACTCTGCTGTCTGTCTACCTGTTTGTCTCTCCCTTTTCATCTCCTTCTTCCTCCATCCCTCACCTCCTCTCAGATTGATTTCTGCTCTGTCTCTTTTTCTCCCTACCACGCTTTACTCTCCCTGTCTCTTTCTTCTCTTCTCTCCTACTCAGTTTCCCTCCCTCTTCCCCTCTCCTACTTCCTCTCTAGCTCCCTCGCTGACTCACTCCCTCCTCCCTCCCTCTCTCCCCACGTCAATTGCAGTCTTATGCGTGTCTTCTCTCTCCTCTTTTCTCATCTTCCTCTCCTGGAACCCTCTAACTCTCCCTGACCCTTTCCCTCCCTTCTTTCCTCACCCTCGCTCATTTTCTTTCTTCAATGATCCAGTTCCCCCCCCCCCCCTCTCTCTCTCTCTCCTTCCTACCCTCCTTCTCACCCTACCACTTTTTCTCCCTCCTGCCCTCTCGCATTTTCTCCCTCTCCCACCTACCCTATCTCAGTTTAATCCTCTTCTGCTCTCGTTCCTACCTCCCTCCTTCCCTCACTCTTGCTTCCTCCCTGACACTTCTTCTCCCTCCCACCCTCATTTAATCCCCCTCTCCCTCTTCCTCTCTCTCTCTCTCTCTCTCTCTCTCTCTCTCCCTGCTGATTTCTCTCCCCCTCTCTCCGTACCTCCATCAGTCTACCCCTTACTGATTCCCTCTGCTCCTGCCATCTCCTCTTACTATCCTCCCTCATTCAATCTCCCTTCCTTCATCTCTGCCACATTTTTCCTCCAACTCTCTCTCTCTCTCTCTCTCTCTCTCTCTCTCTCTCTCTCTCTCTCTCTCCACATTACCATAATAGTCTCCCCTGAGGTGTAGGTGCTGGATGTGGATTATCGTATGTGGAAGATGGAGAAAGGGGATAGGGGTGAGGGTGAGGGTTAGGGTGTGGGTGAGGGTGGGGGTGGAGGCGGAGGGAGGGATATGTAGTGGTGATGGAGGGGTGGATGGCAGGGGAGGGGAAGGATATGGCAGAGATGTGGAGGTGTGGAAGAATGGATGGCAGTGATGTGTAGTACGGGTGTTAGGCGTGATGGAAGGGGAACATGGAATAGGACAGGACTGGATTGGACTGTGGAAGAAAACTGAGACGGCGATGTGGAGATGAAGTGGATGTCAGCGATGTGGAAGGTGTGGAGAAGGTACTGACATAAAAAAAGAGTTTGACAAATAAAATCTAATGAAAATAAAATAAAAATACGATACAAAAATAGTGAAATAAAACCAAAGCTTCACATTTCCCAAACCAGTGTTATTCTGAGTACATAAGGTAAGACGGTAAATATTTATGCAGGCTACCCTCTTCATTAATTTAGGCACGGAATAATTTAGGGACTGAGCTGACAGGGGTGGGAAGGGGCGACAGAGGTGGCACTGCTGGGGTGTGAGTGGACGGCAGGGTTGAATTAGAGGGATGGAAGAGGTCACCCGTGGAATTGCAAGGGTGGAAGCGGGCTGGTGGCAGGGGATGGCAGGAGTGGAACAGCGGGGGTGCTAAGGGTGACAGGGTGGAACTGCAGGGATGGAAGGGACCACAAGGGTAGGAGGGAAGGGGATGGACTGGAGAGAACGGCCAAGAAACAAACAAGAAGGTAACAGGAGAAACTTGTTAATGGTAGAGTAATAAGGGAAAAACATGTAGGGTGGTGACAGGGCAAGGCCATCACACAGGGGACAACAAGCAGGGTGGTGGCAGGGGAACAAACCAACAAGCAGGGTGGTGACAGACCAAACCAACAAAGCAGGGTGGTGGAAGGGGAACAAACCAACATGCAGGGTGGTGGCAGGGGGAACAAACCAAGAAGCAGGGTGGTGGCAGGGGAACAAACCAACAAGCAGGGTGGTGGCAGGGGAACAAACCAACAAGCAGGGTGGTGGCAGGGGAACAAACCAACAAGCAGGGTGGTGGCAGGGGAACAAACCAACAAGCAGGGTGGTGGCAGGGGAACAAACCAACAAGCAGGGTGGTGGCAGGGGAACAAACCAACAAGCAGGGTGGTGGCAGGGGAACAAACAAGTGTAGGACAGGGCGGGAAGCAGGATGAATATTCAACAGACCTGCCTAACACACACACACACCCTGACACCTCCATTACCACCCCTGTCTCACACCCTCTCACCCCTGCTGCTGCCACTACCACCATTGCCACCCTTGTACCAACCCATCCCTGCCACCACCACCATCATTACTACCACCACCACCATTATCACAACAGCTATCACCACCACCACCACCACCATTACCCATCCCTGCCACCACCACCACCATTACTACCACCATCATCATTATCACAACAGCTATCACCACCACCACCACCACCACCATCACCACTACCACCATCACCACCATCTCCACAATCCACCATTATAACCACCACCACCACTACTTCCATTACTACCATGATTATCACCATCACCACTACCCACCATTACCACCATCATCACCCACTTTAATTACAGATTCATTAATATTTAACACCCGCTCTTGACAACTAATAAAAAAACTATTGAGTAAAATGACATGTCCACTCCACCAGGCTTGATAAAGAGTAAAAACCCAGGCATCGCTAATTGCTTGACAGGGGGAAATGACAGGGGGTTGACAGGGCACTGAAAAGGGGAATAACTGGGTACTGATTGGGTACTGAAAGAGGTACTGACTGGATACCGGCAGGGGACTGAGAAATAATGAGAGATACTGTGAGGGACTGCATTAAATCGACTGTGGATTGAGAAATGCTGGACAGCGGATTTATAGGGGGACTGCCTGGGTACTGACCGTGAGACTGAGAACTAGGTACTGAGAAAGGATTGACTGGGGAGTGAGAATTACTGACGGGAAATTGGAAGAAGGATTGACTGGGTACTGACTGGGAGACTGAGAGGGGAACTGCCTGGAATTGAGAAGTACTGACTCGAGGATTAGAGGGACTGGCTGGGTATTGACTGGGAGGTGAGGTTGACTGCAGGAGACTGAGACTGGCTGAGCACTGATTCGGGGACTGAGAGAATACTGAGAATATAAAATGTGTCATGTACCATCCAACAATTCGACACAAACAAGAAATGGCTGAACAACAACATATCATCAACGAACAAAACAATGGTAGAATGATAAAAAACAGTAAAACACAACAAACAGTGGATGTAAACAGAAGATGGCTGAACAATGACTGAACTAACCCACTCCCGATCGGGACAATTCTACTCATCTATTACTGTTAACCCCAGACGATTTCTTTCAGCTGAGAGTTATAGAAGCGTGGGATATTAACTGATGGGATACGGAAGGATTAGAACAGAGGCAACAGAAAAAACACGACACACCGACGGATTTAACGGGGTGGTGGTAAACAGAAGACAGTAAATCGACGTGTTCTGACAGCAGCAGCAAACTTAAACCAATAAACCCTGAGATTACTGACAGGAGGTTGATGGCAATAACTGCAATAATGACTGACACACACACACACACACACACACACACACACACACACACACACACACTGACAGAACTCCGACAGCTTTGACAGGGTAGTTGTAAATCTTGGCCTATAAATTGACAGGGAGTTGACAGGCATAATGGTAAAGTGAAATTGTGAACTGACAGCAAAGTATGGCTACGACTGGATTATGGAGAACACTGAGAAAAGTTAGTCACAGGAATTTGACAGGAGGTACTACTGAGAGAGAGAGAGAGAGAGAGAGAGAGAGAGAGAGAGAGAGAGAGAGAGAGAGAGAGAGAGAGAGAGAGAGAGGGGGGGGGCAATAGGGGATTGGGACGCAGTAGGGGTGGGGGGAGTGGAAAGGGGTAGGTGGGGGATAGAATTATACAGCACAAGGAAAGGGAGGAGGGTGTGGGAGGGAGGAGGGTGTGGGGTGGAGGAGGGATTATAGGATGGGGGGGTGGAGAAGGGATTATAGGATGGGGGGGTGGAGGAGGGATTATAGGATGGGGGGATAGGAGTGAGGATTGGGAGAGGACAGTGAACGGAAAGGGTAGGAGCGCGAAAGGGAGAGGAGACTAAGATAGGGAGCAACTTGGGTGGGGGTGCAATGGAGGAGACTGTTAAGAAAAGTGAAGTGGTTGGATGGGAGGAAGCGAAGGGGGCAGAGAGGAGACAACAGGGAAGGAGTGAGGAGGACAGGGGTGAAAGGGCAGAGGACAGGGGTGAGAGGGACATGAAACTACAGAGAAGAAGGATGGGGTGAGGGAGACAGGGGTGAAAGGGCTGAGAGCAGGGGTGTGAGAGAGAAGGGTGAGGGGGCCACGATACTACAGGGAAGAAGGAAAGGGTGAGGGGAACAGGGCGGAAGGGGTTAGAGGGGCAGGGGACTACAGGGAAAGGGGCATGTGGCAGGGGGGTGCGCATCTCCCCTGTGAGCCCTGCACTGGCCTTCATGTTGCAATAATCCTGTATAAAACGCCCCGCCCGGGTCATTCTCCCTTGAATATCAATTTCAGCAGAGGTGGTGAGGAGAAGGGCAGGGGGAGGGGGAGGCCGGAAGAGAGAGGGGAGGAAGGGGGAAAGAAGGAGAGGGAGGGGGAACAGAGGAAACTGGGAGGAGGGGGAGGGGTGGAAGAGACAGGAAGAAGAATGAGGGTAGGGAATGGAAAGAGGGAGGCAGAGAGTGAATGTGGGACGAGGATGGAGGTGGAGGAAGGGAAGCTAGGAAGGAGATGGAGAGAGAGTATGAGGGAAAAGTGGGAAGGGAGAGTATGAGGGGAGAAAAGATACGTAGGACAGGAGGGAAAAGGAGGAACATGGAAAGGGAAGAAAGACAGTGTAAAGGTTGGAACAGAAAAGAGAAAATGAAAGGGAGAGAAGGATGAAACAAGTGGAAATGGAGGAAGGGAGATAGAGAAGGCAGGGGAGATAAATGAGGAGGGAAAGGGAGGAAGAGGAAAAGAGAAAATGGAGGGAGTGGAGGGAAGAGGGAGGTAGGTGGAAAAGGGTGAAGAAAAGGGGGTAAAAAAATAAGGGGGAAGAAAAGAAGAAAAGTAGGGTCACATATATGAACAGGTGAGAAGGGAAAGAGGGAAAAGGTAAAAGAGAGGGGAGGAGAAAAAGTAGGAATTAAACACCGGTGTGTGTGTGTATGTGTGTGTGTGGGTGGGTGGGTGTGTGTGTGGGTGTGTGTGTGTGTGTGTGTGTGTGTGTGTGTGTGTGTGTGTGTGTGTGTGTGTTGTGTGTGTGTGTGTGAATGAGAGAGAGAGAGAGAGAGAGAGAGAGAGAGAGAGAGAGAGAGAGAGAGAAATGAAAATATAGACATAAAGACAACCTAGAAAGCACTCAGAGAACGCATACCTCCTCCAACGCCAGTCACCAAAACAAAAAGCATGACTATCAGTTTTTCACAATAATAACAACCCCCCCCCAAAAAAAAAAATAAAAAAAAATCCTGGTTTCCATATGGATCTGGAACCGCCTCAAAATCTTATAAACTTTTCCTTGGTCAATGGGCTACCCCTCCAGAAAATTGAATCGAATTCGACTTGATGCTTTTTTGAGGTATGTGATGCACAGACAGACACGGGTGCTCACATAACCTCCACCCAACACCGCTGCGGGGGTAATAAGCCGATAGATACAGATATGGTGATAGATGAACGTCAAATTGAGATGATAAAGACAACAGCCAACAGGAAAACAAACAAACAAGCATACAAACAGGCTGGTTGCGTCCCCATCCAATTAGAGCCTAATAAATGTAAAATATTTCCTGGGTGGCTCGATGGTGGTGGTTGTGGATGGTGGTAGTTGTGGATGGTGGTGGTTGTGGATGGTGGTGGTTGTGGATGGTGGGAGATGTGGATGGTGGTGGTTGTGGATGGTGGTAGTTGTGGATGGTGGTAGTTGTGGATGGTGGTAGCTGTGGATGGTGGTGGTTGTGGATGATGGGAGCTTTGGCTGGTGGTGGTTGTGGCTGGTGGTAGCTGTGGATGGTGGTGGCTGTGGATGGTGGTACCTGTGGATGGTGGCAGTTGTACTTGTGGATGGTGATGGTTGTGGATGATGGTTGTTATAGATGTAGTAGTGACAGGTGTAGATAAGGGTAGTTGGGTAGCTAGTGGTTAGAGGCTGCTGCGATGGTCGGCTTGAGGACAGTGGTAGTCATGGTAGTCGTAATGGTAGTTGTGGTAGTTGGTGGTAGTTTTGACAGCTTCGTAATGGCCTACGGGTAATCAAAGTCACTAGGAATGTTGGTAGTTCATCCGAGAGTCAGATTATTGAGTGACAGACGGTGGGAGTTGCAATGGTAGGGCTATTAATTATGGTAGTGTGATGGTACTGCTATTATGGTAGTGTTATGGTGTGAGATTGAATATTAGGGTAGTGTAATGGTATTGATGGGGAAGGTATCAGTTATTCAGAAGGGTAAGACCATATTCCATACTCCATCTTTCGGTGCGGGAAGGTCTGGATGATGATGATGATGATGATGATGATGATGACGATGATGATGACGATGATGATGACGATGATGGTTGCAGAAAAGGACATGGCAGAGGGACAGTGGCAGCGAAGCACAATGGTACCCCGAGACTGCTGTTGGACCACACCCTCTTAAATGTCCGCCCCCGGGTAGGATTGAACCCAGATCAGGAAAAATGACAGCCGCACCATCTACCTATCCGACAGCCAGAGGTTCCAATTAAAGACAGGAGGCCATAGTACAGTCCTGGAACAACAGCCAAGGAGTGTGGTTGTACATAGTGGTAGTACGAGATAGTGGTGGGATGAAATATTGGAAACCAGGAATAGTGGTAGACATGGATGGTGGTAGTCAGGAAGAGTGGCTGCTAAATAGTTGTATAATTGTGGTAGGTGGTAGTTGTAGTGCCCAGGGAGAGTGGTAGCCTGGGATAGTGGTAGCCTGGGATAGTGGTAGCCTGGGATAGTGGTAGCCTGGGATAGTGGTAGCCTGGGATAGTGGTAGCCTGGGATAGTGGTAGCCTGGGAAAGTGGTAACCAGGGATAGTGGTAACCAGGGATAGTGGTAGCCTGGGATAGTGGTAGCCTGGGATAGTGGTGGCCAGGGATAGTGGTGGCCAGAGATAGTGGTGGCCAGAGATAGTGGTGGCCAGGGATAGTGGTGGCCAGGGATAGTGGTGGCCAGGGATAGTGGTAGCCAGGGATAGTGGTAGCCAGGGATAGTGGTAGCCAGGGATAGTGGTGGCCAGGGATAGTGGTGGCCAGGGATAGTGGTAGCCAGGGATACTGGTGGCCAGGGATACTGGTGGCCAGGGATAGTGGTGGCCAGGGATAGTGGTGGCCAGGGATAGTGGTGGCCAGGGATACTGGTGGCCAGGGATAGTGGTAGAGGCGGGCTGGACATTTTTGTGTTATGAAATGCCGCGGTGGTAATATGACAACGCTCTCTCTCCTACCCCACCCCTGCTCCTCCTCCCCCTCCCCAACCCTCCCCCTCCCCCTCCCCACTCGCTGCATTCCTCTCTGGCTGCCCGGGAGGAGAGGGGAGGAGAGGAGCGAAAGAGAGGAGAAGAGGAAAGAGGAAGACAAAAAGAGAGAGAAGAGGGAAAGGAGAGGAAATGAGGAGGAAAGAAGGGGGAAGAGAGAAGGAAGGAAGGAGAGAAGAGAGGAGAGGAAAAGGCAGGGTATGCATGGAAAGAACGGAAGGAAGTTGGATAGGAAAAAAAGTTGTGAAAATTACTAAATGAAAGAAAGGAACAGATAAAAGGACCACAAAGAATGGGAAGCACAAGAAAGGGAGAGAAAAAGGAATGAAGATGATGTAAGGGGATCATAAGAGGAAAGAGGGAAGGAAGGAGACGAAGAAAAAAATTGGAGGGAAGAACAGAGGAAGGGATGGACGGAAAGGCTTGGGTGAAGAGGAAGAGATAAAGGAGGGTAAGAGGGAATAAGAGGAGGGGGGCAAGGTGTGCCAAGGGAGGTAGTCTAGAGGATGAGAAAGAAAAAAGCAAAATGAAACACAAAAGAGAGGGAAAAGGAGAGAGAGAAAGAACGACAAGGAAGAGATGGAGGGAAGAGACAAGAGGAAAGAGGAACTCGATGGAGGGAAGAGAGAAGAGGAAGATAAAGAGGAATAAGAGGAGATAAGAGGAAAGGGAGGTGTGATAATGGAAGTGGGGGTGAGGTCTCCAAGCAGTCCATGTTTTCTCACACAACACAACCCTCACGCCCGGAGATCTGCCCTCTCTCCCTCTCTTCCCCTTCTCTCTTCTCCTCGTTCTTTCTTCTCTTCATCTCCTCTCTTTTCTTCTCTCCTCCTCTCTCCTGTCTCTTCTTTTCCTCTCTTTTACTTCTCTTCATCTCCTCTCCCCTGTCTCTTCTTGTCTTCTCCTCTCCTCCTCTCTCCTGTCTCTTCTTATCTTCTCCTCTCTCCTGTCTCCTCTTCTACTCTCTCTTCTTCCCTTCATGTCTCTCTTCTTAACTTCTCTCCTCTTTATCTCCTCTCTCCGGCCTCTCTTCTTCTCTTCTCTACCTTAATTCCTCCCACTCACTTTTTTTTTTCCTCCTTCCTTCTTCTCCCTTTGGCTCCAAACTCTCTCTCTCTCTCTCTCTCTCTCACTGCTATACAGGGACGGACACAGACAGACAGACGGCTAGACAGATCAATAAGCAGACGGAAACTAAGACATAAAAATCAGGCTCAAAATTTAGTTACGTTTTTAGTACCAATAAGAGCGAGGAGAGAGAGAGAGAGAGAGAGAGAGAGAGAGAGAGAGAGAGAGAGAGAGAGAGAGAGAGAGAGAGAGAGAGAGAGATGGTGTGAAGAAGTATAAAGGAAAATATACAGAACATCTAATGCTTCTTTCGAGGTTGCTTGTTAGAAAAAAAAAAATTATAACTGTGGTATCTAATGCTAACAGCTGGAGATGAGATAACGATAGTAAAGTGAGAGAGAGAGAGAGAGAGAGAGAGAGAGAGGCAGGGTGTGAGACAGGGAGATATGGGGTGAAAAAGAGAAGGCATGGTGTGTGTGTGTGTGTGTGTGTGTGTGTGTGTGTGTGTGTGTGTGTGTGTGTGTGTGTGTGTGTGTGTGTGTGTGTGTGTGTGTGACCAAGTGAGAATGTAAGAGAAGGGAAGATATGTGATGAGAGAGAGAGAGAGAGGAGGGATGGTGAGAGAGAGAGAGAGAGGAGGGATGGTGAGAGAGAGAGAGAGAGAGAGAGAGAGAGAGAGAGATAGAGAGAGAGAGAGAGAGAGAGAGAGAGAGAGAGAGAGAGAGAGAGAGAGAGAGGGGGCTGAGAGAGAGTGACAGACAGACAACATGTGAAAGAGGATGATATGTGTTATAAAGGCCGCATGGTGTGAGAGAGAGTGTGAGAGAGGGTGTGAGAAAGGAAGCTGAGAGAGAAAATCGATGGCTCATTTAAGTAGTGAGGGTTTGAAATCGATGTTGAGGGGGCCGGGGACTGGAGGGGGAGATAAGAGGGAGAGAGGGAGGGAGAGGAGAGTGAGGGGAGAGAAAAGAGAGAGAGAGGGGAGAGAAAAGAGAGAGAGGGAGGAAGGAATGGCGTAAAAAAAAAAAAAAAGAGAGAGAGAGAGAGAGAGAGAGAGAGAGAGAGAGAGAGAGAGAGAGAGAGAGAGAGAGAGAGAGAGAGAGAGAGAGAGAGAGAGACCCACCCTATCCAATCACAACCCACTCCTTCTAAGGCTTCTGTTTTTCCCTTCACGTCTTCAAACCAATCTTTTCCACTCTCAGTCTCCCCTTTCTGTCCCCCCTCAATCTTCCTCTTCTACCTCCTTCACTACAGACACACTATTTTTCCTAATCCTGGCTGTTTTACAAGATAATTTACAAGATATTTTACCTAGAGGAGCTAAAACAGTCTTCAGCAGCTCCTTCAAGATGGTTCGTTTACGTATGTTTCACTGAGGCTACAAAACAAGTCTCTTATTAACACAGGAGTGACCTTGAATACTGAGGAATTCCTTTGTTTTTAATCTAGCTCTTTTGAACACCCCTTTCTGGATCAACCCCCCCCCCTACCTTCGTCCATACAAATGCCTTCAGTACGATGACGCCTTCAGTATTTTCAATCTCACTAATGACGCCAAATAACATCCCCTGCCTCTTCATAACAACCCATGCTAGGCCCTTCAAAGCTCCCACTCTACTCACCCTCCAAATTTCCTACCACCCTTCACTGTCTCCTCGCCCATCCCTTGAGGTACTCTCTCCTCCTCGTCTCCAAAATACCCTTCCCTTTGCCCCTTCCCAGCCACCCCCCCTCAAAAAAAAAAAAAAAAAAAGCTCCCAATTACACCCCAAGAAAATCTTTTGAGGGATACTATACTATTTCTCGGCTGACTGGCTCCCGTGGCACCCCCCCCCCCTTTATTCCTCTCCCCAAACCCCACTAAGACTCTACCGCTTACCCCCTCCTTTATGGGCGATGGTGGTGGGGAAAATGGGGGATGGGACAGGGACGGGGTAGACGGGGGGTGGTCAAGGGAGGGGGGAAATGTGGGGGAAGGGAGGTAGAAATGGAGGAGGGAGGGAGGGAGGGAGAGAGAGAGAGAGAGAGAGAGAGAGAGAGAGAGAGAGAGAGAGAGAGAGAAGAATGAAGAAAGAACGAAAGGAAGGATGGAAGTGAGAGAGACGGGTGGGAATGGAGAATGTGAAGATGGATTATAAAGGGGAAGGGACAGGGCATGGAGATAAGACGAAGGAAGGAGGGAAGGAAGGAATTAAGGAAGGAAGGAAGGAAAAAGGGAAGGAAGGAAATGGAAGAAAAAGACAAAATGAATGAAATAATGAAAAAAGAAAGGAAGAAAGGAGAGCAAGAAGGAAGGCAGGAAGGAAGGAAGGAAGACAAGAGGAGGAGGAAGGACGAAAGGAAGGGATGCTGCAAGAAAGGAAAGAAGGCAAGAAAAAACGGAGGAAGGAAGATAAGAAAGCAATAAGGCGAGAAGGAAGAAGGAAGATAATGGAAGACATGGAAGGGAGGAAGAGCGAAGACAGAAGGAAGGAAGAAGTGGAAGGAAGGGAAGGGAAGAGGAAAGAGGAGGTTCAAATGCAGAAAAAAAAAAAATGGAAGCAGGGCAATGCATGGAAAAGAGGAAGGAGAGAAGAACATGCATGGGAAAAGAGGAAAGATAAGAGGAAGGACAGGAAGTAGGAAGGTAGAAGGAAATAGGGGAATTTTACTAGACCATAATCGCGCACGCAAGCACGCACACTCACTCACTCACTCACTCACTCACACACACACACACACACACACACACACACACACACACACACACACACACACACATTAGATTACATCACGGCATCGAGCAGAAAGAATAAAAAAGACAAAAAGGACGAAAGACACACACACACACACACACACACACACACACACACACACACACACACACACAGGCTCAACGCTCAGAAAAAAAAAAAACGTGAAAAACTCTGAATTCGTCTCATTATCTCTTCTCTTTGTCCATCCATCCTCCATTTTGACTCCCAGGATCTCTCTCTCTTTTTTTTTTTTCTCTCCCACCTCATTTTTTCTTTTTTTTTTTTTTTTTGCATCATTTTACCTTTACTTTCTTCATCTCTGGTTTCTAGGTTTCACTAAGGCTCCTCTAACCTCCCCCCCCCCTCTCTCCCTCTCTCTCTCTCTGCTCATGCTTCCATTACTATTCTCTCCATCTGCCCTTCCTTCCAGCTGTCCTACTCTTCATCCCCATTCTCTCTCTCTCACTCTCTCTCTCTCTCTCTCTCTCTCTACGGCTTTTCATCATTTCCTGCCACCATTCATTTTCTCCTTTCTTTACTCTCATCCTTCTCTCCTTCTATCTTTCCATCCCTCCCTTTCTGGCTAACATCTTCTTCCATTCCTCCCTCCCTTCCTCCCTCATCTTCTTTCTTCCATCCACTGCTCCCTTTCTATTTCACATCTTCCTCACCTTCAATTCCTTCTTCCCTTTTTCATCTCCTTCTTCCTCCATCCCTCTTTCATCTCCCTCTTCCTCCATCCCTCTTTCATCTCCCTCTTCCTCCATCCCTCTTTCATCTCCCTCTCCCTCCTTCCCTCCATTCCTCCCTCTCTATCTTCCATCTTCCTCCCTTTCTGTCCATCCACCATGCCATTCCAAAAAATGAAGACAGATTTATCGCAAGAATTCGGACTGGGGACTACTGGGACTGGAAGCTACTGGTACTGGGGGCTACTGGGACTGGGGGCTACTGGTACTGGGGGCTACTGGGACTGGGGGCTACTGGGACTGGGGGCTACTGGGACTGGGGGCTACTGGGACTGGGGTTCCTGGTACAACGGAGTACAAAGGAAAGCAAACAGCAACAGATCTAATGGTCCTTTCGAGGCTGGTACTGGGCTACTGGTACTGGGAACTACTGGGTCTGGAAAACTACCGCGACTGGGGGCTACTGGGACTGGGAGCTACTGGGACTGGGGGGGCTATTGGGACTGGATCTGGGGGCTACTGGTGGCGGTGGAAACTACTGAGAAGAGGCTGGAAAAGTCGGGGTAACAAGATGTCTAAGGTTCATTTGTCCTGGATGCTGGGCAGCCGAGGGGAGGAGGCAGGATAGAAACGAAGGGAGGAGAGAAAAGAAGGGAGGAGAGAATGAAGGAAGAAGAGAATGCAAGGGAGGAGAGAATGGAAGGGAGGAGAGAATGGAAGGACAGAAGGAATGCGAGGAAAGAGAAACTGGAAGGGAAGAGAGGACAGACTGGAAGGACAGACTGAAAATGGAAGAGGAACGGAAGGAGAGATAAAAAGACTGGAAGGACAGCAGGAGAGTCTGGATGGGAAGATGGAGAGAACGGAAGAGATAAAGATGGAGAGACTGGAAGGAAAGAAGATGGAGAGACTGGAAGGGAAGAAGATGGAAAGAATGGAAGGGATGAGGATGGAGAGACTGGATGGGGCGACGATGGAGAGACTGGAAGGGAGGAGGGAGATGAGACCGGATGGGGAGAAAATACGATTAGGAAACTGGGAGGCACGAGAAACTGGAAGGAAGAAAACTGGAAAAGAGCAACTGCGATGTTTTTAAAAAAAAAAAAAAAAAAAAAAAAAAAAAAAAAAAAAAGGAAGGAAGGGAAACGGGAATGAAACAAGAAAGGGTAATAAACTGATTAAAAGAGAGAATGAAGGGAAAGCGAATGGAGGAAAGAAACTGGAAGGAAAGAATGGATGGAAAGAGAATAGAAGGAGGGAGAGGATGGAAGGAATGAGAATGGAAGGGAAGAGAAAATGGAAGCGGGGAAAAATTGAAAGGGATAAGACACTGGAAACGAAATTAATGGAGGAGATGAGAGACTGAACGGTAAGAGAAACTGGGAGAGGCTGGATGGAAGGATAAATGGGGAGAAATTGGAAAAGGAGAAACTGAAGGAAATGCACAGTGGAAACAAGGAGAGGTCAGAGCAGGGACGAGGGAAGGAGACGGCCTGGAAAGTGTGGTGGATGTAGGAAGGGGAAGCTAGGAGGCTGCAGGGAGAGACGGAGATATTCAGGAAGGGGTAAAAGGGAAGAGGAAATGTGGAGTGGTGCATGAGAGAAAATTCAAGGAGAGGGAGGGAGGAGGGAAGAAGAGAGGAGAGGCAAGGAAGGAAGAAGAGTGGAGAGGAGGGATATTGGACAGAGAAACTAATAAGAAGTGGGGATAAGATGAGATACAGAAGTGAGTGAAAGATACAATGGTACAAGGAAAGCGGTACTGATAAAGAGAGGAGGAGAACAAGGTGAGTATTGGGAAAGAATTTATTAAAACAGAACAGACTGGAAGAAAAAAGAAAGGACTGAGTGAGAGAGAGAGAGAGAGAGAGAGAGAGAGAGAATAAGCAAAACAGAGAAGAAATGGGCAGAAAGTTGGAAAAACACAGAATAAAAAAAAGAGAGGTAAGAAATGCATAAGACAAGCCAAAGGAGGGAGAAGATGCAGGTAGGAAAGGTTGGCACAGAGAGAGGTTGGTTGAGGAGGCTGAAGTGCAGGATAGATAGACAGACAGACAGGAAGGTAGATAGATACACTGATGGGTAATATAGACTAACAGGTAGATACAGAAAGACAATGACAGACAACTAAATACACACACACACACACACACACACACACACACACACACACACACACACACACACACACACACACACACACAGAGAGAGAGAGAGAGAGAGAGAGAGAGAGAGAGAGAGAGAGAGAGAGCAAGGAGTGGTAGGAGAAACCGAATGAGGCAAAGCCGGGGCAGAGAAATGCAAATGAGAGAAGGGGAAGACCCGAAAAGCAGAAAGAAACAGAGAAAGTGAGGTTTATGCAGAGGGGAAGCAGGTGCAGGAGAGAGAGAGAGAGAGAGAGAGAGAGAGAGAGAGAGAGAGAGAGAGAGAGAGAGAGAGAGAGAAAATAAATGAGTGGATCTGAGAAGTGAGGGAGAAATGTCATAAGGAAAATTCAGCCAATGCCATCAGGGAAAAAATGAGAGAGAGAGAGAGAGAGAGAGAGAGAGAGAGAGAGAGAGACGCAGGAAGTAAGAAAGGCAATCAAGTTAGAAGGGTAAGGGAGGGGAGAAACGGAATGATAGGGAAGGAGAAGGTAGGGTGGATGAGAGGAGAGGAATGTGAGGTAGGGCGATGGGGGAAGGAAAAGGAGAAGAGGCAGGAAAGGAATAAGGGTAAAAAAAAGAGGTACATAAGTGGGCACAAGGAGGTACAGAGGTGGGCAAAGAGGTGGAGAGAGATAGAGAGGTAGAAGATAAGATGGGGAGCGAGTAATGAGAGGCATATTAGAAGAAAAAAAAAAATATGTAGAGGTGAGAATGTTGGTGAGGTACTAAACGAGGTCAGAAATGAGGTGAATGATGCAGGTGTATTGAAGGCACAAGTGGCTGGGGAGATGAGTAGGAGGCACAAGTGGGTGGGGAGATAAGTAAAAGATAAGTGGAGATAACAGATAAAAGCAGACAGAGAGATAATAAGCCATAATTCAGGTGGAGAGATAAGACTGATGAAATATTATTCAATGTATGAGATCTGTCTACATCCTTTTCACTCTAACCTGACCCATATCTTTTGTCCTTTTGCGCCTACCCTGATGTAACTGAGTAGCAGAAAAAGAAAATACCCTGGCTCTATTTTCTTTCCACAGCACTAATGTTCATCTACTGTTACAATTCAGCAGTGAAAAAGAGATGATAATTTCAAGCCAAGTTGTATTAAAATGGGTATGGTAGTGAAAGGGTTAATGAAGGCTATGTATGACCCCTCACTTCAGGCAAGTTTAAGATGAGTAAAATGTCTAGAGAAAGGAAGAATAAGGTAGATGGATGAGAGGTTAAATTATTGTACCAAGTTGAGACGCTGGAAGAGATAATGACAGTAGTTCAGGTAGAAAGGGCTGGGAAACGTAGATGAGGGGTAAAAAGGCAGGCTGACCCGTTCATTACAGGGGTGAAACGGGGGTCAGTGAGGTGGGGAAAAAGAAAAAGGTAGAAAAATGCCATGAAAGGTTAATGAGAGGTATCACAAGAAGTACAGTCACCCACAAAAATTAGTTTACGCCTTCACTTTCCCTACTTCACACCTGAGTCATGTTCGTTACCTTCCTCCCTAACACATCATATCAAAGAGCATCAGGTAAGGCCATAGAAACACTCCAAGCTTCTCTCAACTGATGAATATTTGCCAGCGGAGGAATGTATGAAGTAGGAGAGGTGGAACATGATGCTAACTCTTGTCCCAGACTGTATATTACAGAGAGAGAGAGAGAGAGAGAGAGAGAGAGAGAGAGAGAGAGAGAGAGAGAGAGAGAGAGAGAGAGGCATTAAGTGGTAGTATGAGAAAGAGGTAGGAAATGAACGACTAATAAGGGACGGAAAGAGGCACAATGAGGTGGGAAACAAGACAGTCAAAAGCCAGAAAGGAAAACTAAAAGAGGTACAGGTAAGAGAAGGTAATAAAGGTATGTCTGATGAGAGCAGGGACAGCAGCAGACTACGGTGAGTGGAGGGAGATCAGATTACTACGGGAGAAAAAATCAAAGGAAAGCAGAAACAGTGAAGGTACAGTATAGTCAGCGAGATAGGCAGGTTAAGGCAAAAGGAGGTAGACAATAAGGCAGAGGCAGAGAAAGGTAGCCAATTAGGCAGAGGCAGAGTTAGGCAGAGAACCAGCCAGATTCAAGAGACAGAAGACAAAGAGGTAAGGGGCAGACGGTAGGGAGCAAGGCAGAGACACTGACGGGGTAACAGAGGTAGCCAGATTCAAGCAGCCTTAAGACAGGAGGGGGGCACTAACACAGAACCACTGAGGCGGGGCTAAAGTAGAATGCAAGCCTAATTTAAGGTTACGGCAGGAAGAGGGAGAAGGAGGTAGTAAGGCGAGGTAGACAGCCAACCATATTTAAGAAAGTACAAGCAAGAGGCAGGGCATTTAAGCAGGGCAATGAAAGCCAGGAAGAAAGTTAGTAAAGTAGGTTAAAGAGCAGTTAACATAAGAACATAAGAAGAGAGGATAACTGCAGTAGGCCGGTTGGCCCATGCTAGGCAGCTCCTAGAAGAGTAACTGAACTACTAGAATGAGATAAGGATAGCAAAGAAGAAGGCTCTCCCCCGCCCTCCAAACCCTCCAGCCGAAGCCGGCAGGAAAAAGTCAGAAAGAACACCACGCCATATAGAAAAACTGGCGTGGACATTTTACAGGAAAGTGTGAAAGGAGAATAGAGACAATCATAGTGTAACCTGAAAAGGAAAAATTATGATATCAAGGCACAGGCAGATTAAGGAAGGCGGTATGCAGTAGGGCAGAGGCAGTGAGGAGATGGGGAGGCAGGAAGCAAGCCAAATTCAGGCATGTTAAGGCACAATGTAGATATCAAAATCCGGTAAGCAATAAGGGAGAGGTAGTGATGCGATGGGGAGGCAATAAGCTAGCCAAACTGAGGCAGGTTAAGGCAGGAGGAGGTAGGTGGTGCCAACAGATATTCTGAGTGGGAGGGGGCAGGCCAGGCAGAGGGAGGGACAATCAGATTACCTTAACTGGTCTCCGGGGACGGGTCGCTTGTACAAACATCCCGTTCCTAATCTCAAACGCCCTCCAACCCTCCCCCTCCTCCTCTATCGTCTGGTTCTCCATCACTATACCAACCACGTCTCTGCCACACTGCTCTTTTACTCTCTATCTCACTATTCTATATACTTTCACACAAATAAAACCACTCACCATCCTTTGACTCCCTAATACTAACGACTGCCTTTCTCTGCCACACTCCTCTATTCATTTACACCAGGTATCCTTCTATCACCTGGTTCTTTAACACTACTGGTACATCTCTGACACACCGCAACATTAATCCCTGTAACATTTTTCTATACGTTTTTCACACAAGCACCCTTCATTACCTAGTTTTCTAATATTACTGCTACCTCCCCCGGTCACACTGCTCTGTAATATTCTGTGACACTAACATGCTGTTCTTTTAGTCTTCATCGTCATCCGCGTTTTTTTTTTTTTTTTTTTTCAGAGTGTGCTAGGAAATGAATTTCTCTCTCTCTCTCTCTCTCTCTCTCTCTCTCTCTCTCTCTCTCTCTCTCTCTCCCTCTCCACGCACCTACAAAATACTTCACCTGAATATAGAAGCTACACCCACTTTTCCTCCGCCAAATTGGTCAATAATTCTCAGTCACACCACCCAAGTTATTCTTTATCACTAATCACTTACTCCCAAACTTTAAGACACCTGTAAAAAAAAATAAATAAATAAAGCCTATCACAACGCATCACCATTCCCAATCAGCAAATTCAGGGCCTTACTAACGAAACTCAGCGCGAACGTGTGGACAGGCGCCCATTTTTACCACGTATGATTCCTAAAGCTGGTGATGATGACAGCGCATAGCTGAGCTTTCTGTACCTCCGCTGACAGCACTCTAACGTGAGATGCAGGCTGACCGCATCTAACAATTAAATGTATTCCATATGAGACCGTCAAACAGAGAATCAAACACAGGTGCCTGCTTAATTGTTCGCTCACTCAGTTTTGTTCATGAAGTAAAGCACTGCCCTCCACTCCATCCTCCCATCCACCTCCACCGTCCTCTCTTTACTCTCTCGTTTACTTTATTACGGATCTCTCTCTATTCATTTTTGTCATTACTTGTATTCATTCTTCCACTAACTTCTCCGTCTGTGTGTGTGTGTGTGTGTGTGTGTGTGTGTGTGTGTGTGTGTGTGTGTGTGTGTGTGTGTGTGTGTGTGTGTGTGTGTGTGTGTGTGTGTGTGTGTGTGTGTGTGTGTGTGTGTGTGTGTGTGTGTGTGTGTGTGTGTGTGTGTGTGTGTGTGTGTGTGTGTGTGTACAAAGGCCAGTCTGTTTATTTACCTGTCCATAAGTAATGCTGGCAAAGACAGAACGGTCGATAATACGGTTTGCCTGTTAGAGAGAGAGAGAGAGAGAGAGAGAGAGAGGGGGGGGGAGGGTTGGAAAGGGAGGAACTGAGTATGAATGCAATGGAGCGACTTCGAGCGGCGGGAAGCTGGGGGTTAGGAAAAGGTTGAAGAGGGGGGGGGGTGAATGAAGCGAAATCGGGAGAGAAGGGATGAAGTGGAGTGAGGAGGGGTGGAGTGAGGAGAGGAGGGGTGGAGTGAGGAGAGGTGAAGTGGAGTGAGGAGAGGTGAAGTGGAGTGAGGAGAGGTGAAGTGGAGTGAGGAGGAGTGAGGTGCAGTGAGGAGGAGTGAGGTGGAGTGAGGAGGTATGAAATGGAGTGAGCACAAAACAGGGGTGGGGGGAGAGAAGTTGGGTGAGAAAATAAGATGCTGCACTAAGGTGGGGTGATATGAGGGAAGGGAAGGCGGTGCTATGTAGGGAGAGGAGGGGTGTGGATCAGGTGAGACAAAGTGAGGACAGGACTAGGCAGAAAGAGACAGGACAAGGCGAGGTACTGTAAGGTAGGGTAGGCCAGGACAGGGCAAGGCAGGACTGTGTGGGATCAGGCAGTGAAGGTGGTAACAGAGTAGACGAGGTAGGGAAGGCTCAGGAAGGGTGAAGCGGTGTTAGGAAGGGTGAGCTGGGTTAGGCAGAGTTGGAGGCATTAAGGAGATCGGAGTGAGGTAGACTGGCAGCTCCACGATAAGGTGGGAGGGATAGGGATGGGCAAGGCGATGCAAGGTAGGGTAGGGCCAAGTGGGTCAAGGTGGTGACAGGGTTGTTGGATGAAGTGATGTTGGGTCGGGCGGAGTGGGTAGGATGATGCATGGTAGGCGGAGTGATTGCAGGATGATGAAGGGTTGGATGGGATGGGTGGTGACGGGGTAGGCTAGGTAGGGTGGGGCGATTGTGGGGGGGGAGTGGAAGGGTAGGGTACGATGGTGACTGTGGGGAAAGGAGGGTGGGGAAGGGTGGGGTAGGATGATGCAGGGTAGGATAGGGCGAGGTGGGATAGGCTGAGGCAGGGCTGGGTAAGGTGGAGTGCGGTGGGATGATGCTGGATGGGGTGGGGTGTGGTGGGGTGTGGTGGGGTGGGGTGGGGCGGGGGGCACGGGGTGGGGTGGGGTGGGGTGGGGCGGGGGGCACGGGGTGGGGTGGGGTGGGGTGGGGTGGGGTGGGGTGGGGTGGGGTGGGGTGGGGTGGGGCGGGATGGCATGGGGTGGGGTAAGGAACAGTCAGTCATCTTTAAAGCCAGGAAGGGAGCCGGTTGCTGCCTCGCCTGACTGATGGTTAAGTCTACCCTCTCACCCATCTACCTACCCTCTCCCTCTCTCCCTTCCATCCTCTCACTTTCCCACACTCCTGTCTGTCTCTGTTTCTGCCTGTGTCACTCTCTATCTTTCGCTCCTGTCATTTTCTGTCTATGCTCCCTTCTGTCACTTGGTCATAGCCTACTCCTGTCACTGTCACCATTCCTGTCCGTCTTCGCTAATATCACTCATTATTACACCCTGCATTCAGTCCACTCCCGTCACTTTCTGGTTCTGTTACCTTACTGGCTTCATCACCATTCTTGTCACTTCAACTGTCCTTTTCACTGTCAACACCAGTCACTTTACATATATCCTGTCACTTTCTCCCACTTATTCTCTATTCAGTTATTTTGTCATCCTTACCATCCCTGTCGCTCCTCTCCCTGTCACTGCTACTGTCATCATCACTGCTAGTACTCCTGACACTGTCTCCAACACTGTCACTTCTGTCCCTGTCGAATCCCGGTGACTATAATTCTCGACATTCATGCCCGTACCTCTCTCTCTCTCTCTCTCTCTCTCTCTCTCTCTCTCTCTCTCTCTCTCTCTCTCTCTCCAGTATGCCCAGTCACCAGCTGTCATCAACTGTCTACCTCTGCTTTCACTCCTATCACGTCCCTCTGTCACCACCCACACTATCACCCTTGTCACCCTCTCTCTCCACCCGTCACCCAACCTCCATACTACCTTTCGCAAACCCCCCATGCGTGCCAACAGAAAGGAGCCAGAGAGAGAGAGAGCCACAGAGAGAGAGAAAAAAAGGCAGGGAGGGAGAAGTAGACTGAGAGAGGCAAGGAGAGAGAGGTAAGGATGGAGAGGCAAGGAGGAAATCAAACAGAAAAAGGGTGCAGGAAAACAGGAATGAAACAGAAAAGGAGAGAGAGAGAGAGAGAGAGAGAGAGAGAGAGAGAGAGAGAGAGAGAGAGAGAGAGAGAGAGAGAGAGCAGGCAGGCAGGCAGGCACACGTTCAAGCATCACCACATATACCGGATTAAACGCAAGCACGCCATTTTTAACCCCCGCCAAGAAGCAATCCCCTCAGGCGCTAAATTAAATGCCGGCAAAACCCCTCTCGCTTCCTCCATGCATGCAATATCACCGCTTTTTCACTCCGACAGGTGACATACGTGCCAGGTGGGGGGGGGGTGTATACTAGTCTACATGTATACCTTAGCTGCATGTATACTTTCGCTAGGGTGATGCATACTTTACCTGTGAAGTATACCTTGACGGTAAATTGTTTTGGGGTCATGTATACCTTAGCGGACTGTATACTCTTGGGGGATACTACACTTGCGCAGAGGTATACATAGCAAAGGTGATTTACACTTTAGTAGCATGTGACGTATTTCTCCTTCTTTTCTTTCAACCTCTCTCTCTCTCTCTCTCTCTCTCTCATCTGAGGGTCACACAGTCCAACACAAGGCCAAAACAACAGCCACCTTTACCAACATATTTCTCTCTTTTTCCGTCATTTTCCTCTCGTCCTCTTTTCCTTTTCATCCATTTCCTCTTTCAATGGTGAACTTAAGTATTTTACACAGGCAAGCTCTACAATTTTTTTTCCAAGCTAGAGAAATGCTAGAGGTAACGATCTTCAAAAATAATGTCAAGTTAGATTTTCCTGCTAATAGTACAGCTAGAAATGTATTTAGATCAGTGACTTTTTTTTTTTTTTTTTTGGGGGGGGGCCAAAGAAATCGTGGCTGGCAAAGGGTTAAGTCGGAACCCTGCAACGAGAGAAAAGCATATTCCCCCCCCCCTCTCTCTCTCTCTCTCTCTCTCTCCAGCCACGCTCTTCTTTTCAACTTCTTATCTTTTTCACTTTCCCCTACGCATTTTAACCCACCCCCATATGACCCTTTCAGCAGTGACTTTCCCTATCTGTTCCTCCCTTCAACAATATACGTTCCCCATCCCAACCCCTCCTGTTATTTCCTTCCTTCCTTCCACATCCTTTTCCCACGTACCTCTTACTTTTTCCACCTACTTCCTCTTATGCCCAGCTCTCCTTCACTCACCATTTCCCTCTTCTTTCAATTCCATCCTTCTTCCTTTTTGTATTCGACTCCCTATTCTTCATCCTTTGCTAGAGTCTACTCATTTTTTTTCCTTTCTACATATCCATTACTTTGCTTCATTCATGACCCTTCTTATTCCTCCGTTCCATATGCTCTTACTGCCTTCCCTTCCCCCTTACAAAATGCACCTTCCCTTCCATAACCCCTCCACCACTCATACTTATTATCCATCCCTCCTCTTTACCCTCTAATGCTCTCTATCCATCCATCTCCCCCCACCCTTTCATGCTCTTTATCCACTAACCCTTCTACCTCATATAACTAAATTACTATTAACCTCCTCCCTCCCTCCCTCTCCATTCCCATCATTATTCCCGTCCCTCTCCTCCTCTCCTCTCCTTCCAGTCTCTCAACTCATCCTCTCTTTCTTTTTTTTTTCTTTTTTTTTTTGTGCTCGACCCCTTTCAAATTCACTCAACGAATCTCCTCCCTTTCAATCCCATCCAAACTCCCTCGCTTCTCCCATCCCTCTAACTTTTCCCCACTCTCTTAGCTAAACGTTCCCTCCTCTATTCTTAATTACCTTCTACTTTAAAAAATCATCATCATCATCATCATCCTCTCTCCCTCTTCCTTTCATCCGAAGTCCAGTCCATGTTTCTCCTCTGTATCCCGTGCGGCATCATCATACATCATAATTATCATTCTCTCTCTCTCTCTTCATCATCATAATTATCATTCTCTCTCTCTCTCTTCATCATCATCATCATCATCATCTCTACAAAACTCCTCCCTTTCCCACTTTCTCACCCGCCTCCTCCCCTCGCAAAGCGCGTGCGTGCACCCCCCCCCTCTCTCTCTCTCTCCCGCTTTTTCCCCTGCCCCTTCAAACCCCTCGCAATACACACATACACAAACTCGGCGATAAGAGCAGAGGGCATTCATTCCTCTGACAGCTAAACTTTTACTCCTGTTTGACGTTTCGATTCACTCAGTCTCCCCTTCCTCTTTTCTCCTTCCTTTATTTTTCACTTCTTTTCCCCCATTTCCTTGCTTCCTGCTCCTTATTCTCAACTCCCTGTACTTCTCTCCCTCATTCATTGCCTCCCTCTTCCTTAGTTGTTCACTCTATGCACTTTTCTTCTATACACTTTCTCCATTTTCCTTTTCTTCGCGTTTTGCACTCTCTCTCTCTCTCTTTCTCTCTCTCTCTCTCTCTCTCTCTCTCACACACACACACACATGATAGGTCAGATAAGGGGCAGAAGAGTACGTTTGTCGAGCCAGCATTATTTACAACCATCTGGGATTTGGGGAAAAGATATCTCTCTTCCTATGCACACCAAAATTTAGCATGGACACAGATCTCAGTGTTTTTCCTGTATTTTTTCCCCCTTTCCCCCCCCCCCTTTTTTTTAGTTCCATTTCCAGTTTTTTTCACACTTTTCCTCTCACTTTTTCCTGTTTATTTCAACCTTGCCTTAGGACGCTTACTCTATTTTCCTGATATTTTTCGTCTCTGGTTTTTTCCCGTCCTCGTTTTCATTCACTTTTCTTTCCTAGTCTTTTGCCCTCTTTTCCTCTCTTTTTCCCTCTTGTAGGAGTAAGTTAGTGTGTTGAGTTGTGCAGTTGGGCTTACACGTAACCAGTGCTCTCTCTCTCTCTCTCTCTCTCTCTCTCTCTCTCTCTCTCTCTCTCTCTCTCTCTCTCACTTTGTACGGCACCTCTCTGTTATTTGTAAGGCACCTCTCTCTCTCTCTCTCTCTCTCTCTCTCTCTCTCTCTCTCTCTCTCTTTGTACGGCACCTCTCTGTTATTTGTAAGGCACCTCTCTCTCTCTCTCTCTCTCTCTCTCTCTCTCTCTCTCTCTCCATATCTTATCCCCTTCCCTCTCTATTCCCCTCTCCTATCCCCCTCCCTCACCCCCACCAGCAACAAGTCCCAGCATAATTCTACCCGCGCAACAAGTACCCTGTCCGCATTACTAGGGGGAGGGGGAGGGGAGGGGGAGAGGGCCAGGCGGTGAGGGATGAAGCAAGAGGAGGAAGATTCGGGAGAAGAAGATAAGGGAGGGAGGAGATAGGGGAAGGAGGAGATAAAGAGAAGGAAGGCGAGGAGGATGAAGAGGAGTATGAAGGTAGGGAGAGGGGAGGAACGGTACGAGAAACGGTAGGAATGGTAGGCAATAGGGGGCAGGGTGAGGAAATAGCGAAAAGAGGGAGGAATGGTAGGAAAAGGAGGAGGAATGGTAGGAAAGGTAGTGAAGGAGCGAGGAGGAGGCAAACCAAGGAGAGGGAGGAATCGTAGGAATAGGGGAGAAATGGTTGGAATAGGGGAGAAATGGTAGGAATAAAGGAGAAATGGTAGGAATAAAGGAGGAATGGTAGGAATAGGGGAGGAATGGTAGGAATAGGGAAGAAATGGCAGGAATAGGGGAGAAATGGTAGGATTAGGGGAGAAATGGTAGGATTAGGGGAGAAATGGTAGGATTAGGGGAGGAGTGGTAGGATTAGGGAAGGAGTGGTAGGATTAGGGAAGGAGTGGTACGAGTGGGGAAAGAATGGTAGTAGTGCGGAAGGGCTGGTAGTAGTAAGAGAGGAATGGTAGGAACAGGGGAGAAATAGTTATAAGGAAGAAATGGTAGGAATTGGGAAGGAATGATGGGAAAAGGGAAGGAATGGTAGGAAACGGGGGAGAAGAAGGGGGGAAGTAGGATATGGGAGGGAGAGGAAAGGATATAGTAGTGGTGAGAGGCAAGAACAGAACGACTAACATAGGGAAGGGGAAAGAGACGGAAGGGAGAGGGGCAAGAGACATGAATGATGGGAGGGGGTGCGAGGTATGATATGGAGGAGGAGGAGGAGGAAGGTGACATTTAAGAGGAAGAGTAGGCTAGGCAATCTCCTCTTACTTTACTTAGGCCTAGCTCCATCGCACAGCAGAAGGCACTTGCAATGGAACCCCTGTGTGGTAGTTGTGGTGCGGATGGTATATGTGGTAGTTCTAGTTAGTGTGGTATTTGTGGTGGGTTTGGTAGCTGTGGTGCGTGACGCAGTTGTGGTAGGGGCGTAAGATACTCGTATGATGGTGGTGGTATTATTGAGAGAGAGAGAGATAGAGAGAGAGAGAGAGAGAGAGAGAGAGAGAGAGAGAGAGAGAGAGAGAGAGAGAGAGAGAGAGAGAGAGAGAGAGAGAGAGAGAGAGTGTGTGTGTGTGTGTGTGTGTGTGTGTGTGTGTGTGTCTGTGTGTGTGTGTGTGTGTGTGTGTGTGTGTGTGTGTGTGTGAAATTTGGGTACGAGATGTGTATGGGGAATACTTGGTAGCTGTGATGGTGGTAGTTGTGGTTGAGGTGATGGTGGTAGTTGTGGCTGAGGTGATGGTGGTAGTTGTGGTTGAGGTGATGGTGGTAGTTGTGGTTGAGGTGGTGGTGGTAGTTGTGGTTGAGGTGGTGGTGGTAGTTGTGGTTGAGGTGGTGGTGGTAGTTGTGGTTGAGGTGGTGGTGGTAGTTGTGGTTGAGGTGGTGGTGGTAGTTGTGGTTGAGGTGGTGGTGGTAGTTGTGGTTGAGGTGGTGGTGGTAGTTGTGGTTGAGGTGGTGGTGGTAGTTGTGGTTGAGGTGATGGTGGTAGTTGTGGTTAAGGTGGTGGTGGTAGTTGTGGTTGAGGTGGTGGTGGTAGTTGTGGTTGAGGTGGTGATGGTAGTTGTGGTTGAGGTGGTGGTGGTAGTTGTGGTTGAGGTGGTGGTGGTAGTTATGGCTGAGGTGGTGGTGGTAGCTGTGGTTGATGTGATGGCCTGTGGGAAGACGTCAAGAATTTTAACTATTTCGAGTTGAGGGGATGGATGTGTGGGTCGCCTCGCTGGACAAACTGTTGATGGTTACTTTACTACCCCATCTTTTCTCAGCTTTCCTGACTACTCACAATGAGGAGGAGGAGGAGGAGGAGGAGGAGGAGGAGGAGGAAAACTGAGAGCGGGAAAAGAATATATTGGAGAAAGTGTGTTTAGGTAGGAAGAAGGAGACCAAAATGTAAGAGAAGTAAATCAAGACGAAGAGAAGAAACGGCGGCGGAACAAATTAATGCACGTTACCATGATTGGCAAGAAGGAGAAAATGAACGAGAGAGAGCGAAAGAAGAAGGAACCGGAAAGAAGTTACACCCTTCCCTCCATTACGGCAGGCGTTTACCTCCCCTCCCGTTTGGCTGCAAACTCCTCTTTTTCTGTTCATCTCACTGATATAAGAGTTTACCAATACTCCCAATCCTTCACGTATGCAATAGGTCAGCTCTGGAACTTTCTATGTCTGATTTCCCTCTGACTAAGACCTCCGGTCTTTTAAACGCAATGCGGCCAAGCATCTCCACATCAAGCGATATTTAATTTAATGTTTTTCTTCTTGGAGGGAACATCTTACATGCTTCTAGCCTTTGGTTCATTCTTCCACGCATTTAAAAAAATAAATACCGGTAAAACTAAAGGAAACAGACAGATGCGTAAGTCAGTTACAAAGTACAAAGGAGTACAAAGGAAAGCAAACAGCAACAGACCTTATGGTCAACCTAAGCAAAACGTGGCTTTTCAAATTAGATTCTAACGAAAATGAGAAATCTTGTTGCTTTCACTACGGATTCTAACAAAATTGGAAAACCTTCTTTCATGAGAATCTGAAAAAAAAAAAGGAACTTTCTTCTATCCTTCGAAAACAGATTCGAATCAGAAAGCACGCTGAGAGCGCATACCTCCGCCAATGTCATTAGCATTAAAATGGATCCAGATCCGTGGAGATATTATGTGGAATACAAAGGACCCGGATCCGCCCCCAAATTTAACCAACTGTTCCTTGACCCATGACCCACTCTTCCACAAAACTATATTGAAATTCATTTAGAAGTTTTGGATATCGCTTGGACAGACAAACAGACAAACAAAGCTGAAAATATCACCACCTCCAACTTAGTTGGCAGAGGTAACAAAACTGGGAAATACATGTTCCTTTCAAAACACACTCTAACCATACAAAATAAAAGCTTGTTTTGTTTCTCTTAACAGATTCCAACAAGACTGTAAGAGCTAGGGCGGGATTTTTAAGCTTTGCATCAAGTGGTGAATAAAATACTGGTAAATGTAACCGAAGCAACTTAGATTTCCCACTGAGCCTACTGAAGATTTGTTTATTTAGCTTACCAACACAGGACTGTACTCAGCTGATGGAACCCTGACTCTGAAAGGAACGTCACCAACACATCCAGCCCTATCGAATAATTATTTACTTGCCTCCCCGTCTACCCTAAAAATCACCTACCATTTACCTCTACCAATTTTCCCCCCTCTCTCTCTCTCATACCTTTAATATATGACTCAATTTGTCTGTTTGTCAGGACCTTCTTCCCTCTAATCTAGCTAACATTCATATTTCTCTCTCTCTCTCTCTCCGCTACTCTATCTATCCTGCCAATGTATCTTTTATCTATCCGGTTACAGGCGGCCCATTCTCAGCCGGAGCACGGATTCTATCACTGCCTGCCTTTTGTTCTTGTCCGACCCGATTGTGGTAGCTGTGGTAGACGTGGTAGTTGTGGTAGTAGTGGTAGGGGAGGTTGGAACTAGGAGGGTGGTATAGCTGCGGCGCGGCAAGTGAATTTGAGTGTGCGGTTGTGGCAGATGTGGTAGGGGAGGTGGTGTGTGTGTGTGTGTGTGTGTGTGTGTGTGTGTGTGTGTGTGTGTGTGTGTGTGTGTGTGTGTGTGTGTGTGTGTGTGTGTGTGTGTGTGTGTGTGTGTGTGTGTGTGTGTGTGTGTGTGTGTGTGTGTGTGTGTGTGTGTGTGTGTGTGTGTGTGTGTGTGTGTGTGTGTGTGTGTGTGTGTGTGTGTGTGTGTGTGTGTGTGTGTGTGTGGTAGAGGATGTGGATTTAAGTGTGTGGTAGCGGTAGTTGTGGTAGGGAAATGAGTGCGGCAGTGACGTATGTGGTTGATATGGTACTTGTGGTAGGGAGGTCAATGTGGCGGCTGTGGTAGATGTGATGATTACTGTTGAGGTAGTTGTGGTAGGTCTCTAAATCTCAAAATATAGGTGGTAAGGGTGGTGGATGTGGTAGAGACGCATGAATGTGGTAGCTGTGGTACAGTACTGTGGTAAAGAGTACTGTAGACCGGGGTAGAAAAATGCTGGTATCGTAAATGGAGTGTGTATGGTAGTGGAGACGGGAGAAAATACACGTAAAAATCTATAGTGGTGGTAGTTATGGTGGTTGTTGTGGTAGTTATGGCAGTGGTAGTTATGGTAGTGGTAGTTGTGGTAGTTACTGTAGTGGTAGTAATGGACACTTGGCTGACAGTTCTCCTATTTTATGCTATCCTTCAGGTGTGGATGAAGAACTGTTTATATTTTTACTAGTTCCCCTAACTTACGGTAACCTTTTCTTTTCTCTCATCCATTACTGTCCTTTCCTTTTTATATTGCATTCCTTTTGTCCTTCCTTTGTGCAATTTTCAGTCCATTTCTCTCTCCCCCTTACCCTCCAACATCTTTATTCCCCTCCTCTCTCCCCTCACCCTCCCTCTCTCCCCTCACCATCCCTCTCCCTCCTCCTCCTCTCCCCTCTGCTATGCATCTGTGGCCTCGTCCTCTTTCTATTCCCCCTTTCTCTCTCCCCTCTCTCTGTGGCAGCTGGCGCTCTCTTCCCCCTCTCCCCCCCTCTCTTTTTTTCTCTCATTTGCAACTGTATCTCTCTTTTCTCCCTCCTGTTCTCATTCCTCTTTCTCCATCAACCTCTCTCTCTCCCTTTCCTTCCTTTTATATTTCTTTCTTGTTTTCTCTTCCTCTCTCCTGTTTTTCCCCTTCTCATTAAGCTCCTTTCTCCTCTGTCTCTTCTCTTCTCTTCCCTCCCTTTTCCTCTCTCCTCTCCTCTCTTTTTTCCCCCCTTTTCTTTAGTTTCTTTATTTCCCTCCTTTTCCACTTCCTCTCTTTCCTTTTCCAGTCTCCTCTCATCTCTTCTTCCTTGGTCATTGCTCTCTCTCTCTCTTCTCTTCCCTTCTCTTTCTTTCCTTTTCCTTCACCTTCTCCTCTTTTTATCCACCTTCCACCTTCCATTATCTTCTCTTCCTCTCTCCTCCACTTTTCATAACTTTTTTCTCTTCCCACTCTTCTTTTCCTTTCTCTTCTCTACGTCTTTATTCTTTTCCCCTCCCTTCCCTTCAATAACTTTTTCTTCCTTTCCATCATTAGTCCGCCCACCCATTCCGCTTCCTCCCTCCTCCCTTCCTTTCTCTTCTCTCTTTTTATCTCATTTCCCCTTATTTTCTTCATCATCTCCCTCCATTTCATTAATTCCCTCTCCATTCCCTCCACTTCTGTTCCCTCGCTTCCTTCATCATCTTCCTCCCCCTCCCCTTCATCATCTCATTCTTCCTCCCCTTCTTCCTCCTCCTCCTCCTCCTCACGAGTTTCCTCCCCCTTTCTTTCACCATCTTCCTCTTCCTCTTTTCACCAGTTCTCTCCCTTTCATTTATTACCTATTTCTCTCTCTTCCCGCCCTTTACCGTCCCTTCATCATCTCCCTCCCCCTCCCCTTCATCATTTTCCTCCCCCTTCCTTCCTTTCATCACCTCCCTCCCCTTTCCCATCATCTCCCTCCACCTTCACTTCATCATCTCCCTCTCCCTTCACTTCATCATCTCCCTCCCCCTTCCCTTTATCTTCTCCCTCCCCCTTCACTTCATCATCTCCCTCTCCCTTCACTTCATCATCTCCCTCCCCCTTCCCTTCATCACCTCCCTCCTCCTCCCCCTCATTACCCCTCCCCCGCCCTAATCCTGGCTCCTATAACCAAGCAATCATCCCATTTCCTTAACCCTCCCCTCATCAGCCTCCCGTAACGCATCCAGCATCACCCCTTTCTTTATCCTTCACCCTATTTCCTCTCTGCATCAACCCTGTGCTTTCTACATTCTCCGGATCTCACTTTTATTTTTCTATTACATCTTTAAAACTTTACCTACGATGTTCATTTTTCCAACATCATCCCTTTCTCATCCTTTATTTTTCTCTCTTAATTACGAAGTTTATTTTTTCCATTTTCTCTCAACTACAATGTCCATTCTTCCATCATCATCATCATCATCATCATCTCTTTCTCATCCTCTACCGTATTTCCTCTATGCAACAATCTTCCTTTCTTTGGCTGACTCCTGCCTTTTATTCTTTGTTCTAATCTTTCTCATTCTTTACCCCATTTCCCCTCCATCAACCTCGTATCTGTGTTCTCTAGGTCTCTCTCGTCTTTCTTCTATTTCGTGCCTTAACTTTTCCGTTTTATTCTCTCTCTCTCTCTCCACTTCAATTTTGCCTCCTCTTATCACCCATGACTAAGCTCTCCCTCTCTCCCATTTTAAACTCCCCTGAGGAGCCGGGTTCTCTCCACCTGCCTCCCTCCTCCCTTTCCCTCCTCCCAGTCTACCTCCCTCCCTCCCTTCCCCCCCCCCCAAGCAATCTCCCTCTCTCCGTTCGTTCCTTGTTTCTATCCACACCGCCTTTCCCTCTCCCCCTGCCTACCTCCCTCCATCCACTTGTTTCTCCTCTTCCCTCCCTCCCTCCTCCCGCTGTTTCTTTCTCTATCTCTCCCTTTCCTCCCCACCTGCCTCCCTCCTCCTCCTCCTCCTCATCATCATCATCATTATCATCATCATCTCCCGCCCTACCTGCCTCCTTTCCTAACCCCCTTCCTTCCCCCATCTTCCTCCTTACACTTCCACCCCAGATGCTTTGTTCCTCACATGATTTCCCTCTTCCTCCTTCCCTCCTCCTCTTCGTTCTCTCTCTCTCTCTCTCTCTCTGTGTCCGTGCTGAGGTGGCGTGATCAGGTAGCTGGGGGGTGGGGGGGGGAGAGGCAGACTCAGGCAGGAAGGTAACTGGATTAAGACATAAACCTTTTTGGCACCTTCACAATCTGGGGGAGGGGAAGGGGGGTGGGGGAGGGGAAGGGGGGTGGGGGAGGGGAAGGGGGGTGGGGGAGGGGAGGGGGAGGATAGGGGAGGGGGAGGAGGGAAGGGGATGGAGGAACACACAGGAAGGCGGAAGGATGGAGGAGGGAGGCAAATGAGGGAAGGAAACACTGGAAGGTAAAAAAAAAAAAGATATAAAGGATGGAAAGAAGGGAAGGAGAGAGGCAGATACAGAAGGGAAAGAGAGAGAGGAGGGAAGAACAATGACAATGAAGGAGGAGAAAGAGGGAGTAAGAGGAAGGAGGGCATGGAGGGTTAGAGGAAAAGAGCGGTAGGAGAGAGACAAAGGTAGAAGGGAAAGAGGGAAGAAAGTAGATATTGCAGATAGGAAGGATAAAGAATGAGGAAGGAAGGAATGCGGTACACTCAGGATGGACAGAAGGGAGAATGCAAGGGAAAGAAAAACGATATGATGGAGTTAGTATGGAGAGGGAGGGAAAGGACAGAGATAGAAAGAGGGAAGGAGGGAGGGAAAGAAAGGGGGCAGGAGGAAAGAAAAGAAAAAGAGGGCGCAGGAAATGAATAGAATGAGTGAAATGAGAATGAAGGGGAAGAGACGATGGAGGGAAAGAAAGAGAAAGAGGGAAAGAAAAGGAAAGAATAAAGAAACAAGAGGACAGAGAGAATAAAAACGTGAGAGAGGAAAGAAAAGAATGTGAGAGATGAAAAGAGAAAGAGTGGAGAGATATGACAAGGAGGTGGAGGCAAAGAAAAACAAAGGGGCGGAAAGAGGGAAAGACAAAGGCAGTGAGAAAAGAAAGAACTGCTAGAGAGAGAGAGAGAGAGAGAATGACAATGAGAAGAGACAGAAAAGAGGAAGAAAGGCACACAGAAAGGAGAAAGGTGGGGGAGGGAAAGAGAAGGAACGGTGAGACAGGATGCAAAGGGAGGGGAGAAGGAAAGGGAGGGGGGAAGGAAAGGGAGGGGGGAAGGAAAGGGAGGGGGAAGGAAAGGGAGGGGGAAGGAAAGGGAGGGGGGAAGGAAAGGGAGGGGGGAAGGAAAGGGAGGGGGGCAAGGAAAGAGAAAATGGGAGGGATATGGACAAAAGGGTGGGTAAAACTGGGATGAAAAGAGAGATACAAATGATGGAAGGGTTGAGAAAGGGAAATGAAGGAAAGATGGAAAGGAAAGAAGGAAAGCGGGAAAAGGAAACGGAAAGGAAGGAAAGTACAGTAACAGAAAAGAAAAATATATGAAAAAAAAGGAAAGGGAGGAGTGAGAAATAAGCAGAGGGAGAAGGAAGTGAATGGTGAGAAAACGGAAGGAAGGAAAAAGGCAGGAAGGAATGAAAATGAAGGAAACGCAAAGGAGGGAATGAGAGTGAGTGAGAGAGAGAGAGAGAGAGAGAGAGAGAGAGAGAGAGAGAGAGAGAGAGAGAGAGAGAGAGAGAGAGAGAGAGTAAAGATAGAAGACGGCTATAACAGGTGAAGGAAGGGAGGAGAGATGAAGGGGATGAACTTTGACCCTGCCCTGTTATCTTGACCTTTGACTGTTCTGAAAAAGACTCCCTCGTTCCTGTCTTACCTTCAATCATATTTAATTTACATCGGATCAAAAGCGTTTAAGAAGAAATCGAGCTTTGACCTACTCTTCTAAAACACAACACACACACACACACACACACACACACACACACACACACTTGGCTAACCCTCAACTGTTACACAAAGTTTGGTTAAAACTGGATAAACCACACACACACACACACACACACACACACACACACACACACACACACACACACACACACACACACACGAGGAGGAAAACAATACCCCGCTCGCACTATCGGGCGTGCGGGTGTAATAAAAGAGCGAAGTCGACAGCAAAGGAAAGGAAAGGAACGGAGAGGAAAGGAAAGGTAAGGAAAGGAGAGGAAAAGGGACGGAAGGAGAGGTATAAGGGGTAGATAAATGGCGGGATAAAGTAAAAAGGATGGAGGGGCTTTAGAGGATAAGTGGAGAGAAAGAAGAGGGAGAGGGAGGGAGAGGTGGGTGGTGAGGGAGGGAGGAAGATTAGGAGGAGGAGGGAGAAAGAGGAAGGGGGGAGAATGAGGAAGTAGTGATGAAAAGACGGAGGGAGGGGAATTATGAAGGGGAGTGAAGGGGGAGGAGGGGGAGATAAAGGGGATGGAAAGGAGGGAAAAAGAGGGAGGTAGGAGGAAGGAAGAAAAAAAACTTGGAAGGAAGAGGACGGATAGGGGGGAATGGAAAGGATGTGCGGGAGAAACTGACGTAGCTAAAGAAAGAGAAAAACAAAGCGAAATGAGGCAGGAAATGGAACAGAGAGAGAGAGAGAGAGAGAGAGAGAGAGAGAGAGAGAGAGAGAGAGAGAGAGAGAAATGAAGGACACACTCGGTAAAAATAATATTTCCACAGACGCTCAGGTCAACACGCACCTCGGCCTATCACAGATCCTTCCTTCCTTCCTTCCTTCTTTCCCTCCTTCCTTCATTTCCTTACTGCACACTGACTCATTCACCTCTCATTTTTTCCTAGTCATACTCATCAGATTCACTTCCAACTTCTTTCTCCCTTTCCTCTCATTTCCTTTGCTCTTTCATTCATTTCGTCCATTCCTTTATTCCTTTTCTTCGTTTCTCCATTCATTTCCTTCCTTTGTCTTTCATTATTCATCAATTTTTTTATCTTATACTTTTCATCTGCATCACTTCTACTTTCTTTCTTTCCTTTCTTCATTTTCTTCAGTAACCTACATCATTCCTTATAATATTCTTCATTTCCTTCACTCTCCCTCTTCTCTTCATTTCCTGTATTCACATCTCCTTCAGTCATTCACCTTTCATTTCCTTCCTTAAATACCCATCATCTCAACTCTTTTTCTCCCTTCCTTGCTTCCTTCATCTCTCCTTCCTTCCTACCTCTCCACGTCTTCTTAACCTCTTTCCCTCACCTCTCTCTTTCATTTTCTTACCTGCTTCCCTTCTTCACTATTTTTTCCTCTCTTTCCCTTATCTCTCCTTCCTTCCAATCACCTTCCCTACCACCTAATCCTTTTATGACACTTCTCTTCATCATCACCTCTATTACTAGCACCATGTCACTAGCACCAACACTATCACCACTCTCACTCCTATTTGCAAACTCCTCATCACAAAATTTACTTCCACTATCCATCATCCTCGCTATCACCACCTGTCACCACCACTATCATCGTCCTTCACCACCTCACCCCTATCACCACCACCTCTAACACCACCACCTACCAGCCCCAAATATCACCATGTCATCACTACCATTTATCACTAAATAACATCCCCAACTATCACCACTACATAACACCACGTCAATCATCCTAGCACCTCCTCCCCAACTATCACCACCTCGATCACCACTACTCCTTATCATCCCAAACTGATAACACCTCTACAACTACAGCCATTATCACCCCTCCTAACACCAACAGACCTTTATCACCATTTCGATCCTTATCACCACAGCTAAAATCACCCCCACCGACACCAACAACCCTTCATCATTACCTCTCATCACCGTTATCACCACCTACATCACCACTATCATCACCATCTATCACCAGAGGGAGGGGGGGGGTGTTGAGGAAGCCAGCCCAGCAAACTCGATTCTCCACAATTAGTGTCCGTTTGTCCTTCCCCCTACCCCACACCCTGCCAATACCGTGTGTGTGTGTGTGTGTGTGTGTGTGTGTGTGTGTGTGTGTGTGTGTGTGTGTGTGTGTGTGTGTGTGTGTGTGTGTGTGTGTGTGTGTGTGTGTGTGTGTGTGTGTGTGTGTGTGTGTGTGTGTGTGTGTGTGTGTGTGTGTGTGTGTGTGTGTGTGTGTGTGTGTGTGTAAAGAGCACGATCACACAACACGCGCACACAACCATAAGCATGCCATGACTACAAACATGAGAGTAAAAAAACAAATTAATACTAATGCTATACCAACACAAAACACACACACACACACACACACACACACACACACACACACAGCACCAGACTGGTTAATACACAGGCAAAGACCCAAAACACACAAATAAATAAACACCTACCAGAGAGAGAGAGAGAGAGAGAGAGCAACAAAGCAACATCAGTGGCCCTCAAACCAACCCTTCCCTGACCCCCTCCGACCCTCCCCTAATTTAAATGCCCCTCATCCATCCCCGCCTCCGATAATAGGGGTGGGGGGAGGAGGGGGAGGAGGAGTAGGGGAGCGAAAGGGAGAGGGAAAAAGGGTAGGAGAGGGAAGAGGGTAGGAGAGGGAAGAGGGGAGGAGGGGGGGAGGGAAGACGGAGGAAATGGCTGGAAAGGGGCTAGGGGGATGGTGTGTGTATGGAGGGGGCGAGTGATGGGGGTAAAGAAGGGTGGAGGGGAAGGAAGAGGGAAGGGAAGGGAAGGGAATGGAGAAGGGAGGGGTGATGGTGGAAATTGCAAGATGGGAAATGCATGAATGGGAAAAGGGGGAGAGAGAGAAAACTAAAGAAATGGGTGAGGGAGGAGACAAGGGAAAGTAATGACAAGGGGAAGACGGTAAGGCACAAGGTGTCTGGAGGGCAAGAATGTGAGAAAGAGGAGAGGAAAGAGAGAACGGAGGGTGAAGAGAATGGAAGGGGTGAGGAGGAGGGTGTGTGATGAAGGGGTGAGGAGTAGAGAGAACACAGGAGGAACAGAAAAGCGTGCAGAGAAAAATGGGGGAAGAAGAAAAAGGAAGGGAATAGAATGGGGTGAGGCAGATTGAGAGGAAGAAAAAGAAGGAAGGAAGGAATGGAGGTGAGGGAGGGGACAGGTGCAGGGAATGACAAAGAAGAGAGAAGATGGGCAGGAGTAAAGTAAGAATCTATAATGAACGAGAGAAAAAGGTATATGAGAATTACTAATGCAGAGTATAGAAATGAGTGAAATGGGTGAAACTGGCATTAGAAAAAGATAAAGGTATAAAAAAAAGAAAATGGGATTTGGAAAAGTCGGGATGAGGAATGAAAAATGGAGAGAGAGAGAGAGAGAGAGGGGGGGGAGGAAGGCAGCAGGCTTAGGGGGGATTTTGTTCTTAGTTGTCCATCCCTCCCTTCCCCTCCTCTCCCCTCCCTCCCCTCCCTACACCTCCCCTAACCCAGCCCTCCTGAAATACCTTGCCATCCCTCCCCTGGGGCCTCACCCTTCCCCTTCCAGCCCTTTCCAGCTCTGATCAGACTTCGACTTTTTTTTTTTTTTTTTTTTCTTAAGTTCCTATAGCGACTCTCTCTCTCTCTCTCTCTCTCTCTCTCTCTCTCTCTCTCTCTCTCTCTCTCAGCACACTCTGACAGTTCTCTCTCTCTCTCTCTCTCTCTCTCAGCACACTCTGACAGTTCTCCAGTCACTTTTATCCTCTGTCCAACCTCTTTCAGCGTTTAGTACTCCAGTTCTGTCCATTTGTTTGTTTCATCTCTTCATCCTTTTTTTTTTTTAGTCCCTCGCGGCATTTCTCTACTTTTGTGTGAGTGTGTGTGGGGGGGGGGGTCCCAAATCTACTCCATCCCTTCCCAGCTCTCCCATCTCTCATACAATACTGCTTCTCCCATCCCAAGCCTTGCCCATCTATTCCAAACCTTTACCAGTCCCTTTCCATCACAACCACCTCCTACTCAGTTATTCTCAGCCATCCTATGCCATCCTTAGCCCTAACAATCCAGTCCTAGCTCGTGCCGTGCCCACCAATTCCTTACTCTATCCTCCCGTTAGTTATTCCCAGCATATTCCATTCCCACCCCTTTCAACTCACTTCCAGCCCTTTTCCTATCTGTTCTTGGATAATTCCCAGCAACTTACCCAATCTTTCCCATTAATTCTTGACATTCTCCTCATTCTTAGCCTCCTCCATTTCACTTAGCTCATTCCCCTGGCTTACTTAGTCCGTTTAACAGATGTTCTAGATTATTCCAAGCCCTCTCCCTAAACATTTCCATACCTTCTGACATTCATTCCCTTTCCTTCTGACAGTCACTCCCTTCCCCTCTCACAACCATTCCCATCCCCTCTCACAGTCATTCCTAGCTATTATCAGCCCCTTTTACTGTCTGTTCTTATCCACACATGGTTCACTGAAAGACCCGGACTTCTCAACTGAGGAAGACTGATGGCCAGAATAAACCCCTCTTCACGCTGGTCAAGTACGAGTAGGGAAGGGATGTTTGTAGAGACGTTTGTGAAAATCGAACTGTTGTAATGACTGTATGTGCCGGAGACAACTGTTAATAGTATGAAAACAGGGTGAGAACAGACACTGGGATTGAGAAAGAGACACTACAAGCCCTAAATTAAATGCTCGCCGTGCCTTGGTTTCGAGCCCAGACCCAGGAACACTACGGAAGGAGAGAAGCACACGATACCACTAAGCCACCATCACACCTTCGACAGACACGTTATTCTTAGCTATTCATATCCCATTTACAACTACACTATTCCCAGCCCCTTTCCCCTGCCATTCCCAAGCATTTTCAGCCACTTCTCTAATTCCTATTCCATTCCCATTATTCCCCAACCATTCCCAGCCCCTTTCCCCAACCACTCCCAAACATTCCCAGTAATTCCTGTCCCATTTCCATTATTCCCCAACCATTCCCAACCCGTTTCCCCAACCATTCCCACAGCCACCTATCTTAATTCCTACTCCATTCCTATTATTCCCCAACCATCCCCAGCCCCTTTCCCCAGCCATTCCCCGTCCGGCAGCAGCGGTGAATTTCCCTATCGCCACTTCTGACAGCCTCACCCCTGTTGCTGTCTCCATAACTCTGCTTTATCTGTCTCTCGCTGCCTCCCCTCCTTTCTCCCCGCATGCCTCTCGCCCTCCATGCGTTCTCCCTTATCTTTCGCCTTCCTCCAGTACCACCACCCTCCCCCTGCAACCCCTCCCACTCCACCCTCCATCGTCTCTCTCTCTCCCGGCTCCCTCTCTCCCTCTCTTGCTTTCCTATCCTTATCTTCAGCTCATAGAATTAGATATCATAGGCTAACGAACAGCCCTGTAAGGAACAATACGTCTGTTGCTGTTTGAGTTCCTTTGTACTTTATACTCCACCCTATCTCCCCATTCCTCCTCCTCCTCCTTTCAACCCATCTTCTGCTTCTCGATATACCGTCTACCTCCCATTCTTCACTCCCACATTCTCTCCTTCCTCCTCCCTCCTCCCTCTCCTACCACCTCCTCCTCCTCCTCCTCCTCTCTAGTTCCTGTTATCATCTTTTTTGCATCCTTCTCGTTAATTTTCCCTCAACTTTTCCCGTCAGTATGCAATCTCATTTTTCTTTCGGCCATTCACGTCCTTCTTCCAAGACCCTTCTATAGTTACTCCTATTACCATCATTTTCCCTTCACTACCTCCCCCAGTGAAGATGCAGGTGGTTATGCATTCACCCTCTTTGTTTTTATGCATGTCTGTCCTTAAAATCTCAAAAAGTTAATCGGATATGTGGGTTATGGCACCAAGGAAGAGTTTATTAAATTTTGGTGGACATCTGAGTGGTCTGATAAAGGCGATGCTGGAGGTATGCGCTCTCGGAATGCACTTAACTCTTCTGTCATGCGTTTCCCTTCTCTAGTTACACTTAATTCAGTCATCGTCTATTTGTCTTCATGGGCTGTCTGTTATTCTTCTCACATTTCGACTCCTCCAGTGTTCTAGGTGAAGATTAGGACTTAGTAAAAATGTATTCTCTACTGTACTAACCTCGCGCGATCGATAGGTGTAAATCACAGCCTTCTTCATCTATCCTCCACCTCCACCCATCAGTATTCATGTCTCCATTTTTCATCTACATTCTGCCCATTTACTCTTCCAGCCCATCATCATCACCACTACCACCATCATCATCATCATCATCATCATCATCATCATCATCATCATCATCACCACCACCACCACTGTTTTGGTTTCTATCACCATCATCATCATCACTGTTTTGTTTCTAGTTTCCTCAGTTCTTCCCATCCTGTTTTCTCCCACCTGTCGCCACTTGCATCTTCTCTCCCCTCTCTAACTCTTCCTCCCCCATCATCTCAATTTCTCCTATAATCATCTTATTATTTTTTGGCATTCGGCTCTAACTTGCATATATTTGGATTTTTTTTTTTCATTTTTATACAGCAATTATTTTTCTTTTACCCTCTAGCATAACCTATTACCATCATCTTATATTTTTTTCTTTTTGCTGTGTCTTTTTCCATTTTCTTTTCGTTGATAACTCTCATGTTTTTAGCTGTTCCTATTTTTTCAATTACCATTTTTTCCTTCATTCAGCACCCATTACAATTATGGTTCTCTCTCTCTCTCTCTCTCTCTCTCTCTCCCGCCGCCACAATTACCGCAATCACCGCTCCCACAACTACCACCATCACCCCCAACTTTAGTACCAGCATAACTACCACCCTTCCCCCGCTACCACCACTTAACACACTCATCACCCCACCTACCACCATCCCATGCAACCACTACCACTCCTCACCACACCACTATCATCACAACCACGTCAACTATTAGGACTACTACTATTCATCACTACTACAACTATCAACTCCACTTCTATTATATCTATCACTATACCACAACTTTATATATCAAGACTTTATCTATCCTTATATATTTCTTAACACTCCTTTATACTCTGCCATAAAGCGGAATCGATTTGCAGACGATTAAGTTTCTGTTCTTATACTTTAATTTTAGGTTGCTTATTCTGAAAAAGGTAAGGCTCTAAGATTTGACACATTAAACTTTCTATGTTACAAATAATAGTACGGTACTTTATATACATTACGACATTGTACATTACATACAGAAGACTTCTATAAGTATATTCGTGAACAGTATAAAAAAATTACCAGATCAAGCACCACCACTTTCATAACTGCTACTACTACCACTATCTTTGCCATCAGAGGTACAAATACGATACCATTCCTTACCCTCCACCATCCTTCATCCACTCTTGCCACCAACACAACAGCCATTATCTTACCTCAACAGCTTGCATCCCTCAACCACTCCGAACATCCACCGTGTCTCAGCCACCATCACCAGCACTAACAATCATTACCACAACAATCACAAACATCTTTCACTCACTCTCAACAACCACAAACATCCTTCACGCATCCCCACATACATTCACCCCGACAACAACCAACATCATTCAGCCATCACCACACCAACCACCACCACTACCACCATCACTCACCCAGAACCCACCCACAACCAGTCAGCTCAACCCAACCAGCCTGAGCCATGGACAGGAGCTCGTCACCAGCCTAACAAACAATTAGACCCAGTGACGCCCTTCTATCGACCCACTCCACCCTGCCCCACCTCATCCATCCCCACTCCACCCCGCCCCATCCTTTCCGACCCCACCCAGTCCTACCCCACCCCTCCTGCCTCGTGTCTTCCATGGCCTCCCCCTCCCGCTCTCCCCTCCTATTTTCGTCTCTCACCACTCCTATTCTCATTTTTTCGTTCTTCCAGTATTTTATTTTTCCCTGTCCCTCCTCCTTTTCTCCTTAACGCTCTCTTCTTCCTCCCTCTCCCCTTTCCTTCTCTCTGTTCTTCCCCCTCTTCTCCTGTTCTCCACGTACTTCTCCTTTCCCTTTCTTTCTTCCTCCTCCTCACATCCTTCTTCCTCCCCTCCACTCTCCTTCCGCGCACCCTTCCCCCTTCTCTCCCCCCACCCACCCTTCTTTGTTTTGTCCGGCATTTATCAACATCATGTAGGCTTATGCTATTCTTCTTTTCTTCATTCCTTTTTGCATTTTGACCCTTTTTTCTTATGACATTCCCTTTTCTGCTTACATTAGTCTCTCTCTCTCTCTCTCCTCTCTTTCTCTCCCAACGAACATTCAGCTTAAATGCCCTTCATGTTTGTCTTCAGTTACACACTCCTTTATTCTTCTTTTATCCTGTCAATATCACTCAGTTTACCTGTATTTACCTGTATTACTCTTTAAATTTTCTTCCCTAGTGTGTATAATTATCGTAACCATAAGACGCGAATAAAAAACGAAAGGAGGTAAATGGACTAGAACCAATGCACGAAATATTATGACAAGACAACGACACTCACTGAAAACCCAAGCATTCTTAGAGTGGTTAGTGTTCAGGGCAAGCCAGGTTTTCGTTCAGGGAGGCCCACCTGTCTTGTGTTCACCTGGGCGAGTTGGTACTTGG
>NC_136971.1:13551100-13558600 GCF_032717465.1 Coenobita brevimanus | reverse complement strand
TTCTTCCCTTTCTTCCATCTTCCTCTTCCAAACGCACAGCCGCTCCATTCTCATTTCCTTGCCTCTTTCCTCAGTTTTATCTCATCTCTCCCTCATTCCTTGTCTTTTTTTCCCTTTGTCATCTCTCTTTCCTTGATTTTATTTCCATCTTCTTTCTGTAATACCTTTCTTCATCCCATACCTCACATTCGCACATTCTCTTTTTGTCGTCTTCGTTTCTCAGTTTCACCTTCTTGCTTTCTCTCGTCTCTCTCACGATTTTTTCACTGTACCATTTTTCTCTTCCCCGTTACTTGCATTTCTTTTCCTCCCTCATCACTCTCACTTCCTACCGTTTCCCATTCCTGTTACTTCTCCTTTCCCTTCTTCCCTCCAAATTCCTGCCCCTTCCCCTTTTTCAGTTCCCTTTCTATCCCACCCCACCCTTCTCCCACCCTTCATTATTTCTCCTTTCAATCCCCCTCCCCTCTCCTTTACAAGCTTCGTCTCATATTTCCTCTTTTCCTCTCTCCTCTTTTTTCCACCATCTCTGCTCTTCCTCTCTCCCCCCCTCTTCCCTTCTCTCACCCTCGCTTTCTATCTCCATATCTCCCTGTCTCCCATCTCCCTATCTCCTCCTCCTCCTACCTCTATTTCCTATTTTCCCTCTCGTTTCCCCTCTTATCTCCCATCTCTTCCTCTTTTTCCCCTTTCCACTTCACTCTCTCTCTTCCCCTTCCTCTCATATCCGTATCTCTCCCCCTCCTTACCTCCCCTATCTCTCCCCTCCTCTCCCCTCTCTCTCCCCTCACTCCCAACAAAGATAAATGTGAGTGTCGATAGAGCGGATGATAGGGAGGGGATAGTTTGGGTGATGTACGGGTGGGATAGGGAATGAGAGAGAGAGAGAGAGAGAGAGAGAGAGAGAGAGAGAGAGAGAGAGAGAGAGAGAGAGAGAGAGAGAGAGAGAGAGAATATGCCCAGAAGAAAAAGTGAAATCGTCTCCCCCTCTCTCTCTCTCTCACACACACACACACACACACAAATACCGAAAAAGGTCAGGCGGTGAGGGACTCCAATAAGACTAATACCAGCCTTTGATGTTGACTAATGGGAGAAAATACCCCATCAACAGACATCAATACCAGCTGTTAGGTAGTTGGAATTACACTAACTCACCTAAACTAACAACACAGCTGGTTCATGATTAAGTAGCTAACCACCATCATTGTGGCTAAGAATAAATTAAACTATTATCAAGTAAATCCATTAAATCATCATCATCATCATCATCAACTAACCATACACAGAGCAACCCCAATCCATAGCATCATCATCATCATCAAATAAACACACACACAGTAACACCATTCCAGATCCACTCATCATCATCATCATCATCGTCATCATCGTCATCATCATCATCATCACCATGTCCCCTCAAGCCAGCATAGACTACACTAAAACCACTCCCATCCCCCACCATGCAAACACCCCTCCCCCCTCCCCTCCCTAGTTAAACATAGTGAGCATAAATCTCTACAGCTGAACATATCCACTTCCATTTCAGCCTGGGTCTAGGGGTGAGGGTTGGGGACGGGGAACGGGGGATTGGAGTGGGGTTAGGGGTGTGTGGGCGATGGGGGAGGGGGATGGGGGAGGGGGTGCGGGGGAGGGGGGAGGGGGTTAGGGAGGCAGGGGTCAGGGATGATTTACGGCTGGGGTGTATATCGCTGCTAATATTCCGGTTGAAAGAGGTGTTTCAAAAAGGGGTTCATTCAGTGTGTGTGTGTGTGTGTGTGTGTGTGTGTGTGTGTGTGTGTGTGTGTGTGTGTGTGTGTGTGTGTGTGTGTGTGTGTGTGTGTGTGTGTGTGTGTGTGTGTGTGTGTGTGTGTGTGTGTGTGTGTGTGTGTGTGTACCTGAATAACTTGTGAGCATTTACTTAAGTTTACACGCGAATTCCTCTACATGCAGCGTGTGCGTCTGGAGTGCAGCGTATGTCTGTGGGTGTCTGTGTACGTATATCGGTCTACATTTACAAGGACGGACACACACACACACACACACACACACACACACACACACACACACACACACACACACACACACACACACTTTATACGTCCCCTCACACCTCACTCTCTACGCCACTTTGTCTCTGCCTTTGTAAAAACTTTGTCAATATCCGTCTCTTTAATTCCATCCTCTCTCTCTCTCTCTCTCTCTCTCTCTCTCTCTCTCTCTCCTCTTTCATCACTCTCTCCCCCTCCCCCTTTTCATTCTCTCTGTCGTCTTCTCTCATTCCTCTTTCATTATTGCTTTCATCTGTTCTCTCTCTGTCTCTCTTTCATCACTATCTTTCCCCTCCCACTTTCATTCTCTTTGTCTTCTTCCCTCATTCTTCTAGACTCTCTCTCTCTCATTGTCTTCTTCCCTCATTCTTCTTTCATCAATGCTTTACTCTCTCTCTCTCTCTCTCTCTCTCTCTCTCTCTCTCTCATCATCCTTTTTATCGCCGTCACTTCCTGTCTCCCTCACCTCTCCCCTACCTTCCACCCCTCAACCATATTCCTCCATTTACCAACCACCTTATTATCACCTCCTTCCTTATTTCACCTCCTCCTCCTCCTCTTCGTCTCTCCCCCTGTCTCCACGCCCTTCAACCATATTCTTCCCTCTCCTCATTATTCTTCTCCTCCACCTCCCTTCTCTCCCTCTTTCATCCCCCTACCTCCACCGCCCCTGCCTTTCATTTTTTCCCTCTCGCCTCTCCAAATGACACGAGAGAAAAGACAAGAATGGCAGAAGTTCCCGGCTATCACAATAATACCTCCCTCTATCGTTTTATCTATATTGTTCCGCCCTAACTCTCCCTACGTCACCCTACCCAAGCCTTTCCATAACCTTTCCCTGTTCTACCCTGCCCTGCTTTGCCCTGCCCTGGCCTGCCTAGCCCCAAGATTTTTGTTTTCCCCTGCCTTGCCCTTTCCCGGGTCTTACAAGTGTCTTCCACCCCTGTCTCTCCTGATCTCCACCTGCCCCAGCCCTAATATCTTCCTACCTTGCCCTCCCCTGCCCTGCCCAAGCAACTCCCTTACCTACTCCGCCCTACTCTGTCCTACCCTACCCTTTCTCAGTCATACTAGGGGTTATCTAATTCTGTCCCATCCTGACCTGTACTACCTTGCCCTGCCATGCCCTATTTCAGCCTCATATTTCCCTTCGCCTCTTTTCCCCATCGAATCTCTTACTTCTACGTCTTTGCCTCTCCCTGCCCCATGCTGTTTCGCAGTTCTGCAACACCTCGCCTCGCCCATACCTAACCTGCTGTGCCCTTCTCTCTCCTTGTCCTTTCCTCTCTCTGTCTCATCCTGCCTCCCCAACCCACCTCATTTTCCCCAACACTTTCTCACCACATCCCAGCCATCCTTCCTCACCCTGCTTCTCTCTGTCTCACCCTTCCTTGCACTCTTCACTCCGTTTTCCACTACCCGACCCTATTCTGCACCACCCTGCCCTATTCTGGCTCACCCATACTCACCCTGCCTAACCCTGTTCTAGCGTGCCCTACACTGCCTGCCTCACTTTCCCCAGTACTGTCTAACCTCCCTCCCTCTTTGTCTTTCTCATCATGACAACTATCCTTCACTATTCCAGCCACTCTTTCTTATCAGTCTTATTTCAAGCCTCTCCCGCCCTGTACCTCTTCACCCTATCCACCTCACCCCATTTACCCTCATTAATTTACCTTTCCATACCTTGTTCTACCCTACTTTAATATACAATCATAACCTATCCTGCGTTATTTATTCTACTCTACTCTACTTTATTCTACCATATACTACCCTGCTCTACCCGAGGCGTGAGACAGGCCAGAACAAACAATGACTCCCTTTATTTTGACACCAGCCGCCACAATCACAAGGACGGAGACAGGCAAAAGAGGCAGGGAGGGAGGGAGGGAAGACAGAAGGCAGGGAAGGAGGGAAGGAAGGGAGGAAAGGGAAGGGAAGGAAGAGGCGGAGGAAAGGAAGGAAGACGGAGGGAAGGAGGGAAAGCAGAGAGGCGGCTTAAATGGGGAAAAGGACGTGAAGGAGAAGCAAAAGGAAGGAGGGACGCAAGTGAAGAAAGGGCTGTAGGGAAGGAAGACAGTGAAAAGCAGGAAGCGATGAGGGAGCGAGGGAAAGGGAAATGAGGGAGAGAGGGCAGATGCGAGAGAGCGAAGGAGGGAAGGGATGATGAAAGAGAGGGAAGGCATGAGGAAAGAGGACGTGAAGGAGGCAGTGTGAAAGAGAGGGAAGTGAAGAGGGAGAAAAGAAGTTAACTGAAGGAGAGGAAATAAAATGAAGATAGGAGAAACGAGGAAGTGAAGGAAGGAAGGAGGGAAGGAAGGAAAAGGAGGAAAGAGGGACTGAAACAAAGGAGACTGGGGAAAGAAGTGAATATGGAGGAAAATAAAGAGGGATGAAGAAGGAAGATGGGATGAGAAGAAGGAAAAAGGGGAGAAAGGACGGGAAGAAGGAAGACAAAGGACGGGAAGAAGGAAGAAAGAAAAAGGGACGGGAAGAAGGAGGAATGGAGAGAGACCGGGAAGAAGAGAGGATGGGAGAGAGAGGGTGATGAGGGACCGAAGGAGAGGGAAAAATGGAGAGGCAAGAACAATGGAACGGAGGACAAGGGAAGCCAGGGAAGGAAGTTGATGAAACAAGGGAGAGAATGGGAGGGGGGGAGGGAGAGGGGAAGAGAAAGGGAAGGGGAAAGAGAAAGGGAGAGACGGAAAGAGGGAGAGAGAGGAAAGGAACACAAACGGAAAGAATTACATGAAGAACAGAAGCTGCAAAAGGGAAGGGAAGAATATAGATTGAAAAACAAATATACATATATCCATGCATTATTATATATACTGATACACATACACATATACATAATACGTCTAAATCTCTCCATCTATCTACCTACGTATCTGTATCTATCTATTTATCTATCTATCTAGCTAGAGAGAGAGAGAGAGAGAGAGAGAGAGGATTAAAAATGTGGCATGAGGAAATTCCATCAAATCCTCTCCCCTCTCCCCTTGTCCCTCCCCTCTCTCCCTTCTCCCTCCCTTTCTCCCCTTTCCCTCTCCAAGCTCCACATCTCCCTTCCGCTCTCATGTTATCAACTCGCTTTTTTCCCTCTTCTTTCCCTCTTCTCCGTATCCTTTCTCACTCCTCCTCTCATTGTTCCTCTATCCCATTATTTCCTCTCCCTCTGTGTGTGTGTGTGTGTGTGTGTGTGTGTGTGTGTGTGTGTGTGTGTGTGTGTGTGTGTGTGTGTGTGTGTGTGTGTGTGTGTGTGTGTGTGTGTGTGTGTGTGTGTGTGTGTGTGTGTGTGTGTGTGTGTGCTTTGTCTGTCTCTCATTCATCCTACTCTCCACCGCCTCTCCTTCCCTTAAACTCCCCTCTCCCCACCCCCTCCCCAAACTTTCTCCCCCCAGACGTCCTCTTCAGGGGAGTTTCTTGCGGCGGGGAGAATATCTGAAAGGGAGGCTCTCTGGGAAACTTTTTAGGGGAGGGGGAATTAAGTCCAAGTTGGTATAATTGTTTTCTTTCCTCCCCACCTCCATTTTCTGCCCCCGACGTGGATGGAGACGAAGAAAAAAGAAGTATTATACGATCTGATGAGGGACGAAGAAAAAAGTGTTATATAATATGAAGAGGAGTCTTTTCTTGCGATATGATGCTCTGTTTTTTTTTTTTTATCGGTGATGATAGTGGTGAGAGGCAGGCTTTTGTCAGTAAGTGATTTTAAAGGTGACATTAACTAATTTTGCTAGTGTCAAAGATGCCGCTATAAATTAATAATAATACGATAATAATAATAAGAGCTCTGAGTGCGCATACCTTCGCCAATGCCATTACCATTAAAAAGAATCCTGATCCGCCCCCCCAAATTAATCAATTCTTTCTTGGTTCACGGCCTACATCTCCATAAAATTTCACTGAAAACCATTAAGAACTTTTAGAGATAGTGTGCGGGATACTCCGAATCTGGATCTGGATCCAGACCAAAATTTAATCATTTCTTCCTTGGCCCAAGGCCCACCCTTCCACAAAATTTCATCAAAATCCGTTCATAACTCTTTGAGTAATCCCACATCAGGATCCGTGGATATAAGATCCGGATCCGGATCCACCCCCAAATTTAATCAATTCTTTCTTGGTCCATGGACCACCTGTCAGCATAATTTCATTGAAATTAAAGGAGAATTTTTGGAGATACTGTGCTGGATCCTCCGGATCCGGATCCAGATCCGGCTCCAAATTTAATCACTTCTTCCCTGGCCCATGGCCCACCTTTCCACAAAATTTTATCAAAATCTGTCCACAGCTTTCTGAGTAATCCTACTAACAAACAAACAGACAAACAAACCAATGCGGGATAAAAGAACCTCCTTGAAGGAGGTAATAATACCAAATAGCCCACTATAAATTAAACACAAAACAATCATAATAAGTATCATGTTATCCTTAATTCGTAAATAGTTATGATGAAAATGACAACAAAAGTGATTCCCATCACAAAAATGATTATATGGATAATTAAAAACTTAAAAACAAAGAGTAAAACAATTCTCTCTCTCTCTCTCTCTCTGGCTTCCAGAATTTACTGGCATTTCTCACTTTTTCAATCTTTTCCTCTGCTCTCCCTCCTCCATCTCTTACAATTTCTCTCCCCTCTCTCCCATCATACCTTCCTATTTCCCTTCCCCCTTATCACGTTTGCCACTCCTCCCTCTCCCTCTCCCTCCCCCTCTCTCTCTCTCTCCTGGCCCTCAACCATCTAAGCCTCTCTTTTCATTCTCCTCTAAGGTACGATATTTCAAGTCAGTTCAGTCAGTCTTTCTACAGCTGAGTAAAATCATCTGACGTTAGCCTGATTAAAAAAGAAAAAGAAATAACGAACTATAGACAATGTTTCCATGTTCTTATCCTCTCTGTTCTTCCTTCATTTTCCTTTCCTGATTTACTTTCCTCGTCAATTTTCTCTGTTTTCTTCCCTCTCCGTATTTCGAGCCTTCCTCTTCTCTTGCTTCTCTTCCCCTTTCGTCCCAGACCATCTAATCAGTTCTTCATTCCCTCCTCCTCTTTACCTCTCCACCTGTCTCCTCTTTTCTTCCCTTTTCTTTCTTCTCTCGCCTCTCCTCTTTTCATCCTCTCTCCTTTCCCCTCTTCTCTAAGCTCTCTCTCCTCTCCTTTCTGATTTCCTCTTTACCATTCTCCCTCTAATCCCATCTGTTGCACATCCCTATCTCTCTTTTCTTTTCTTCTTTCTCTTTCCCTCCTCTTATCTCTTACTTCTCCTCTTCTATGTCCTCTACCTCTCCTCTTACCCCATCAAACCTACTCTAGCCTTATCTTTTACCCATCCTTTCTTATCATCTTTCCCTTTCCCTCCTCAAGCTTACCTCTTACCTCTCCCCTTCCATGTCCTCTTTTCTTCCCCTTCCATCCTCCCTCCTCTTCCTTACTTCTTACCTCT
>NC_136971.1:13546100-13548600 GCF_032717465.1 Coenobita brevimanus | reverse complement strand
CGTACAAAAGGATATTAACCAGCCACATCCAAAAATAAATCGCAAAGGAAGTAGTGTTAGGGAGTCTCCTTAATCGAAAAGAATACTGGTCCTTTATCACGTTAAGCTACACTTCATTCATCCATTAAGATCACTCATCAGTTGGTTTGTTTCGTCAATTTTCACACCTCGCTTATTCACTCATTGACATACACACGGTCGGTCAAATATCCTGCTCTCCCTGCCATTTCTTGTGTGTTACGGGGACGGCTCGGGCAGCGTTACTAGTGTCTAAAGTACATTATCCCCACCGATAATAATAATAATAATAATAATAATAATAATAATAATAATAATAATAATCACTGGTACAATTTTCATATGCCAAGCTAGCCCCGTCACAGGCTGCGTCATTTCAACACCTATGGATAACTTGCTCCCACGCCCACATCAGCAGACTGAGCCGTTCCCGCAACATACGAGAACTGGCAAAACATGGGGGGGGGATACGGATCACCCTGTACATTCATCCCCACCCTCCACACCGACCCTGCCCGCAACCACTCACGTGTACATCCATTCCTCCACCCTATTCACGCTATTCACTCTACCCTATTCATAACATTCATTTTACTAAACACATGCCATTCATTCTACCCTATACATGCCATTCATTCTACCCTATCCACGCTAGTCACTCTACTGTACGTGACCACACCATCTACACAGTCTCCTCCACCCTTTGATCAAAACACCTCCTTGCTCTATATTTTTTACGATTCTTCATACCTGTTTACCTGGCCCACCTAAAGACTTTCCTTATGTTCCTTAACCTCAAAGTAATGTCTTGGTATTTTCTCGCTATCTCAAAATGACTTTTTTCACATCAGGATTGACCCTCGTAGTACATGTGGTTTTATTATTATTATTATTATTATCATCATTATTTCTTAATATCAATGTCATACCAGCTTCACATAGACTCTTATCATATCATGTTTCTAATCCTTATCTAGCTACAATGTAAATCCGCAAACTTTTTTTCTCTCTTCGTCTATGCCTCATCATCCCTCCCATTTCTTCCATATTCCACCTCACTCCCCTATCTTCACTCCCGAGTCTTCTCTCCTGAGCTTCTCTTTCCTCTTCCCTCTCCCTCTTCGCCTCTTTTCTCCTTTCTTCCACTTTCTTCCTTCATAACCTGATTTCCTTTTCCTACATTCTTCTTCCTCCCTACCTCCTTTCTCCTTCCAGTGCACAACCTCCTCTATAATTCCTCCGTTCTCTCCCTCCTTTCCTTTTCCCTCATCTGCCTCTCTCCTCTCCCTTCCTTTCCTCCAGTCTCTCCCCTCCCATCTCCTCTCTCCCTCCCCTCTTTCTTTCTCCATCCAAAGCACAACCTCCCTCATATTTCCTCTCTCTCTCTCTCTCCTCCGTTCTCCCTCTCCCTCCCTCAAAAATGGGAGAGAGGAATGTGTGAGGTGACGGCGAGAGAGTGATCGATTTTATGTCAAGGGGAGGAAAAGAGGGAGGGAGGGAGGGAAAACACGAGAGAGAGAGAGAGAGAGAGAGAGAGAGAGAGAGAGAGAGAGAGAGAGAGAGAGAGAGACGTAACAGTTATTCTCCTTCACTTTTCCCAACTCTCTCTCTCTCTCTCTCTCTCTCTCTCTCTCTCCTACCCACCCACCTCAAAACATACCTTAACCCCTTCAAATCAGATTACTTAAAACCAAATTATTTTTACTCCCAAAGAATTTTCCCCACGTTAACAAACTCTCCTAATTTTGAAAGAGGATAATAAAGGCCGTTATCTTATCAAAGGCACCTGTATGTACCAAAAATAAAAAAATGTACGTCATCGGGTTGAAGGGGTTGGTTCCAGCCTACTGACCTTTTAGCCTCACCCCACTTACTTCCGGCCTACACACCTGCCTACTCACCAAGCCTACTCAATTGCTGTGATATATCATTTTTGGTCTGCCTACCTTTTTTATCTATCCCTATTGCACCTTCATCTACTGTCCTGTTTGTACACCTACCTTCCTGCCTACCGACCTACCTGCTTAAGAATATACATACATACGGAAAGAAACGTTATACATGTAAGACAAAAAACATAACCTATTAACCAACAGTACCTACCTACCTACCTACCTAGTGCCTACCTACCTCCCTTTCTACTTCACCCACCTACCTACTTACCTCCCTTTCTACTTCACCTACCTACCTAGCTATCAATCTCCCTACCTACATCTCCACTTACCTACCTATCTACCTTCCTCGTTGCATATTTCGCAGTCAACTAATCTTTCTACTCCTCTAGCAAGCTGCTTACCATTCAGCTCACTCACCCACAAACCCACCTACCTACCTACCTACCTATTTACCTCCATGAGAGAGAGAGAGAGAGAGAGAGAGAGAGAGAGAGAGAGAGAGAGAGAGAGAGAGAGAGAGAGAGAGAGAGAGAGAGAGAGAGAGAGAACGTATGCATTACTGGCGTGTCTGTCTATGGAGAGGTGAA
>NC_136971.1:13451100-13543600 GCF_032717465.1 Coenobita brevimanus | reverse complement strand
GCCATCAAGTAAACCAACCAATCTATTTATTTATTTATTACACAACCAGTCAACCTATCTATCTATCTATCTATCTTCTATCTATACATCTATCTAACTTTCTCGTAGGCCTAATTTCCTCAATCATTCCTCATCCCTGTCGATTTTGATGCATGTCTAGGCCTATTGCACCGATCAGTCAATTTCTCTGTGCCTACCTGTCTACCTCTCTCTCTCTCTCTCACACACACACACACACACACACACACACACACACACACACACACACACACACACACACACACACAGCACCCTGGTTTCTCACATCCGTTCCATTTCCTTTCCTTCCTCCCTCTCTCTCTCTCTCTCTCTCTCTCTCTCTCTCTCTCTCTCTCTCCGCCTAAATTATACATATACAGTTATACATTGTGGAATAATGGAGATCGTGCATGTGAATAATAGATGTGTCTTTAATTCTGAGAGAGAGAGAGAGAGAGAGAGAGAGAGAGAGAGAGAGAGAGAGAGAGAGAGAGAGAGAGAGAGAGAGAGAGAGGTACAAGGAAGGATACACAGAATATGAACAGAAAGAAGAGGAGAGAAGAATGAGGAGAGGAGAATGGGTAAAAGGGGTAGGGGAAGAAGAGGATAAGGAGGAAGACGAGTGTAAGGAAGAGGAGGGTGGGGAAAAGGAAGAAAAGGGAACTAATAAAAAAAGGTAAAACAGGAAAAAGATAATGGGGAAAAGTGGAAGAAGCGAAATGGACAGCACAGTATACAAAAGGAATGGATGGAAGAACAAGAACTAGGTAATATAAGGAAGAGGGGAAGGAAATTAAGAGGGATGAAGAAGAAAGAGAAAGAAAAGGAAGAAAATGCTACAGATGAAGAGAAAGAAATGAAGACAAACAAGAGGAAATGATATGAAAATAAAAGGGAGGAAAGAGCTATACGAAGGGGAGAAAGGAGGGGAAAGGAAGGAAGATTCAGAAGAAGGAGGAGGAGGAGGAATAGAAAAAGGAGGGAGAAGAATATGAGAGGGAGGACGGGGATGTGGAGGAAGAGGAAAATAAAAGAAAGGAAGAAGAAGAGGAAAAGAGAGAGGAAGAGGAAAGGGAAGCAGAGGGAGGTGTTTTAACAATAAAAGTGTTGAAGAGACTAGGGACGTGACATAATGAGAGGGACGGAAGGAGAGGGAGGGAGGCAGGGAGGGAAAGAGAGAGGGGGGATAAGAAAAAAAAAAAAAAGGTTGAAAGGAGAGTTGGGTTAAAATACGAGTAAAGAGAAAAATGAAGGACTTAATATTAGTACTGTAAGGATAGTAGGAAAAAATGATGATGACTGATGATGATGATGAAAATGACGATGATGATAATAAGGAGGAGGTAGAAGAGGGGGATGATGATGATGGTGATGATGATGGTGATGATGATGATGCTGATGATGATGCTGATGATGATGATGATGAAGAGGAGGAGGAAGGAAGGAAACGAAGTACTGAGGAAACAAGGAGAGGATGGAGTGACGAGCAGTTACCGGGAGTGAAGAAGGCCTAAAGGAAGGAGGAGTAGGCAGGAGAGAGGGAGGAATGAAGGCTGAATGAGGGAGGGAGGGAGGAGAGTTTGAAGAGGCTGACAATGGCGAGTAGGAGGAACATTAAATAGGAATGAAGGAGAGAACAGGAGACAGCAAAGAAGGAAAAAATGACAAAGAAAATGGCAAACTGATGAGACAATGAACACACACACACACACACACACACACACACACACACACACACACACACACAGAAAAAGACGGAAAAAGACAGGGGAAATAATATCAAGGAAAAATAAAAGACGAAGAAGACGTGACTCAAAATGACAAAAAAAAAAATGAAGGAAGAGGATAATAAAATATGAACACCAAAGGAAAAAATGAAAAGATAAAAAAAAAGATAATGGAAGAATATGAGAGAGAAGAAGGGGAGAAGAAAGCAATAGGAAGAGAAGAAGAAAATGCTGAATGAAGCAAAGGAGATGGAGAGAAAAGTTGAAATGAGAGAAAGTTAAAGGGATGGGAAAACGAGTTACGCTGAGAGAGAGAGAGAGAGAGAGAGAGAGAGAGAGAGAGAGAGAGAGAGAGAGAGAGAGAGAGGGCGAGTCGACTGAATAACGAAAGAGGGAGGAGGGGGAGGAGAGAAAAATAGGAGGGAGGAAAAAAACAGCTCAAAGACAAACAAGGGAGAGAAGACAATTAAGCGTCGTCTCTCCTGCCTGAGGGGGGAGGGGGGAGGGGAGGAAGGGGAGGGGGAGGAGAAATGAGGAAGAGGGAGGAAGAGCGAAAGTGGAATGAAGGAGGTTGTGCATAAAAAATGAGGAGGAGGAGGAGGGGAGGGGGGTTGGTGATGGAGGACGAGGATGGGGAGGTGAGGGGTGGTGATGGAGGAGGAGGTTGAGGATGAGGATAAGGAGGATGTGGATGAGGATGAGGAGGAGGAAGGAGGGGTTGGTGAAGCAGAGGAAAAGGAAGACGACAAGGAATATGAAAAGGTATATGTGTATGTGTGGAGAGAGAGAGAGAGAGAGAGAGAGAGAGAGAGAGAGAGAGAGAGAGAGAGAGAGAGAGAGAGAGAGAGAGATGCAGTGGGTACATACACACAAAAGGAGCAGAGTACACCTTGTTTGGTTCGGCCTTGAGAGAGAGAGAGAGAGAGAGAGAGAGAGAGAGAGAGAGAGAGAGAGAGAGAGAGAGAGAGAGAGAGAGAGAGAGAGAGAGAGAGAGAGGAGGTGGAGGTATAATTGAGTAAGGTGGGAGGGTTGTGTTGAGGGAGGGTTGCGTAGTGTGAAAAGAACAGGGGAGGGGGGGGGGTCGTTACTGAACAGGAACAATTTGATAAGCCTTGATGGTACTTTTATTGTCTAAGTCAAAAATATAGGCCTCCTGCAGCTCCTCTTCTTCCTCCTCCTCCTCCTCTCCTCCTCTTTCTTCATCTCTTACAGGTTGTAGCGTCAGGCAAAGATTGATAAAACTGATAAGGCATAAAATGGGAAAAACAAAACGAAAATTGAAAAAAAGAAAGGTGATAACAGGAAGAGAAGTCTCAAGAGGAATAAAGAGGGGAAGGAAGGAAGAGGAGAAGGAAGGAAGAGGAAATGTGAAGATGAGAGAGACCAAAGGGAAATAGAGAAAGAGTGAATGAAGAAGGGAAACAAGGACAGAAGAATATGGAAGAAAAAGCAGGAAAATGACGAAGGAAGAGGAAGAACAAGAGGAGTTCAGTACACATTCCTTGCATGGGAGAAGGAAGCACTCTGGAGTAAAGAGGAGGAAGGAGAAACGGAAGAGAAAAAAAATAAAAGAGGCGATAAAGAGAAGGAGCGGGAAACGGAAAAGAGGAAGACTAAAGAGACGATGGATGAGGCAAAAGAAAAGATGAAGTAAGAGGACGAAAAAGAAACAGAAGAAAAGGAAAAATGAAAAAAAAGAAAAAAAAAAGGCGAATGAGACTGGAAAAGGAGAAAAGAAATAAACGAGAAAAACTTGATGAGCGATGAAGGAAAGGCGGTCGAGGGTAGAAGGAAATTCAGATAAAAGAGGAAGATGAGAATATAAAAAAGATGAAAACGGGACAAACAGAAAAAAAAAATATAGGAGGCGGAAGATTAAGAGGACCAGAGGAAAAAAAAAAAAAGAGAGTTGAAACTGAAAACAGGGAGGAAGAAGAAATTCGGAAGGAAGAATAAGAAAAACAAAGGAAGAAAGACGAAAAAAGATGAAGAAAATAGAAGTCGAAAAATAAAGTGGAGAGAAAAAATTAAAGAGCAAGAAACGAAGAAGGAGGACAAAGGAGTCGGCAGGAAGAAAAATAACGAAAAAAATAAAGCAGAAATAAAACAGAGGAAGAGTAAGAAAAAGAGCAGCAAGTAAGAGGCAAGAGGAAAAGAGCAAGAACATGTAAAAAAATAAAATAAAAAGAGGAGGCAAATTAAGAGTCAGAGGAAAGAAAAGGGAAAAGACAATTAAATAATATCTTAAAAGAGGAAAAGGTAGATGAGTAAGAAGTACAAGGAGGAAGAGCATGACAAAGAAACGGAAGAGTCAAAAAGTAAAAGAACGAAAAGCACGCGTAAAAAAAGATAAAATGAATGGAATAAAGCAAAGGAAAAAAAAAAAAAGGTAAGAGGAACCTAATTACTCAGTCCTGGAGAAAGAGAAGAGGAAAGAGGATGGAAGAGGAATAACATGAGATTAATTAAGAAGAAGGAAGGGGAAGTAAAGAAACAAAGGAAGAGAAGAAGAAAGAAAAGGGTCAAAGGAAGAAACTGAAATAATGAAAAATGGACGAGAAAAAAGAAGGACAGAATGAAAGAAAAAAATAAAACAGTAAGAAGAGAAGAAAGGGTAAAGAAGAGTAGGAAGAGTAAAGAGAGTAAAAGAGAGTAAAAAGAGCAAGAGAGTCAAAGAGAATAAGAAGAGCAAGAGAGTCAAAGAGAGTAAGAAGAGCAAGAGAGTCAAAGAGAGTAAGAAGAGCAAGAGAGTAAAGAAGAGGAAGTGAAGGTGGAGGAGGTCATTACACATTCCTAGCGGGGGAGTCGTCAGTGGGTATTTAAATGCACCAAGACTCTCCCATTTTCACCTCCACTACATGACCTCCCTTTTCACCTCACCTCCTCCCTCCTATTTTCATTCTCTCCCCTCCCCTTTCTATTTTTCATTTCTCTCCTTCCCCTCATATTCTCCTTCTCTCCCCTCCCTTCCCTCTCTCCTTCCCTTTCCCCTTCTACTCTCCTTCCCTCTCCTCTCCCACCCTCATTAACCTCTCCCTCCTATTCTCCTTTTCCCTCTCCCACTCTCCTTCCCCTTCCCCTCCTATTTTTTCTTCCCCCTCTTTCCTACTCTCCTTTCCCCCCCTCGCCCCTCTCTTCTCATTTCTGCCTTCCTCTTTCCTCCCCTCCTCTTCCCCCTAACGTTGTCAGCTCGCCTTCCCCTTCCACGTCTTATCCTTCACACTTTATTTCACAACCTCTCCCCTTCCTCTTCTCCCCTTCCATTTCCCGTTCATTCCCCCTCCCAGCCCTCCTCCTCTCCTCTCCTCTTCTCTCCCATTACCCAACCTCCCCTCCCTAATCACTTCCATGTTCCTTCCCCTTTCCGTTTCCTTTCCTCTCCCTCCCCTCCCGTTCCAACCTTCCAATCTCCCCATCTTTATCTTCATACCACTACAATCCTCCTCCCCAACCCTCCATATCCCCCTCCTCTTGTCGTCGCTTCCCTCCCCTTCCATCTCTCACTCTTCTTCCCCTTCCGCTTCCCCTCCCCCTCCTTCTCCTCTATCTATTCTACCTCCTCCCCCTCCCCCTCTCCTCCGGTGCAGGGGAGGAAGGGGATGAGGAGGGGGATTAAAGCGAGAAGTGATGTGAGAGAAAAATGGAGGGAAAATTGAAAGAGGTAAGAGAGAAAGGAGGAGGGATGGAAGGAGGGAAAACTGGAGAAGAAAAAATAAAGTAAGAGGGAAGGAGGGAGGGAGAAAAGGAAAGGGGCAAGAGAAGGAAGGATGAACGAAGGGAGAGGGCAATAGGACGAGGTGGAAGAGAAAAAAGGGAAAGAAATAATTAGAAACAAGACTGAGAAAGGCAACAAACAAAAGAGAAGGGAAAGAAGAAAAATAAAGAATGGTGATAAACGGGAGAGAGAGAGAGAGAGAGAGAGAGAGAGAGAGAGAGAGAGAGAGAGAGAGAGAGAGAGAGTACTGTGAGTGAGCAAGGGAGGGGCGAGAGAGTGAGCGAGAGGCTGAGAGCTAACTTCAAAGGGAGCGAGTTACGGGCGAGAGTAAGAGCAAAATTAACAGAAACGAATGCAACTGAAAATCGTGAATTAGCGAGTAAAACCGAGAGAAAATGTTAAAGCGAGTCGGCGGAAGTGACAGAATTAGAGCCAGGCGAGAAAACTGAGAGAGAGAGAGAGAGAGAGAGAGAGAGAGAGAGAGAGAGAGAGAGAGAGAGAGAGACCGGGAAGCAGGTGGAAATTGAGCAAATTAGAGAAAATTAGAGCAAGAGCGACTAACTAGGGAATGGCGTGGGTTGATAATTAAAGCGAATACGTGGGTGAGAGAAAATGAGACAGCCAGTGAATTAGAGAAAGTGAGATAGTAATAAATCCATCTTTTATTGCATCCTTTATTACAGACGTGTAGGACCGGGGTAGGTAACTTATTCCATACATTTAAAGCAAGGTTGACCAGTTGCTCTTCCCTGGGTGGCATTAAGGGCGCAGTATTCCCAAGCACCCCATGAAGCGCCTTAACCCACTAGACTACCTGGCGTTTATTTGGTTACGAGGTTACTATTAAACGTAGCAAAATTATTTCCCTTATCAGAAGTCATTTATCTTGTTATTCAGTTACTACATCGAGTGAAGGGATGGTGGGTGCCTCCATCTACCACACATGTCGATCAAAGGGAAGGAAAATGGAATGGAAGATAAAAAAAAAAATAGGTAAATGAGACAGTAAACAGGGGAAAAAGAGAAAAGGTTGGAAGAGCAAGAGAGATTATAATTGTGACCGTGGGTGGTGGGACACGGGTGAGAGAGAGAGAGAGAGAGAGAGAGAGAGAGAGAGAGAGAGAGAGAGAGAGAGAGAGAGAGAGAGAGAGAGAGAGAATGTTAAAGGGGAGGAAACTGGAAGATAAGAAAAAATAGAAAAAATGAGAGGCAGGCAAATGCAACAGAAGAAAACAGGTGGAGAGGAGAGAGTGAGAGGGAGGGAGAGGAGGAGGAGGAGGAGAAGCAGAAGAGGAGAGGAACGAGAGATGAGAGCGAAAGTAAGGGGAGAAAGGAAAGAGGAGAGGGAAAGTGAGAGGAAGAGGGAGATGGTTAGTCAGAGAAATAACATACAAGGAAGGGAAAAGAAAGGGAAATAATGAAAAGGAAAGAAGAAGGAAATGAAAAAGAACATGGCAAATGAGAGAGAGAAAGGGAAACTAAGAGTTGGCCAGGGTGGGTGACTATGTGGATGCGGATGAGTTGAGTTACTGCTGGATAAATGGATGAGGTGGATGGGTGAATAAGATCCTGGATGAGTGGATGGGTGATGGTGGATGGAGATGTGAAAGGATGATGATGATGATTGTTGGGATGAATAGATGAGTGGATGGGAAGATGGATGAAGAGTGGATGATGATGGATGAAAAGGTGGATGATGATGGGTGAAGAAGTGGAAGATTGACGATGATGATGGATGAGATGAATAGATGAGTGGATGGGTGATTGTGGTTTGAAGGATGGTGGAGGGTGAATGGATGATGATGATGGGTGAAGGAGTGGATTAATCATATTGGATGATGAGAGGGTGGATGATGGGTGATGTGGAGGGGAGAGGAGTGAAGGGTTGGTGATGAGTGGTCAGATGGATGAATGGGAGGAGCAGAAAGTGTTTGGTTGAGTGAATGTGAATGAGTGAGAGAGAGAGAGAGAGGGGGGGGTGAGGAGAGAAGAGGCCTAACTCGAGAAGGAGAGAGAGAGAGAGAGAGAGAGAGAGAGAGAGAGAGAGAGAGAGAAATGCACAAGAAAGGCGAGGAAGGAGAAGCGAAAAAAAGCCTGAAGGAAGACGGAACCAGAAAACCAGCATCAAGACGAAAAGGAAAAGAAAAGGATAGCCAGAAATCAAAAGGCAGAAAACTCAAAAAGCGAACCCAAGCCCATCCCTTCCAGTGCATCCATCCTCGGTCCCCCTCACGTAAAACCACCCCATCCCACACGCACCGAAAGTCACCCCAAACCCACCCCAGCGCCACCCCGTCCTGAGGCTCACTCCGGCGGGGTCCTTGGCGTGTGGGGAAGGGCTGGGGTGCGAGGTGATGTCCTGGCCTTTGTAAATTTGGTCTAATATTCGCGAGAGGTTGACGATTGAGACGCCATCACGTACCGCTGGTTCTGAGGCGATGGTGGTGCTGGAGAGAAAGAGAGGCTGGGAAGGGAGAGAGGAAGATGGGAAGGAAGAGCGAGAAAGGGAAGAAAGAGTGTGAATGAGAAGGAAGAGTGAGAAAGACAGGGAGTGAGAGTGGGAAGGGAGTGAGGCAGATATGAGGAAGATGGGAAGGAAGAGAGAGCGATGGAGTGCGGCTGGGAAGGGAGAGAGAAGTAGAAGGAGAGATATATATTGGACGGGAGAGAGAGAGAGAGAGAGAGAGAGAGAGAGAGAGAGAGAGAGAGAGAGAGAGAGAGAGAGACGACAAGAAAAAAACACCATAAAACAAAATTCATACGCGATAGAAAAACTCGCGAGAAAAATTAAAAAAAGAAAAAATTAAGAAAAAATCCAAACAGGTAAAGAGGAACGAAGGGAATATGAAACCAGGTCACGAGGATTTGGTAGAGAAGCAGAAATACATAAATGAAAAAAACAGAGAGAACAAAATGAAAGATTGGACAGAAAGAATGAACAATGAACAAGAAGAACGAGGGAGGAGAACAAGAGGACTGAGAGAAATATAAAACAGAAGGGGGCACAGAAAATGAACGGACATAAGAGGAAAAGAAACATGTTGAACGGAAACTTAAAGGAAAAAAAAAGGAAAACTAACACAGAAAAGGAACTAAAACACACAGAGATTCAGGGGAAAAAAATGAGGGGAAAAACACACGCAAAAAAATCCCAGAAAAAAAAAAAAATGGGGGAGGCAGAGAGAGACTGTGGCAAAGGGAATCTGGAGCTGCGTCACGGAAGATTTGGTGAGGCAGAAAATTAGGTCTCTCTCTGCTTTCTCTCTACCTGCTGTGTCTCTGCTTCTGCTCTGCCTACTCGCTTCCTTGCTACGTCTACTTTTCTTCTTCTCTGCTGTCTCTCTAGTTTTTTTTTTGGCATGTTTTCCTAGTCCTCTTGTTTTCTTACACCTGCTCGTCTTCTCTGCCTACTCTTCATTTTTCCTTTTTTTCTTGGTTCTAATAATTTTTCATTTTTCTTGCTGTCTCTATGCATGGAAGAAAATCTGTTCTATTTTTGCTGTCTCTGTACCTGCTGTCTGCTTTTGCTCTGTCTGCTTGCTTTCTGTTCCTGTTTTTCTTCTTCTTCTCTGGACTCTCTTCGCTTTTTGATTTTCTTTTTCGTTTTCTTGGTTCTCATAAAAAAAAAAATAACTCTTACTGTCTCTGCACCTGGCTGAAAATTCGTCTCCCTCTGCTGTCTCTGCCTGCTGTCTGCTTTTGTTCTGCCAGCTTTCTATTCCTGCTTCTCTCTTACTTTTCTAACTTTCTTTTCTTATTTTCTCACTTTATTTTTTCCCCCCTGCTGACTTTCTACTTGTTTCCTGTCCCTGTTTCCTTGCTACTCTTCTCAGTATTCTCTCAGTTTTCTATCCTTCTGTTTTCTTCGTCCTCACATTTCCTCATTTTATTTTATTTTTTATTTTTTTGTATCAGCTCGCTGTCCCTGCTGGCTAGAAACTCCCGATTCTTCTTCTTTTTTTCCTTACTTCTATTTTCTTTGTTCTCGTATTTTCCTTTTTCCTTCTCGTATATTTCTTGTTTTCCTGCTTCCTCTGTAGCTGCTCCCTGCCCCTGTTTGCTTCCACTGTTTCTTTTCTGTATTACTGTACTTCTTTTCGTCTCCCCACATCGTTTAGTGTTTTTGTAGTCCTTGTTTCTATCTGTTGTCGAACTAATCATTTCTCGTCATGTTTTTTCCCCACATATTTCAATGCCTGTCTTCTTGTTTTCCTCTCTCTCTCTCTCTCTCTCTCTCTCAGTTTCTCAAGTTATCTTCGTGTTCTTATCTCCCAGCTTTATTATTTCCTCTTCTTTTCTTACATCATATTTTCGTTCAATTTTGGCGACGATATTCTGCTCTGTTTCTGTTCCCACTAAGCCTGTTCCAAGCCACCCTGCTGTCTTCTTTCTTTTTGTCTCTCTCTTTCTCTTTCCTTCTTTCCACATTATGCTTCGTATCCTGCTCTTTTCCTCTCTAGTTCCCAGATTCAGTGCTGGGTTTTCTCTAACTTCCCCAAGGCTCTGTTCTTCTTAGGCCTGTTTTCCTTTTCTGCTGCACTGTTCGTCCTTTCTCTTCCTTCTCCTTATTTCTTACTTATTTTTTCCCTTTAACTACGTCCCAAATGCTAGTGTACAGTACCATTCTCTCCCGTTTCTCTCTATTCTGTTCCGTTTCTCTCATTTCTTTTTACTGTTTCTTCGCTCTTCATCTAGTTTGTCATTTAATCCTGTTCCTATTTCTTTCCAATCCGTTCAGTCAGATGGCACATTCTTATCTTCCATGGCGTCTCTTGTTCGAAGGGTTAATGGAAGCTAAAGTTAACCCCTGGAGTTTAAAAAAAAAAAAAAAAAAAAAAAAAAAAAAAAAAAAACTCTCCTGACCTCATTAAATTATCTTGGAACAGCACAATAATAATAATAATAATAATAATAATAATAATAATAATAATAAATAATAATAATTAGTGGTAGGTGGGGTCACCCGATGTAGTGCTGCTCTCGAGTGCCTGCCCTTTCCCCTCTTCCTTCCTTCTTTCATTCCTTCCTCTTCTGTCTTTCTTCTTTCTTTCTTTTCTCTTCCTTCTGTCTACTGGTGATTCTATAATGAGTGACATGTCAAATGGTGTCCCGTACACCAGGAAACCATTTACTACGCTGGGTGGTAATCATATAACTAAACTATAGCGCCTGTACTTAAGACACTCCAGCCGGATGGAGCTTGTGTAGGTTAATATCCAAGGGGTGGTTGGGGTTTACTGCTCATGTAATGCTACTCAGGGATGAATGAGGCTTGTCACTCTCATCTTAGATGTCAGGACCAACTTGCGTAGCCCCGGCCTCCTACGCACCTCATGGGACAACACAGGATTAGAAGATGATGATGATAATAATAAAATAAAAAAATAATAATCGAAAAGAAAAGTCTGTTTTAGTAATGGCCGCCTCCCTGCTGCCCTTCTCCTGGTACTCTTTTTCTCCTGTATTTTTTCTTTTTCTTCTGTTGGTCTTTCTTCCTGCACCTTCTTTTTAACTTTCTTACTCTTACTTCGAGTCTACATCTGCTTCTTGCCTGCCTGCCTGCTTAGTTTACTTGAATAAGGAAACTTTTGTAGTGAGGAGGTGAAAAGAAATCTGTCAACTTGAATATGATGTGTGTGTGTGTGTGTGTGTGTGTGTGTGTGTGTGTGTGTGTGTGTGTGTGTGTGTGTGTGTGTGTGTGTGTGTGTGTGTGTGTGTGTGTGTGTGTGTGTGTGTGTGTGTGTGTGTGTGTGTGTGTGAGAGAGAGAGAGAGAGAGAGAGAGAGAGAGAGAGAGAGAGAGAGAGAGAGAGAGAGAGAGAGAGAGAGAGAGAGAGAAAAATGAGGGACCGCACTGCATATTCACGAACTAACTTTTTGACCTCCCTCCCACATCCCTCCCGTTCCTCCCCTTCCCTCCTCTCTCCCTCCCTCCCTCTAAACTATATAAAATGACAAAAGTAGCACTGTGTGTGTGTGTGTGTGTGTGTGTGTGTGTGTGTGTGTGTGTGTGTGTGTGTGTGTGTGTGTGTGTGTGTGTGTGTGTGTGTGTGAGAGAGAGAGAGAGAGAGAGAGAGAGAGAGAGAGAGAGAATCAAAGTCTTGGCGTGACAGTGACGAAACAAAAACAAAATAATGATCAGAAGTGACAATGTGGAAAATGGGCAAAGTAAGATTTATGACGAAAAATTGAATAAATAAATAAATAAATAAAAATAAAAACATATAACCCTGGGATAAAGATTTGGTAAAGCTGGAAGTGAAATAGAAGCGAGGAATTTACGAGAAAGTGAGAAAGGTGAAGGGAAAGTTGAGAGAGGAAGGAAGGGAAACGAGTGAGGAAAGAAGTTTGGAAGGAATGGAGGAAGAGAGGCGAAGAAGAGGGAGGACGTGGTGGGAATGAGAGAGGAAGTTTGAGGACAGTGAGAGAACGGTAGGGAGGAAAGGGCTGAGGGAGGAAAGAAGGGAGGGAAAGAGAGGGAGGGAAGGTAGGATGGAAGGCCGTAGGAAGAAAGGAGGAAGGAGAGGATTGATCAAAGGAAGGAAGAGTTGAAGAGGAAAACGGTAAGAAACGTGAAAGAAGAGGTTCACAGATTAAGAAATGGGAGAAGAGAAGGTAGAAGAAAAATATGAAATATGGAGCGAATGTGGAAAGAAGAGACACGAAGAGACAGGAAAAATCATGAAACAAATGATTGACGAGGAAAAAGATTGAAAGAAATGAAAATGAAAGGAAAGGAAGTATACGGAACACGTAAATGAGAGAGAGAGAGAGAGAGAGAGAGAGAGAGAGAGAGAGAGAGAGAGAGAGAGAGAGAGAGAGAGAGAGAGAGAGAAAAGAGAGGAACAGAGATGGTGATGAGGAAGATTAGAAGGCATGAAAAGGAGACAGCAAGATGACGAAAAATATAAAATAACAGCAAAGAAAGAAAGGATGGGGAATGCAAAAAGGAAGAAAGAAGAAAGATGACAACAAGGAAAAAGAAATGAGGCGAAGGAATGCGGCAGCGACACAGGAGTTAGAGACTGTCACAAAGAGGAGGAAAGGAGGGAAAGCAAGGAGGGGGAAGGAAGAAGGAAGGTAGGACGAGAAGGAGGGAAACAATAGCAGGAAAAAATAAGGAAGGAAACAGAAGGAAACTGAATGGTGAATGTGATGAAAAATGATGGAAGACAGACATAAAGAGGGTTACATGGGAGAAAAAAAGATAGATGATGAAAGGAAACAGAAAGAGGGAGAGGGGAATGAGAAGGAAGTAGGAAGGAGGAGGGTTTAGATGAATACAATGGAGTACAAAGTAAAGCAGCCAAGACTTAGTAAAAAGACTGAAAGAACGAAAGAGGAAGAAGAGGAAGGAATACAAAGATGGGATGATGGACTGAAGGAGAAGTAAGGACACGGGAAGGAAAGGAGGGAGGAAAACGAAAGAAACGGAAGGAAAAATGAGGAAGAAATAGGGGCAGAAGAAATCAAGGAAGGAGGAGGAAGAAAGGAAGGTGGAAGGAAGAAGGAAGGAGCAACAATTTACCCAGCCAGACCTCAAGCTTTTCCTTAACCCCAGAATTTCAGTGAAGTCTGTGGCCCCCTTGCTCTCTCTCTCTCTCTCTCTCTCTCTTTCTTTCTCTCTCTCTCTCTCTCTCTCTCTCTTTTTTCCATCTCCCTCGTTTTTTGTTTTCCTCAGTTTTCCTCACTCCTCTCGACCATCTTATCTTTACTCTTTTTCCTGTACTTCCTATCCTCTCCTCCTCTTCTCTCGTTTCCTCATTTATGCTCTCTCCGCCTTTATCTGTCTTTCTTGCTTCCCTTTCCTCCTACTTCCCTCTCTTCTCTTCCTCCCTCTCACTTTCTTACCTTCGTCATCCCCCCCCCCCTCTGGCCTTGTTCTTTCTCCATCTCAGAAATTCAGCTTGTCTCTCCTCCCCCTGTTCCCTGGCGTCCTCCTCCTCCTCCTCTTCTTGCTCCCACATTCTCTCTCACTCTCTCTCTCTCTCTTTCCGATTCAGTTTCCTGTTTACTACTATTTTCAACTTTTCTTCTTCCTCTTCCTCTTGTCTTGATGAATTTTCACTTTCACTTCTTCCAACATCCTTCTTCCTTTCTCCTCCTCTTCCTTTCCTAAATTTTCATCCTTTTCCAAAATACTCATGATTCCTCCTCCTCCTCCTCCTTCTCCTCCTCCTCGACCACCCAAGAGAATTTTCATGGAATTCTTGCTTACCTTCTCTCTCTCTCTCTCTCTCTCTCTCTCTCTCTCTCTCTCTCTCCTTCGTCATTACTTTCTTTTTATTTCTCACTGCCTCTTATCTACCTCCTGTCTTTATCTCTCTATTTCTGTTATCCTCTCTTACTCCCTGACATTCTTCTCTATATATTTATCTTCATTATTTTTTTCCTTCTCTCCTCCCATTATTCCTCTCTTTATTCCTCTTCCTCTCTTTTCCACCTTCTTCCTATTTCTCTCTCTCCCTCTCCCCTCCTCTTTGGCCGTTTTCCTCTTCATACCCTTCTCTCTCTTCTTCCTCTTTGTCACTTGCCTCTTCCCCACCCCGTCTTTCCTTCATTCATTTCTCTCCACCCTCTTTTCCCTCCATTTCTCTCTTTTCTTCTCTTCCTCTGTTTTCTTCTCCCGCATACTTCATTTTTCACTCTGCCTTCTTCCCTTTCCCTCCTCTCTCTCTCTCTCTCTCTCTCTCACTACTTCCCGTCCCTCATTTTCCTCTTATTCTCCACTTCTTTCTTTTCCTCTTCCTTCTTCTTCTTCTTTCGTTTTCCCTACCATTCTCTTTCCCTCTTCCTCCCTTTACCCGTTCCCTCTTCTTCCTCCCTTTCTCACACCCACTTTAATCACCCCTTTTCTTCTCCCCCTCCTCCCCCTCCCTCCCTTAACATAATTTCCTACCTTCTCATCACCATGCCTTTCTCCAGTGTGTGTGTGTGTGTGTGTGTGTGTGTGTGTGTGTGTGTGTGTGTGTGTGTGTGTGTGTGTGTGTGTGTGTGTGTGTGTGTGTGTGTGTGTGTGTGTGTGTGTGTGTGTGTGTGTGTTGGTCTTTCTATCTTTGTCCGTCTGTCTGTCTGTCCATATGACTGTGTGTGTGTGTGTGTGTGTGTGTGTGTGTGTGTGTGTGTGTGTGTGTGTGTGTGTCTCTCTCTCTCTCTCTCTCACTATCTTTACACCCCTGCTTCCTCACTATCAGGCTAGGACGACAAAAGGGCCAAGAGGTTATGTGAGGTCGTTCCCGGGGTCATCTTGCCTGGGGGGGGTCATGGGATTGTTAATGGGGATCGTTGTGAGGTGTGTGAGAGAGAGAGAGAGAGAGAGAGAGAGAGAGAGAGAGAGAGAGAGAGAGAGAGAGAGAGAGAGAGAGAGAGAGAGAGAGAGAGAGAGAAATAGTTGTAATCACCATGAATGCGGGCGACAAGAGGATGAGGAAGGGGGTATGGGTAAGGGGCAGGGAAGAGGACGAGGAGGTAGAGAGAGAAAAAATTGAACTAAGAGGCAGGAAGGAGGAAAAGGAGGTGGAGAGAAGGAAGAGAACTGTGGCAGGGAGGAGGAAGAGGAGGTAGAGAGAAGGAAGTGAACTAAGAGGCAGGGAGGAGGAAGAGGACGCAGAGAGAAGGAAGAGAACTAAGAGGTAGGGAGGAGAAAGAGGAGGTAGAGAGAACGAAGAGAGCTAAGAGGTAGGGGAGGAGGTAGAGAGAGAAAAAAGTGAACTAAGGGGCAGGGAGGTGGTAGAGAAAGAAAGATGTGAACTAAGAGGCAAGGAAGAGGAAGAGGGGATAAAGAGGAGGGTAGTGAAGAGGAAGAGGACGCATGGGAGAGGGACAGAGGGAAGGAGAGCACAGTGACGTGCTTCTTGCTACCTTCAGACGATTGTATTCATCTTAAGACGATTTCATTCATCTTTAGACGATTTTATTGATCTTAAGACGATTTTATTCATCTTAAGACAATTTTATTCATCTTAAGACAATTTTATTCATCTTAAGACAGACCTATCCTAATTAGGGAGTTAATGAAGGTTACATCACCCCTCTCCAGTTAGATAATTACCACCTAAAGTAAATTATTTTATCTGCCCCTGACAAGACTATTAAAAATCCATCTTACTGAACGTGTTAATATTTCTTGAGGATATTTCTTTGGACACACACACACACACACACACACACACACACACACACACACACACACACACACACACACACACACACAAATCACGGCAACTACTTCCATATTGTCCACGGCAACTACTTCCATATTATCAGATTTTTTTTTTTTTCATATTATTTCGTCAACCATAAATTTTAGTCAGGTCGTTAAATGCAAAGCAGCTGTATGAAAGAAGGGACAAGACAAATGCAAATTCTTGAACAAAACTTACACAATCTCATACACAACTTACACAATCTTACACACAGCTAAAGCTCCAGGAAGTTTGTAAATATGGAACGAGGCATTTTTGAAAGATGAGATGGAGTGCGAGGATGGGAGAGAGATTCTGGGTGGATAGAAACGAGATTTATGGCGAACCGGCGCTTGTATATTGATTTGTAGGAGTGCAATGGTGGGGCAGCAGGGTGGATGAGATGGAGGTGGATGACGTGGGTTGGGAAGGAGGTGGATGATGGGGGATGGGAACGAGGTGGATGATGGTGGATGGGAAGGAGGTGGATGATGGGGGATGGGAAGGAGATGGATGGAAGGGGACACTGGATGGATGAGAAAGTGTGGATGGTGGATGGGAAGGAGGTGCTTGGGTTGGGAAGGTGGTGAGTTGCGGGGGATGGAAACGAAGTGAGTTGTGGAGGATGAATATGGACTTTGGGTGGATGGGAAAGAGTGGATGATGGATGGGAATGGGTGGATGGTGACAGAGTTTGGGATGATGGGAAACAGTGACTGGAGAGGGGGTTTGAGTGGATGGGAAGGAATGCATGGGGTGAAATTCTGGGTGGAGGTGAATGAGTGAATGATTGCGTGGAATTGAGTGCTTGGTGGTGGGCTCTTGAGTGAATGTGAAGGAGTGAATTGTGGATGAAGAGGAATGCAAGGGGAGAGGATGGTGAGTGGAGGAGGAGGAGTGCAAGAAGGGAAAACCGAATGGATGAGGAAAATATGCATTGTGGCAGCTCTCTACACTGCTGTCCATCCAACCCATCCATGAAAAAAGACAGAAAAAAGAAAAACATATCTCCCTCCCTTCTCATCATTTCCCTTCCCTTCCCTTCCTTTCCTCGCCCTCTCCCTCTTCCTCTCCTCTCCCCACTAGAGAAGCAAGAGAAAGAGCCACAGACACAGCCCTCCCATCCACACCGACAGACTGCCCGCTCAGAGGCCTCTTAAAGCTGAGTCCTGCCCCGCCCCGCCCCGCCCTACCCCGCCCCGCCCCGCCCTTGTCTTGTTCTGCTCCCCCTGCCCCCTTGGCCATCCCTCACCTTGATCTGCCGTGCCCTGCCCTGCCCCGCCCCGCCTCTGTCTTGTCTCATCTTGCTTTGTTCTCTCTTGTCTCTCCCAGCCCTGCCCTTCCCTGCCCTGCTCTGCCTTGTCCTGCCCTGTCTCCGCCGTCTCTCTCCCTGCTTTGTTCTCTCTTGTCTCTCCCCCTGCCCTGCCCTTCCCTGCCCTGCTCTGCCTTGCCCTACCCTGCCTCTGTCTTCCTTTGCCCTGCTTTGTTCTCTCTTGTTTCTCTCCCTGCCCTGCCCTGCCCGACCCTGCTTCTGCCTTCTCCCGCCGTGCTTTGTTCTCTCTTGTCTCTCCCCCGCCCCGCCCTACCCTGCCCTGTGGGAGAGCACCTTAGTTATGAAGAGGTTAATGAAGTCTGCCTCACTCCCTCAGTTCCCAAAATCTCCCTGGCGCTGAGTAAAATCGTCTCGAGATTGCAAAGGAGAGGGGAACAGTGAAGTATCAACATTGCAAATCATCATCGTTTCCCCCATTCATCTTCTCTCTTCTCGTGTTTTTCTTTCTCCCTTCGTCTTCTGTCTCTCTTTTTCCCATTTTTTCTGCCGCTCTTTTTCTGCCTATCCCCTCTTCTTTTGCCTCTCTTTCTCTCCTTTCCTCCTGCCTCTCCCCTTCTTTATCGTTGAAGGCCTCGTCCATTTTCTAAACTTTAATCCTATACTCTTCTTTGCCCTCTACATCTCACCTCTAAAAAAACAAACTCTCCCCTCACCCCTCATTATCTCCCCTCTTTAAAATAAGCCTCCCTCCCCCATCCTCTCTCTCTCTCTCTCGCTCTCTCTCTCTCTCTCTCTCTCTCTCTCTCACCCACTTCCCCCCTTTCCTCTCTCTTTCTGTTTTTTCTATTTCATTATTGTGTCCCAATTTTCCTACACAATCACACTTTCATCCCTCTTCGGTACTCTCGTTTTCCTTTTCCATCTCCTTCATAATGTCTCCTCCTCTCTGTCCACTTTACCATCGTCATATCTCTGCTATAAATTTTACCTGTTTCACATCAACCTCTTCTCTCCTCCGATTCACTAACATTTTTTCCTCCTCCTCCTTCTTCCTAGTACTCTCCTTTATGCAAAATAATTTCTTCCTCCTTTGTTCGCTTTCTCGTGCCTCTCCATAATTTTTCTTCTCCCTTCCTCCCTCCTCCTCCTCCTTCATTTGACCCTTTTCTTAACACTCTCTCTCTCTCTCTCTCTCTCTCTCTCTCTGACCATAAGATCACTACAAATGCTATATTACTTTTAAATTACAGATCACACGGGGGATCTCAAATATTTCTCTCTCTCTCTCTCTCTCTCTCTCTCTCTCTCTCTCTCTCTCTCACACACACACACACACACACACACACACACACATCCTCTTTTGGCCCCCCTCCTTCCCACACTCACTGACGCTCTTCTCCCCCTCCTTCCCAAGCCACTACTCCCCTTAGTCACTGACCCCCTCCTCCCCTCAATGGCCTCCCCCCTCCGCCCACCCCTCTTTAACCCCCCCTCTTACGCCTGAGGATATAACTTTTAAAGCTGAAAAGTTGAAGTGAAAAAAGAGGGTAAGAGAGAGAGGCCTTCTTAGACTGGACCGGCCGGAGACTTTAAGAGGACTCCATGTACTCTCTCTCTCTCTCTCTCTCTCTCTCTCTCTCTCTCTCTCTCTCTCTCTCGATTCTAAAGCCTCGATCTTTTAACCCTTGTCCGTATGATTATGATTCCCCTCTCTTTCAATTCAGAAGAAGAGGAGGGGGAGGTGGAAGGGAAGTGAGAAGGGAAGGGGAAGTGGGAAGGGAAGGGGCAGAGGGAAGGGAAGGGGCAGAGGGAAGGGGAGAGACAGGGGGAGGGAGAGGGAGGGGAGAGGGAGGGGGAGGGGGAGGGAGGAGGGGGAGCAGGATGGAGAATGACAGAGGCAGGGGAAGGAAGGGAGAGAAGAGGATAGGGGGAATGTAGATGAGGTAGGGAGACGGGAGGTGGGAAAATGGGGCTGGTAGAGAGGAAGTGGAAAAGAGAACAGGGAGAGGAAAGAAGAGAGGGGGAGGAAAAGGGCGAAGTGGAGTGGGGAGAACAAGGGCGAAGTGGAGTGGGGAGGAGGAGGGGGGAGTGAAGGGGGGAGGAGGAGGGGGGAGTGAAGGGGGGAGAAGGAGGGATAAGTGAAGAGGGGAGGAGAAATAGGGGGAAGTGGAGGGGTACAGTGAGGGAAAATAAGATGTGAGAGGAGAAGTGGAGGGGTACAGTGAGGGAAAATAAGATGTGAGAGGGGAAGTGGAAGGGTACAGTGAGGGAAAATAAGATGTGAGAGGGGAGGTGGAGAAAGGATGAAGCGAGAAGGGGCACAAGAAAATCGGACATGGGTAGGGGAAGACGGGGCAGGGAGAGAGGAAGATGGGGGCAGGGGAAGAGGGAGGAAGGGGGGGAATTGGGCCTAGGTCTGTGAAGATCTATATAGGCCTATATGAGATCTGAATAAACTTTAATTTGGATAAGGGATAATGAGAAGGATTTGGATGGTCTGGATGTGGTCTGGATGGATGGATGGACAGGCCTATGGAAGGCTGTAATATCCACGAGGAAGTAGGAAAGACCGAAAAACCGTGAGTAAAAAGGGCGTAACCTAAAGAATGGATCTGAATGTGTGCAGAAGAGGGGTTGAACGGGACTGGTTGTGTGTGTGTGTGTGTGTGTGTGTGTGTGTGTGTGTGTGTGTGTGTGTGTGTGTGTGTGTGTGTGTGTGTGTGTGTGTGTGTGTGTGTGTGTGTGTGTGTGTGTGAGAGAGAGAGAGAGAGAGAGAGAGAGAGAGAGAGAGAGAGAGAGAGAGAGAGAGAGAGAGAGAGAGAAACGAAAACCAAAGTGAAAATAGGACAGAAAACGAGGCTCACTAAAATCGAGGCACAACAAACCAGGCAAAGCGGGCGAGTGAGCCGGGACGAGTGAGTGAGTGAGAGAAAAGAATAAAGAGAGTGAGAGAGAGCTAGATAAAAATAAAGCTATCTCTCTTGGAACCCCGAGGCCCAAGCAATGCACCTCCCAGTCGGCCACTATCGTCAGAAATTGCTGTTAGAGTCTCGCTGGTGGAAATAAAATTGCTGGGATGGTGCACAAAGGGTTGGCAAAGAGAGGCGGGGAGAGAGGGATGGGGGAGAGTGAGAGGGGAGTGAGTGAGAGGCATGGGGGAGAGGGGAGAGAGTGAGAAGGAGGGGGAGAGGGGAGAGAGTGAGAGGGATGGGGAGAAAGATGGAGAAGAGGGAGGGGAAGAGGAAGGCAGGGAGGTGGTGAGAGGGATGGAAGAGAGTGACGAGAAGAGGAGGCAGGGAGGTGGAGAGAGGGATGGGAGAGAGGGATGGAGAGAGGGAAGGAGAGAGGGATGGGGGAGAGGGAAGGAGAGAGGGAGGCATAGAGGTGCAGATGGGGAGGAAGGAAGGAGGAAGGGATAGGCAAATGGAGGGGCACCTGGGGGGTGGTGAAGGAGGAGGGGATAGGCTGGGGGACAAGGAGGGAGAGGAGGAGGAGGAGTGGAAATGGAAGGGCACCTGAGGGGTGGTAAGGGAGTGCGGATTGTAGGGTGCAGAAGTGGGGAAGGAGGGAGAGTGATGAGAAGAGGGGACGGAAGGAGAGGTGAGAAGAGGGGAAGGAAGGACAGGATGAGAGAGGGAGGGGGAGCGATGGAGGGAGGGGGACGGGAGAAGGGAAAGTAGAGGAGAGGAAGCGGTAAGCGCAGGGTGAGAGGGGGAAAGGGATGGGTCTTAGTGGGTTAGAGGGAGAGGAAGAGGTAGCTGCAGGGCGAGAGGGAAAGGAGTAAGAGTGAGGGTGAGAGGCAAAAGGGAGGGGAGAGGTTGAAACGAAGGAGGTGAGGGAGAGGAAGGTTAAATGCAGGGTGATGAGGGAGGAAGTTCTGTAGGGAGGAAGGGGGAGAGAGGGAGTGGAAGCTGGAGGAAGGATGGGAAGGGGCTTGAAGGGAGGTGAGGGAATGAGGGAGATGTAGAGAGAGTGAGAGAAGTTGGAACAGGGGGAGGGAGGAAGAGAGAGGGGATCTGAGCAAGAAGGATAGGCAGGAACAGGGCTAGGGGGGGAGAAAGGGTGAAGAGGGAGGGGACATGAGACGAGGGGAGGGGAGGAGAGGAGGTGGGAGGGGAGAGGGGGCTTCAAAGGCAAAGTTTACAGTGTTCAGAGAGGGAGGCTTCAGGTGTGTGGGCTTCTGTGTGTACCGCCACGATACATACATGGGGTCGATAACAGGTGCACATGGCCTACATGGAGTATACATGGACTGGATGGAGGAATACATGAGGTGAATGGCGGTATACATGAGGTGGAAGGAGACGCACACAGATTGGACGGAGGTATACATGAAATGGATGGGAGATATACATGAGGTGGATGGAGGAATACATGGGCTGCATTAAAGTATACAAGAGGTGGATGGAGGTACACATGGGTTGGATGGAGTATACATGAGACAGATAATTGCAGTGGAGCTGACATAGGTACACATGAGGTAGACAAAGGTATACATGAGACAGAGAGAGCATAAATGAAGTTCACTACACACACACACACACACACACACACACACACACACACACACACACACACACACACACACCAATATCACCGAATCTGACTGATCACCGAGTCGAAACGTGGAAAACAGAATATTAAACCACTTCTTTCTCCAAACAGCGAGCCAAACGCACACAGGGAGCGGCCCAACAAAGGGAATTAACGAGAGAGAGAGAGAGAGAGAGAGAGAGAGAGAGAGAGAGAGAGAGAGAGAGAGAGAGAGAGAGAGAGAGAGAGAGACCACCACACGAGGAATAAAGAATAAGTTTGCTAATGCCTCTGTGTCTGGTTGGTCTTTTCCTCCACACACTCTGGTTCACCACAATATTTCCCCTGCCTCACCACCACACTACCTGCCTCACCACCACCACACTTCCCTGCCTAACCGCAACATTTCCCCTGACTCACCTTTGTATTTCCCCTGCCTCACCTCTGATTTTCCCCTGCCTCACCTCTGTTTTTCCCCTGCCTCACCTCTGTTTTTCCCCTGTCTCACCTCTGCATTTCCCCTGCCTCACCTCTCTGTATTTCCCTTTCTCACCACCACACTACCTGCCTCACCACTACACTTCCCTGCCTCACCGTAAGAATGCCCCTGCCTCACCTCTGTATTTCCCCTGCCTCACCACTACATACCTTGTCTCACTGCCTAATAAAAAAAAAAAGGTGCTCTCAGCCTCACCCTGCCTTAACCTTCTTCACCCAAACACTCACCCTGCCTCACACCAATATTCTCTGCTTTTAACTCCGCAATTTTCCTCTTCACCCTGCCTCACCACTACACTCTCAGCCTCACTCTAGTAAAAATGCTCACTATCTGACCCTGCCTCACCCTGTTTCACCTTAACACTCATCCTGCCTCACCACCACACTCCCTCCCTCACTTCGCATATTAAAAAAAGATACTCCTGCCTCTCCCAGCTGCATCATAACACTCACCCTGCTTCAAAACAATATTCACTGCCTCACCCTGCCTCACCACCATTAGTACCCTGCCTCACTACGACCGTTTCTGCTGCACCCTGCCTCACCCTGACTCCCTCCTTTAGTCCTCCCTCACCACAAAAGATACACACACACACACACACACACACACACACACACACACACACACACACACACACGAGCACGCCCCCCCTTCCTCTCTCTCTCTCTTTCTCGTGGCAAACGGTGTGTGTGTGTGTGTGTGTGTGTGTGTGTGTGTGTGTGTGTGTGTGTGTGTGTGTGTGTGTGTGTGTGTGTGTGAGAGAGAGAGAGAGAGAGAGAGAGAGAGAGAGAGAGAGAGAGAGAGAGAGAGAGAGAGAGGTTAGTATAGCCAGTAGGTTATGAGAGGGAGAAAGATTCGTACCAATCACACTCCACTTCTCCACCGATGCACCACATCAATCCACTATGCCTTGCTACCCTCCCTTCTCCACACTCCACTCTCTCCACACTCATCCACCCTCTCACACTCCCTACCCACCTCCATCCTTCCACCTTTTACATTCTCTCTCTTCCACCACAACCCCCTCTCCCTTCCACTCTCTCGCCACTCCACATCCACTCTCGAGCATTCTCACCCATCCACATCCATCCTTCCATCCCCGCCCTTCACTCCACCTCCACCCCATCTCCCCCTTCATTCTCTCCCCTCCACCTCCACCCCTCCACCCTCTCCCTGCCGGAAATACAAGGGTGGGATCAAATGCCTCTCTCAGACCCTGGCGTTTCTGATCCTATTCTGAGAGGCGGTCGGTAGTGAGGAGGAAACTGAACCCTTTTGTCTACACCTCTCTCTCTCTCTCTCTCTCTCTCTCTCTCTCTCTCTCTCGTGTTATTACTAATCCTTTTCGTTTTCCTTTCCTCAGTCTTCACTCTTCCAACTCTCTCTCTCTCTCTCTCTCTCTCTCTCTCCCTCCCTTTGAACCCACTCTGATGAAAGGTTGCAGAGGAAAAAGATTGTATTTACCTTAGTCCAGTCGGCCAGGGGGTTCCGGAGAGACAGAGGACCGCGGTGTACGGGGGCACCTCCTCGCTACACGAATTTCGGAGAGAGAGGAGAGGAGGAAGAGAGGAGAAAAGAGAGGAAGAGAGGATAAGAGAAAAAGAGAACGTAACTGGGGAGGGAAGAGAGGGTCCAACCAAGGCTAGGATTGAAAAGATGTGAAAAGAGGAGAGGAGAGAGAATGAAGACGAGAGGACCTTGAAGAGATGAAATTAAATAAGTGGAGGCGTGAGGACTAGGCAGAGGAGACGAGAGGAGAGAACACATTGGAAAAGTGTTGGGGAGAGGTGGGTGTCTAGGCTGAATGTAAGAAAGGAGAGGGGAGGGGGAGGAGAGAGGAGACGAAATCAAATGAAAAGAAGCAAGTAAAAAAAAACAAAAAAAAAAAACAGATGGAGTGAGACTGTGAAGAAAGGATAATTATAATAGGCAGATGGCAGATTAAGGACGTAAGAAAAGATAAAGAAAACAGTAGAGTATTAAAAAAGTAAAGATAAGGCAAGCCAAAAAGAAATAAGAAAAAAAAAAAGAGACGGAATAAGAATATGTGAAGAAAGGATAAATATGATGAGTAGAAGACAGATTACGAGCGCATGGAAACACGAAGAGAACAGAGTAGAGACAAGAATAAAGGAGAAAGGCGAGACAGAGTGGAGGGAAAGCAGTGAATTGTGAAAAGGGTGACAAGGAAAAAGAAATGAAAGGAAAACTGAGGACAACTTCGTAAAGGAGAAGAGAGAAGAAGAGAATAAAAACATGCATAACAGAAGAACAAGAGAACAAATGAATTAGAAGAGAGTAAGGAGACAAAACCAAGAACATTGTGTGTGTGTGTGTGTGTGTGTGTGTGTGTGTGTGTGTGTGTGTGTGTGTGTGTGTGTGTGTGTGTGTGTGTGTGTGTGAGAGAGAGAGAGAAAATAAAACGTGTGAACAAAGAGACAAGAGAAAATAGGAAGATCATGATTTTCGTTTTTCTATATTTTATTTACATCATATTTTCTTTTTCTTTCGTTCTGCTTCAATTTCTTACTCACCCCCCCCCTCTCTCTCCCTCTCTCTCTCTCTGCTACCTCCTTGCTGTTGCTCAGCTTAAGAGATTCTGAACAACAGCCATGTGTGTTACCGCCTTCAACAGCATCTTTACTACCCATGAGGCGTGTCTTCCAAGCTGAATAAAATAAGCGACAGCAAGAGGAAAATTAAATAGGGAAATATAATTGGGAAATAAAGTAGGGAAATAAAATTGCAAAATAAAATTGGCAAATAAAATAGGAAAGTAAAATACGAAAATACGGGAATAGGAAAATAAAATAGGGAAATATAACAAGGAAATAAAATAGGAAAATAAAATAGGGAAATAAAAAAAGGGTGATCACATTGAAGGGCTACACAGGGACAAGCCTCGTTAATCCCTTCAGCATCAAGTGTCCTTTAGAAGCTGAATAAAATCGCCTGTCAGTAGCAAGATCAAATACCAAACACTGCACCAGAGGGGTTTGCATCTCTCCCCCGCAGGTGAGGCAAGAACATCAACACAGGGGAGGGACGGGCAGATGGGGGGAAGCAAATGGAATGAAACATAGGTAGGTGAGTGGGAGAGAATGGAGATCGGGAAGTAGGAGAGAAGGGAATGAAGGAGGAGCACGGAAAAGGGAAGGTAGGCGGGAACAAACAACGAAGGAAAAACTGACAGAAACAAAGACGACGATAGAGTGAAAATGAGGAGGTAAGGGATGCGGGGTCAGATAGAGGAAGGGAGTAGGGAGGTAAGGGAGGAAGGGAGTAGGGAGGTGAGGGAGGAGGGAAGCAGGGAGGTGAAGGAGGGAGAAGGGAGGTGAGGAAGTAAGGGTAAGCTATAACCGTAACTCTAACCGTCCATATTTGGTTCACTGCAGGAGCGGACCTTCTCTTCAGGGGAGTGGTATCCGTCTCCCCTTATTTAGCCCTCCCATGCCAAGCTGCAGCCAATCATAACTCACCTCTCACCACAACACGAGCTGCTACTGGCCAACACACACGTACCTGAGGAAGAGAATACAGCATTAGTATTATCGCACCGAATCAATAAACAAACAGATATGTAATCCTAACATAAATACACACATGAAAGGAATGGTACATTTCCATACACAGGATATATTACTGCTATAAAGACAATACAGGATCACACACACACACACACACACACACACACACACACACACACACACACACGAATAACGTCAAACATTAGCAACACACATAACAACAATCACACGCATGCTCACGAAAGATAGAAAGCAGTAACCAACAATAACACAATAATAACACCATCGGAATAATAACATACCAAAATATATACCACCACCACAACATCACCATCACAACCAACAAAAGACGATAACACACCACAACACCACCACCAGCACAACACACACATCACACCACTACCAATAGATTAACCACCACCATCACTGTCACGAATTCGCGACATTGTATTATTATGCAAATTCGTGACACTGTATCGGGAACCCACGAAGCATTAGTGAAAACTCAGTGCAATTCGCTCAGCTGTTACCGTCCTGACAGCACTCTGATTATAACATGTTTTCGAAATATCTGTCAGTGTTTCTAGAGTGACTGTCTTTACGTACTGTGGTGCATCACTGAGCGAGATTATTATGTATATACCGTTCGTCCCTGCCCTCTATAACCGTTGGGACAGTAAGCTCTGCCTTCTTCCGGTGAACATGCTGTGTATCAGGCGTGAGAAACAGATGCAGTGAGTTGGAGAAGGTCAGCAACCAGGGACAGACGTAAGGCAGGGCAGTGTGAAGTGATTCAAGGAGGCCATCCTCGTGTCTCGCTCTGCGGGTCATCTTAGCTCTGCAGTGTCGTACCTCTCCACTCACCGTAGTTTGTTGGTGACAGGCAGTCCCGGGGAACGGACATCAAGAGCAGTGTGAGAGAACCGTGATCAGCGAATTACCTACTTTCTTTGCAGTTCTTGACCCAATCCTCGACGTTGGCAGCCCGAGAGACGAAGTTCAGGGTTGAAAATGCAAGACTGTGCAAGATAGCAGTCTCTTGGCAGCTCTGTGGCTCCATATCTCCAATTACCAATATTTTTTCTGCGTTTCCTAGGTTTAAGAGTATTAGCTAGCTAGATTGCGAGAGTGAGTGAATTTACTTGCTTGAAAGTCTTGTGGTTTAAGAATTAATTTTCCTGTAATCAATAAATTTACAGTTCTTATCTTCTGAACTAGATTAAATGCAGAATCGTGTTTCATTTTTTCCACATTGTTCCAAATTTTCTTTGCTCCCAGCTTGTACAACTTTCCTTGATATTAATTACGACTGGTAGTTAAGCCAGTCATTTCGTATTAATTCATACTAAACCAGTGCGCAAGCTAAGAGTAGCGAAAGCAAAAATCTCGTTTAGAATTACAAAGTTCAAGGGTTATTTATCAACTGTCAGGGGGAAGGAGTCATTCTTTCTCTCAGAGGCCGACAGCACTAATAATTCAGCACTTGTGAGTGGTTATTCCCAGCTGAGTACTGTTTGAAGAGAAGTTTTATAAGTCTCTCGTTTTCTGAGACTGGCGACATAAGACTGAATAAAGAGAGAGAGAGAGAGAAAAAAAAAACTAATTTCATAAGCCGATCCCCCTTTGTGACATGTGGCGACTTTCTTTTTCCGCCCATGATAAGCGACGATATTCCTTCCCCCGTGACAACCACAAACAGTAACACCACAGCACTCCACATCATTCCACAAAACAATCATCACACCATCACCACAACACAGCATAAGACCACAAATCACTTCACATCACACCAATTTACAACAAGCAGCACCACAAAATACATCGTGAGTAACAAACACCATACCACCACCACAACACATAACACAGTAACACACGCCACAAACACCACACCACCACCACAGCATACATCACAGCACACCAACACACTACACCACATCACCACACAAACCACATCACGCCACAAACCACAACTACGCTTCAAACATCACCACAACATCACACTACAACACATCATATTAACTACGCCACAAACACTAACTCTGCACCACACCACACACACATCACTACCACAACATAATACGCTAAATACGCCCCAAATATCACCACCACCACCACAACTACGCCACAGCACCACACACACGATCACCACCACACCACTTGGCTAAAATCTGGTCCCAAAGTTTTGCCGTGTGACGCGTGAGGGAGATTACAATACACTTATCTCAAGGGGTACAGAAGGAGGGGGAGGGAAGGAGGGATAAGAGGAAGGAAGGAAGGAAGGATGGAAGGGAAGAAGTAACCATGGAGAAAGAAGGGATAAGAGGAAGGAAGGAGGGAAAGAGCAGAGGGAAGGAAGATGTATGGAAGGAAGAAGAATGTTGGGGTCTGAAGGAAAAAAGGAGAGGGAGGAAGGAAAAAAGGAGGGAGGGAAGCAGGAGACATGCAGGATGAAAGAAGGAAGGAGAAAATGAATAAGGGAGAAAAGCAGAGAAAGATGGGAGAATATGGAGGAAGGAAGGGAAAGAAGTGGAGGGAAGGAGAGGAAGAAGGAGGGAGAGGAGGTAGGATGAAGGTGAGGAATGGAGGAGAAAGGACAAAGGAAGGAAGGAAGGAAGGGAAAAGGATAGAGGGGGGGATGGATTACAGACGGGGAAGAAGAGGAGGAAAGGGGGGATAGAGGTAGTACAGGGGAGGAGGAATATATGAGGGGGGAAAGTATACGAGTAATATATGAAGAAACGGACGAGAGAGAGAGAGAGAGAGAGAGAGAGAGAGAGAGAGAGAGAGAGAGAGAGAGAGAGAGAGAGAGAGAGAGAGAGAGAGAGAGTCTTTACGGCTTAGCGAAAGAAGATAAAGAAGAAAACTTAAAAGAGGAGAGATAACGAAGAGGACAGGGGGTGGGGAAGGAGGGAGAGAATGAAATGGAGAGAGGTCAACTGTAATGAAGGGGAGATAAGAAGGTGGGGAGATAAAGTTGAGAGAAAAGAGGAAGAAAGAGAGAGAACAAAGGCGGGGAATGAAGCTGGGCAAGAGAGGGTGAAGGAGAAAAAAGATGAGTGAAAGAGGAAGAGAAAAAGACGAAAGTGAAGTAGAGAAAATGAGATGGTATAAAATTGAAGACATGAAGAAAGAAAGAAGGTGGACAAAGAAATAAGGGACAAAAGAAGGAGGAAGAAAGAAGAAAATAGAGAAAATGGCAAAGGTGAGATAAAAGAATAAAAGTGAGAGTAAGGAATGAAAAATTACAGAAATGGACAAGGTCACAAAAGACTGGTTATTATGGAGAGAGAGAGAGAGAGAGAGAGAGAGAGAGAGAGAGAGAGAGAGAGAGATAACGGGGCTGAAGCTGAGCATAAAACAATGAAAGGAGATAATGTGAGAGAGAGAGAAAGAAGAGAAAGGGGAAAGAAAAGGGGAGAGAACACTAGGAAAGAGGAGGAGGAGGAGGAGGAGGAGGAGGAGATGAAAGGAGGGAGGGAGAGAGGAAGAGAGGGAGGGAGAGAAGGAGGAAGCCCTGGGGATAAGATAGGGGAGCGAGAGATGAAGGGAGAGATGGAGGAAAGGGAGGGAGGGAGGGAGGAAAGATGAGCTCTATAGATATCAGTCAACATTTCCACAGGGAGACTTCACCCCCTCTCTTCCTCCTCCCTGACCTCTCCTCCTCCTCCTCTCTCCCTCCTCACTGACCTCTCCTCCTCCTCCTCTCTTCCTCCTCCCCGACCTCTCCTCCCCCTCTCTTCCCTCTCCCTCTTTCCTGGTCTTTCTTTCTTCCTTCCTCCTCTCTTCTTCCTCTCTTTGTCATCCCTCTCATCTCATCCTCTCTTCCACCTCCCTCAACTCTCCTTTCAGCCTTCTCTCTTACTCCTCCCTAACCTTTCCTCCTCTTATTTTTTTCTGTCTTTCTCCTCCGTCACCTTTCTTCCTCCTCCACTTTTCATTGTTGTCTTTCTCTTCCCTCACCTCTGCCCCCTCCTCTCTTCCTCCACCCTCACTTTTTTTCTTTTTCCTTCCCTGCCTTTCTACCCTTTCGTATCCCACTTTCTCTCTGATCTCTACTTAAACCTCCTTCCCCTTTTCCTCCTACCAAGTTTTTCTTCCTTCCATCTTTCTTTCCTTCCTTCCCTATCACGCATCGGTCCTTCTATTTCCTCCTGTATAAAATCCACTTCCCATTTTTATTCTCACAGAGGAATTTCTTTCTCCTTTCCGTCTTCCTTTCTGCCTCTTTTAGTTCACCTCCCATTCCTTGTCTGTCTCATTATTCTTACCTCGAATTTTTCCCACTTTTCCTCTGTACTTTCCTTCCTTCCTTTCATCCTTTCCTTCTTCCTTTTGTTTCCATATTTTTTTTCATTATTCCTTGTCTCCTTAATTTTCTCTGCATTTCCTTCCCTACATCATTATTTTTCCCAATTCCAACCTCCCTTTCCCTAGTTCCTCTTGCTTTCTCTCTCTCTCTCTCTCTCTCTCTCTCTCTCTCTCTCTCGCTCTCTTTTTCATTCTCCTCACCTTCTATCGAGCACGTACGAAATAATAAACACATCCTGATGACTCATTTCCTCCTCCTCTCCCTCCCTCCATCCTTCCTTTCTTTCTTCACTCCCTCTCTCTCCCTCCTTCCTTCCTTTATTTTCAATCTGTCCATCTTCTTCCTGTTTCTTTTTTCTCACTCCACTCTCTCTCTCTATATATATATATTCCCCCTCCTTCCTCCCTAATCCTTCTCCTCCTTCCTTTTCCTCTTTACTTTCATTTCTATTTCCTTTTTACTCTTCTCTTCCCCTTCCTCTTTTCCTTCTTCTCTCCCTCTTCTTCCTCTCTCCCTCCTTCACAGGCCATCACTTACCTCCATATTTCCTCTCCTCACCTCATTTTTCCTTCTTCCTCCTCTTCCTTCCTACTTTACAGCCTTACTTACCTCCATCTTCTCTGTTCACTCTCATCCCCTCTCCCTATGTTGCTTCTCCTCCTCCTCCTCTACCTCCCTCCCTCCCTCTCTTCTTCTTCCTCCTCTACCTCTCTCCCTCCCTCCCTTCCTTCCTCCCCCTCCTCTGCCTCTCTCCCTCCCTCCCTTCTTCCACCTTCTCTACCTCTCTCCCTCCCTCCCTTCTTCCTCCACATTCCCTAGTTCATGTCCCCTCTCGGCTCCCCCCCTCCCTCCTTCCCTCCCTCCCTCCCTCCCTCCCTCCCTCTCTCTCTTCCTTCTACTTCCCTACCCCCTCCCTCCTCCCTCCCTCCCCTCTGCCACTCTCCAACACTAACACACTAGAGGCAAGTTTATACATATATTTCCCCTCTATGTCCCTCCACGCCATGTTCCTCTCTCTCTCTCTCTCTCTCTCTCTCACACACACACACACACACACACACACACACACACACACACACACACACACACACGCACATTTATATACACTGAAGCAACGCCCTACACACACACACACACCATACGTTCCCACACTCTTTCTCTCTCTCTCACACACACACATACATAAACACACACATACACAAACACACACACACACACATTTTCCCCAACTCTCTCTCTCTCTCTCTCTCTCTCTCACTCCCAGACAAACCGAGGTGCTGATAACAGAACCCCGATAAAACAACGAATAACTAAGTAAACCATTTATCATTCCCTCTCCCCCTCCTTCCTCTTATCAGGGAGAATTATTGGAAAACTTTTGGTATTTTTCTATGTCATGTGTGGATAAAAAATAAATGATAAAGAGGAGGCAGAACAGGGGAAGAGAAAACGGTAAATGATGGTAAATATGGGTGAAGAAAAGCTGATAAATGAGGCTAAAGAAATTATATTGTAAATCTCTCGTGGATCCTGTGACTTACTCTTTGCTGGATAAAGTTAGAGAGAGAGAGAGAGAGAGAGAATGGAAATAAGAGCAATAAACGATGATATATGTAGGCAAGGAGACGTTGGTAAATGAGGTAAAAGAAAAAAAAAATCTACTACATTAATCTCTTCACCTCGAGGACGTCATAAATACCCGAATTCTTGCTGATACCAGACGATTTTCCTCAGTTCAGGGGAGGCTTTGTGTGACGAAGGCGTTAATGAAAGCTAACCCCTCCAGTTCGACAAGCCTCTCCTCACCTGAAGATAATCGTCTGAACAAGGAACAAAGTACAAAAGGCGTCATCGTAGTGAAATGGCACAAAACACACACACACACACACACACACACACACACACACACACACACACACACACACACACACACACACACACACACACGAGAAATGATGGTGCAAAGAAAGCAAAAAGTCTCTTCTTCTATACGCATCGATTACCGTTTTCCCAGGTAATACGACACTCCCTTCACTTTAACTTGGCCTAAAATTACCACGTCTCCATCCTCAATGCTGAGTTGGTGACTGGAGGTTAAACTAGATTAGGATGCTAGTCAGGAAGAGGTGCTGGGGAATGAATGGCGTTTTAGCACATTTTTTTTTTCCTTATCCACTGCGCAGCGAGAAATATGCTGCATACTGGAAACCTGTCTAGGCCAATTAAGGTGAACAGAGTATTGTTAGTTCTGGATAAAGCTGGACGATTTTATTCAGCAGAGGAAACCCCCTAGGAGGTAAGGGTTACAAAAAAATGAGCGGCTGTATTTTCACTGGCGTAAAAGACTTCGAAGCACTTCTTCTTTGGCGATTTATTTTGCATAATACAGTGTAAACATCGACACATTTTCCATCATGTTATAAGAATATTAAGGTGTAAACTGCCAAATAAATCGCTGAGGAAGAGGTGCTTAGAAATCTATAAGGCAACGAGAATTCAGCAGACAAATAAATACATAAAAATAAAATAGAAAAAAAAATGAACAAGGAGTCGGTGGTAAATGAAGAGATGGAGACATGACGGAAAGTGATCATTTTATGCAACTGGAAGAATCAATGAAACTTACATGGTTAACAAAATACAGCAGATAACGTTAAGCAGTAATGTACATAAATCCAAAATAACCACGAAAGCAAATAACAATAGCAACAGCATATCCAAGAACCTCGATGAAGAACCAGAAAAAAAAAAACTACGAAAAAGAAAACACACACACACACACACACACACACACACACACACACACAGACACACACACACACACACACAGTAACAAAGCACGACCCACGAAGAAGGGGAAGAAAACTCGCAGCTGAACTAAACGCACTACAATAAATAAGTTAGAGGACACTACCACCACCGCCACCGCCGCCGCCACCCACATTTCTTGGTTCATAACTCACGTCTAGCGATCAATAGCACTCTTGGTTCCAATTTGTATCAGTCAACAGGGCCGTAACTCAAGGGAGGGGGGCCTTCGATGTATTCAGAAAGACGTCCGAATCATTACAACACAGGATTGGATACCTTCGGGAGGTGGGCGTGGAATTAAGGCCCTATTTTTCACTCGGGCCCTCAGTCGATACACACACACACACACACACACACACACACACACACACACACGACCACTGCGACAAATATTGACAGTTTTTGCTGATGTACGGACACTTACAGCATAGCGGCATGCAAGTCGTTTTTTTTTTTTTTAAGCAAGTCAAACATCGCATTAAATTACATTACAGATACGAGTATGTAAGCTTAAAGAAAATTTGTCACCAATACCGTAATCAATAAAATAATATATAAAGCCATTAATGTTCAATAGTTTACTGAGAAATGAACTAAAAACGTGAAGATTATGCTGTATGTAAAGAGAAACTGGAAAATTTTATGCCTAGTGGGAAGCGCCTTGATGAAATACAATGCGTACTAAAACTCCTGATGACTGATATTTTGAGAAACTAGAAAACTATAGATTACATAGAGATCCTTTATCAACCCATCCCAAGCTTTGTTAAGGTGAAAAAATATCAGCAAGTAACAGGAAGGATAAAATGAAGAATAAGGTTGAGATGGAAGGGTAAGCTGCAGTGGCCAGAGGAGGAAGTGTAGGAGGCCAATCCACATCCCTGACACAGTATCTACAAAGAAAAAAAAAAAAAATCTCCCGTCACTTTTCCCCTTAAACCCTTCGATCTCTGGACCTCATTTTTTATTCTTATTGGTGGCAAGTCGTGTTTTTTTACCTGAGCAAAACTCTTCTCGATTTAAAAAATAAATAAATAAGTAATCAGCCATCAAACTGAAATGGGACAGTCACAATCGTCTCCTACCAAGAAAAATGCGGCAATAAAATCCATAGAGTGTATTTATGGGAGGGACAGAAAGCCTCACCTCAGCTGTAGTATCCATCGGTGGGGCCATAGAGACGGTGTGGATCAATAGAGTAAACAGGGGGGTTCATGGGTACAGAGTCACGGCGGTACCAACTCTATACACTCTACATGGGGTTTTATACACTTCAATGAGGGCTGGAATTAAGTCTCTCTCTCTCTCTCTCTCTCTCTCTTTCTCTCAGATTTATTCACTCACTCTATCCCCTCCATGCATAATATACAGAGCTTTCTATTTCCCATACATCATACATTTCTTTGCACTCCAGAACTGGACACATTTTTATAACCGACTCATTCTACACAGGAGATACATAGCCCATTATAGGTTACAAAAAATCTAGTTAATGTAAGAAAGGGCTTAAGAAAATAACTCTCTCTCTCTCTCTCTCTCTCTCTCTCTCTCTCTTCCATAAATATCTAAAATCAATAGCCTTCACACCAAACACCACTGCACTCACACACTAAACACAATCTATATACTAGCCACACTATTCACACTATCCACAATAATTAATTCCTACCTACTTTAAAACAATTCATACACACTATTCATTTCATACATATTACCGTGCCTAGTTTAGATCCACATTTAATACATGCTATACAATGGTTTTAAAAGCAATGAAGAGTATTATCTGTATACATGTTATCAGTATTTCTTCAAGGTAAAGGACATGTGCTATACAGAATTAATGCTGTACTGTGATCTTCGTTTAGGTCAGTACAGGACACTGGTATGTAAATTATGCGGGTACTTATTATCAATGGAGGGGAAAATGGGTCCTGGTGATGACGATGATAAGAGGAGGAGGAGGAGGAGGAAGAGGAGGACGGCGACGACGACAACGACAGATTAATAATAATAATAATAACAATAATAATAATAATAATAATAATAATGATGATGATGATGATGATGGACCAATACATACACAAGACTATGCTACCGTATATTCTATGATGCCACACATTTTACGCATCAAAAGCCACACACCGTCACACACACGCTATACACACGCCACAGAAAAACTTATGCATACGAGATGAGCTGTATACGTTTCAAACACGATATTTTCCCCACATATATATATAACCTTTAACATAATATACATCCATCAAAAAATTGCCACAGTTTCGTTGATTTATATACCCCATCTATACGTAAATAATGAGTGAATCTATATTGAAAAACTATAAATATTAGGTACAATAATTTAAAATACTCCTGAGCACATTTATAATAATGATGAGGACAGATGCACTTTTGAAATGTAGACACCTATCATACGGACACTAATATCACCTATAATACGGACCTCTAAAGTACTGGCACTTTTGTAATACGGACACCTAGCACACGGACATCTTTGTAATACGGGCTCCACTATTATACGGACACCTCTTCAATACGGACACTTCAATAATATGGACACGAACACCTCTTTAATATGGACACCTCTATAATGCAGACACTTCTTTAATATGGACACCTCTTTAATACGGACACCTCTTTAATATGGACAACTTAATATATGGACATCTCTTTAATACGGAACCTTTAATACGGACACCTCTTTGACACGGACAACTTTAACACGAACGAGTACATCAGACTATTCGGATATGTATTAGGTAAAATACGGACATCTCTACATATCCATTTTACACACACACACACACACACACACACACACACACACACACACAAACCTCTAATACCTACACACTTCCATTATACACACCTCCACTATACGCACAAGGGACTACGCACAGGCCTGGAAAGCGAACCCAGGCACTGGATCGATAGTACATTACGCATTATGAGTAAATAGCGGACGGGCGTTCCCGGATACTGTCCCTAAGTGTACACAAGCTAGTAGTACACACACACACACACACACACACACACACACACACACACACACACACACACACACCTAAGTTACATCATATACTGGTATCGCATCTGAGCATCTGTACATGTCACACTGGAGTAATGTAGGCACTCTGTACTGTACAAAGCTACTACATGTACACAAGAAAAAATAATACATGATAAAAAATATATATACTAATAATGACGACGACGACGACGATGGTGATGATGATGATGATGATGATGATGATGATGATGATATACCCAGAAGTGGTGTAAGATAAAAGGGGTCTTACGTACCTATGACCAAAACTGAGTAAAAGAAATAAGCAGCGATATACTGAAAGAGGAAGAATGTGAAGGGAATGAAAACAACACCTTTGACGCATTCCTCCTCCTCCTCCTCTTCCTCCTCCTCCTCTTCCTCCTCCGACTCACTTTACCTCTTTTTCTTTTAAAATCATCTCCTCCTCTCCCTCCTAATCCTCCTTCATCTCATATTACATTTCCTCCTCCTCCCTTCATTCTCCTCCTCCTCCCCCCTTTTTCTCTACATTCTCCTTTCCTCCTCCATCTTTGTAATATTTTCTCAATACTCTTTCTATTATCATCATTTTCCTCGTCCTCGTCTTCCATCTCTTACATTTCCTCTAACTTCTCTTGCTATTATCTTCTTTCTCAACTTCCTCCCCCCCCTCCCCTCCAGAGGTCTCAGAGGCGGGCATTTCAAACGCCTGTCATCAGGAACAGGGCCCGGTGATTTCTCCTGAGGCCCCCCCACTCTTCCCCTTCTCCCCCACCCCCTCTCTCTAGACCCCTTCACTCTCCCCCTCTTTTCTCTCCAGATTCCCCCTCACTTTTCCTCTCTCTCTCTCTCTCTGCGCGCCATCCTCCACTCCCTCTTCCGCCCTCTCCCTTTCTGCTATCCTTCTTGCTCTTTTCCTCTATTCCTTCTTTCTTTTCCCCTCCTGATTTTCTCTCCTCTCCTCCTCCTAGCCAACACCTATCCCCTGGAATCTCTCCTCTCCCCTTCATCTTTTTTTCCTCCATCAAACACCTCCGTCCTCCTCTCTACAACCATTCCTTCTTCCTCCCTAGATTTCTTCCCCGCCTACTTCCCTAATTTCCTAGTCTCCCCTCACCCCCGTCACACACACACACACACACACACACACACACACACACACACACACACACACACACACACACACACACACACACACACACACACACACACAGCCATCCACTACTCCTCCACCCTCACCGACATCTTTCCACAAAACCTTCCACCCTTCCCTTCACACTCATCATTTCCTCCTCCTTTTCACGTTAGTCTCCTCCTACCTTGCCTCTCCCTTCCTCCCTCTCCCCCACCCATTTCTGACGTCTCTCCTCAATTTCTTTACCTCCGCCTCCTTACCCACTCTTTGATCTTCCTCTCCCTCCGCCTTCGTCTCCTTCCGACTTCCCTCCCCTTCTCCACTTTTCCTTCCACAACAACCTCCCTACCCCTACTATCCCTTTCCCTTCCAAGTTCCCCTCCACAACCTCCTGTTCCCTCCAGTATCACCCCCTTCCCTGAACCTCCCATTTCTCTGTCTTTCTTCCCTCTTTTTTTTCCTTGCTTTTCTCCTGCACAGTACTTCCCTTTTCTTCTTTTCCTTTCTCATCCTTCTACCTCCATGCCTACTATCCCTCCCTCCATTCTTCCTCTCCCCTTCCTTCCGTTTCTTCCCGTCTCCGTATCTCCCTCCCTGTTTTTCTTCTCTCCTCTCTTTCCCTCCATCGCTCCTACCCCTCTTTACTCTCACCCTCTTCCATTCTTTTTCTTCTCTTCTCTCTCTTTCATCCCTTTTCCCTCCCATGTCTTCTATCCCTCTCGCCCTCCTTTCCTCTTCTCCCCTCTCCTCCTCTTTCCCTTTCTCCCCCTTCTCCTCCATTTCTCCTCCTTGCCTTATTTTTCTTTCCTCCTCCATTCCTCTTCTCCCCCCTTCCCCTCCACCTCGTCTTTCCCTCTCGCCCGCCTATCCTTTTCCCTCTTATACATCCCTCCTGTCCCTCTCTCCCTTCGCTCCACCTCTCCCCTCTCCCTTCCCTCCACCTCTTCCCTCCCCCACCCAACCTCGTCCTCACTGACTATCCCACATTTTCTCCGCCGACTTTCGAATTTCAATCTTTTATCTTTTTCCTGTTGCCGTCTTCTTACCTCCTTTTATGTCGCCCTAATTTTCTTCAAGCGTCTGTCGTGTTCTTAATTAATTTCTTGATCCTTGGGTACTGTCTTTAGCTGTCTCGGAAAGATGGGATTTTCTTAAACTTTATATATTTAAGATCAAACTATTTTTTTTTTTTTTTTTGATAATTTAAGATGGCCCTCTGGTGGTGAAGGAGATGTATTTTCAAACACTTATCAGAATTCAAGTATTTCTTCATGGACATTTTTTTCTATTTTATGTTATTTCCTTGTTAATTTTTTTTTTCAGTCCCAGCATTTATTTCCCTTTTGGGACATGGGGCATTTTCTTATTCTAGCTGCTCTGCTCATTTCCTTCTAGTATTGTTATTTTCTTTGATAAATACAATCTCTCTCTCTCTCTCTCTGAACAGATTCCATGCATACGTACTTCAGAATATACCCGTCCCCTTGACAAATGATAGGGTGTCGAGTTGTGAGGGTGAGGTTTGGGTGAAGAGTAGGGGACGGTGGGGGAAGGGATGGGGTGTAGGGTGAGGGGAAGGTGGAGATAAGATGGAACTGGGTAGAGAGTGAGGTGGAGGATCGGATGGGATGGAGGGTGAGGGGAAGGTGGGGAGATAGGACAGGATGAAGTGGAGGGTAGGTGGGAGAATAGGATGGGACGGGGTGGTGAGTGGGTGCAAGGTGGGGGGGATGCGATGGGATAGGGTGGAGGGTGGGGAGAAGGCTAGCTTGTGCCAGGTATAAAGCCTTTTGTAAACACTGTCATACTTATCCATACTATCCAAATTCTGCAAAGTCCAGCTACACAATCTAAATACTACCATGCCAATGCACACTATCCAAACATTACCACATCTGTTCATACTATCAAAACACTACCACACCCACCCATACTACCTCCACACCCATCCACACTATCTCACTCATGCACACTACCACACCCATCCACACTATCTCACTCATACACACTACCACACCCATCCACACAATCTCACTCATGCACATTACCGCACCCATTCACACTACCACATTTATCGACACAATCCCAACAATATCGCACCTGTCCACACTACCACACCTGTATGTTAATACTGTCACATCCAAGCATAGTATATACCACACTTATCTACACTATCCGAACACCACCACACAACAGTACCACACTTGCCTACATTATCTGCGACACACACACACACACACACACACACACACACACACACACACACATACCACTATTATACATCTATTCTTATCACGTCTTCCTCCCAGTCCTGTCCAAATATGAACATCCACAACATGCAACACACGACTTGCCAACCACCACACCTACCCCATCGACTCCGTATACAACCATATCCATATCCAAAGCACATAGCACACTTCATTTTCTCTATCATTTTCACGTATTTCCACATCACTTAGGCTACCCACACTCCAACAAAACTGAAATTATCCCTTCCACTCCTATCCACACTTCCACATCCAGTACCTAAACACCAGCTCTTTCATTCCTATCCACACTCCCACAGCCGCATCACACACACTGCTCTTTCATCAAGTAAAATTATTCTTTCCACTTGTCTCTGCCACACCTCCACCACTCTGTCTAAACTCCCTCGACTTTACCCACAATCATCACAACCACGAAGTACAAGAGCACTCTCCTCTCCCTTCCACACCTAACTTAACCTCACCCTTGTACTCTCCCCAGCCATAATCTCCCCCTACCCTAACTTCACTTTTGTCGTTCCACCAGCCCTATCGCCCCCTGCTTTTCTATCCTTATCTTTAGCTGACAGATTCGTTATGTTTGTTATAACTTTCCCAATACCAAACAGCCAAGAAAAAACCATCAGGTCTGTTGCTGTTTGTTTTCCTTTATACGCCTTTGTACTCTAACCTCACCCTTCTCCCCAGTCCTATCCTCCTCCAACCCTAACCTCACCCTTGTACTCCCTCTCCACCCCTAACCTCTCCCTTGGACCCCCCTTCCCCCTCTTTTCTCCACGTTTTGGCCCCGGAGAATATGCATAAGGGTAACAGGATCGTGCCTTTATCCTCTTAACCAGGGCATAAAAATAAAGAGGGGGGGGGAGAAGGAATGGGAGAGGAAGAGAGGGAAGGAGAAGGCGTGCGAGGGAAGGACGGAAGAAGGCGTGAGAGGAAGATAATAATGGGGAAGGAGACTGAAGGAAGGACGAAGGAAGGGTTAAAAAGAGAAGAAGAGGATTGGATAGGCTGGGAAGGAACAAGATGGGAAACGGAAGGACGAAAGACGTCAGAGAGAAAATGGGGGTAGGAGAGGGAGGGAAGGAAGGCGTGGTTAGAAGAGGGAGAGACGGAAGAAAGGAGATAGGAGAGGGAGAGAAAGAAGGAGAAGATAAAGAGAGGGAGAGAGGGAAGGAAGGAGAGGATAAGAGAGGAAGAGAAGGAGAGGATGAGAGTGGGCGTGAAGGAAGGACGATGACAGGTGAGTGAGAGATAGAAAGAGAGAAAACCAGAAGGGAGGGAGGGAAGGAAGAGACACGAAAAAAAGGAGGAAGGGAAAATGAGGTGGGACAAGAGGAAAGGAAAAAGTTAAGGAGGGCAGGCTAGGCGAAAGAGGAATCGGGGGAAGAGGATTCAAGAGGAAGAGAGAAAAGAAGGTGGGGGGGAGACAGGGGGGATGGAGAAGAAAAAGGTGGGAAGGGAGACATGGAGAAGGATAGAACAGAGAACAGAAAGGAGAAAACTGAAAGCAAACAGCACCATATCTACTGACCTTTTCGAGTCTAATTATGATATCTATTTTATGAGCTAAGGAAATAAAGGGTGGCAGGGCAGAAAGGGAGGGAAGAGAGATATAAGGAGGGGTGAGAAAGGGAGGAAATGGAGATGGATGAGAAAGCGAAGAAAGGGAGGGGAGGATGAGACAGGAAGGGAAAGGAAAATGGAGGGAGGGAGGGAGCGAGAGAGAAATCGAGGAAGGAAATTAAGATCGACGGAGGGGCTTTGGGGGAATGAAGTTGTTTGAGATAAAAGAAATACAAGCAGGAAGACAGGCACAAGGGAGGGAGGAAAGGAGGAGGGGACAGGGAGGAAAGGAGGAGGCGAGAGTGAGGAAAGGAGGTGGGGAAGAGGGAGAAATGAAGGAGGGAAATAGGAAGAAAAAGGAGGGAGAGAAGAGAAAGGAGGAGAGAGGGAGGTAAGAAAGAGGAGGGAGGGAGGAAAGGATAAGGGAAGAGGGAGGAAAGGATAAGGGAAGAGGAAGGAAATAAGGCTGGAAGAGGGAGAAAAGACGGAGGGGGATAGGGAAGAAAAAGGATGGAAAGGAGATGAAGGAATAAGGGAGGGGAGAGGAAGGAAGAATGACGGCGAAGTGGGAAGGGAATGAGGGAAGAACAAAGGACTGAAGGAAGGGAGGGAGAAAAAACGGTGCAAGAGGAGAAGGGGAGAAGAAAAAAAAAAAAAAGGAGAGTGAATGCACCAACGAAAAGAAAACAACGGGTAAGAAGGGGAACGATGAGACAAAAGGAAGCAAGAAAGGAAGGGATGGAGGGAGGGAAAACAGAAATGGAAGAAAGGAACCAAGGAAGAATGCGATGGAAGGGAGGGAAGGTGTGAAAGCGAAGAATTGGTGAGAGAGAGAGAGAGAGAGAGAGAGAGAGAGAGAGAGAGAGAGAGAGAGAGAGAGAGAGAGAGAGAGAGAGAGAGAGACTAAAGGAAGGTTGAAAGAAAGGCTGTTTAAGTAATAATATCTTCAGTAGTTTATTTGTTAATTTTTAGGTATCTCTAGACCATATTATTCAGTTTTATCTGCAGGAAATGGTGGTGGTGGTGGTGATTATGACGACGGAACTAGCAGGGAAGACCGTTTCTTAGCACTCCGACCCGTCTTTCCTATGATGAATAATATCGGCCGTTAAAAAATAAAAACAATCTAGAAAGCGGTCAGAAAGCGCATACCTCTGCCAATGACATTGCCATTAAAAAGGATCCGGATCCGGATCCGCGGATATAAGAGCAGGATCCGGATCGGCTCCAAAATTTAATCAATTCTTTCTTGGTCCAAGGCCCACCTTTCCACAAAATTTCATTGAGATTCAGAGAGAACTTTTGGAGCCACTGTGCGGGATACTCAGAATCCGGATCCGGCCAAAAATTTAATCATTTCTTCCTTGGTCCATGGCCCATCCTTCCACAAAATCTGTTCATAACTTCTTAAGCAATCCTGCTAACAGACAAACAAACCAACGCGGGCCAAAACATAACCTTGTCGGAGGTAAAGACGTCCCCGGTGAGAAGGGGTTAAAATAATGGTGGCGTTTTAAGAGGGGAAGGAAGATGAGGCGGCAGGCAAGACAGGGAAAGATGTTTATTAAGTCGGGTAAGCACTCAATCAGGACGGCAGGGAAGCAGGGTGGGAGGTAGTAAGGTACGGAGGGAGGGAGGAAGGTAGAGAGGCGGGCAGGAAGGGAGGAAAGCAGTGAGGTAGTTACACAAGCAGGCAGACCTCAGCGTGTAAGAATGCAGGCAGGCAAACCGTGAAGGCGTATACAAGTGAGGGAGCTGACAGGTATGTAAGCACACTGCTAAATGGGGAACAGACCAGGTGAGAGGAAAGGCGTGCAGGGGAGGGGAAGGGGATGGGGGAAGGGTAGAGAAAAGGGGGGATGAGGAGGGGGGGAAGGAGGGGCAATGCATGAGTGCCGGCAAATTGGCAAAGAATGAAGAGAGGGAAGGGGTTGAGAAATGGAGAGGAGAGGCTGAGGAAAGGGGAAAGGGCGCAGGAAAGATGGGGTGTAGTGACAAGGGGAAGTTAAAGAAAGGGTGAAAAAGGGAAGGATAAGGAAGGGGAGGGGAGGGGAGGGGAGAGGCTGAGGAAGGGGCGAGGCAAGGAGATGGTGAGTTAGGTGTAGGCGGTGTAGCTTACGTAAGGGAAAGGGGTTATGAGAAAGAAAGAAAAAATGCGGTGATGACGAGGTGGGGTGAGGTGAGGGGGTGTAATTAGGAAGGTATGGGGTTATAGGGTGAGATGCGGCGGTCTACTAGGATGGCATGATGTGAGAGGGTGTGGAGAGGTGAGGGGTGTGATGGGGTGAGGAGAGGACGAGCAAGAGGGTTCCCAGGGTGTGATGGGGTTAGGGGAAGTCAGGTGAGAGGGTATAATCTCGCTAATAACACCTTCTTCAGTCAGTTCGCGTATTACTTCTTAATGATCTGTAGTATGTTAACAGCACTTTTTCTATATAAACAAAGCCTGCAAATATACAACATACACCAGGTACGCGCATGATCGTCCATTGTATTTCATAAAACGAAAATTCTACGGTCAACTGTACGAGAAGTAAAGAGACTGGGATCGGGGGCCTACACTCACAGTACATGATTCCGTTTCGACTTTCCTTAGCTTACACAGGACGCTGGAAATTCAAAAGCGTTATGACAGCAAGAGATGGATCCTCGTCTTTAATGCAGCGTGAAGATATGCCGTGGAAAGGACCAAAACGCCTGCTTTTTTTTTTTTCCCCCATCAAAACCATGACGTCAATCTTATTCTTACACGATAATTAGTCATTGTATAAAAACTCTTACATATAACTATTAATCCCTTCACTACCACAGATCTCCCCGTACAAATTCTACACATTACAAGAACGAACTGAAAAAAAAAAAAAAAAAAAAAACGCCACCACAGAAAAATGGAAAATATGAGTGTCCATGACAGCCTCCTACGTCCATGAGAATACGGTGTCCCCTATAAGAAAAAAAAAATCTATGAAATCTACGCTACCCAGAATACGGCCCCTCATCGTAAAAGTTGAGGTGGGTGTGTTAAGTCGTCTGGGGGGATAAAACAGGGTAGCGTGCCCTCCTCAACGCCAGCCCTACGCAAAAAGGCCCTGGATAACTTCTTTCACTTTTCTCCTCATATTTTCTTCTTTCCTCAATCAGTGTAATGTCCAGCCATCCACATTTGCCACTACTCCCCAACAGACAGTATCCCTCCTTCCTTCCCATTTACTGTGGACTTGATACAGCAACAGAAGTATCAAGTCGGAGAAATTTGCTCATGGCTGTACTCACGATATGAGGCAGTGTGGCCAGGGGGTGTGAAGGGAGGCGTAATCTGCCACAGACCAGCCTTTAACACGCCAAGTTTTTAGTAGCCTTGTTTCTAGTACCTCGTTACTCACTCTCTCTCTCTCTCTCTCTCTCTCTCTCTCTCTCTCTCTCTCTCTCTCTCTCTCTCTCTCTCACGTAGAAACAAAAAAGAAACTAGAAAGCATTGAGAGAGCGCATACCTGAGCCAATGCAGGATTCGGAACCGGATTCTTCCCAACATTTAATTATATAATTCTTTCTTGGCCCACAGCCCACCCTTCCACAAAATTTCATTGAAATTCATTGAGAAATTATATTGTGAGGGATACGTAGGATCCGGATCCGCCACAAAATTTAATAACAGGTAATTCATTCTTGGACCATGGCCAACCCTTCCACCAAATTTCACTGAAATTCGTTGACAACTTTTAGAGTTGTCGTGTGGAGAAAGACAGACAGACATAGGTGAATACATAACCTCCAACTTCATTGGCGGAGGTAATGAAGGATAAAATTTGTATGAAATGGTGTGTGTGTGTGTGTGTGTGTGTGTGTGTGTGTGTGTGTGTGTGTGTGTGTGTGTGTGTGTGTGTGTGTGTGTGTGTGGTGTGGTGTGGTGTTGTGTGTGTGTGTGTGTGTGTGTGTGTGTGTGTGTGTGTGTGTGTGTGTGTGTGTGTGTGTGTGTGTGTGTGTGTGTGTGTGTGTGTGTGTGTGTGTGTGTGTGTGTGTGTGTGTGTGTGTGTGTGTGTGTGTGTGTGTGTGGTGTGGTGTGGTGTGGTGTGTGTGTGTGTGTGTGTGTGTGTGTGTGTGTGTGTGTGTGTGTGTGTGTGTGTGTGTGTGTGTGTGTGTGTGTGTGTGTGTGTGTGTGAGAGAGAGAGAGAGAGAGAGAGAGAGAGAGAGAGAGAGAGAGAGAGAGAGAGAGAGAGAGAGAGAGAGAGAGAGAGAGAGAGAGAGAGAGAGAGAGAGAGAGAGAGAGAGAGAGAGAGAGAGAGACCGCACATTCCTCTGTCTTCGATTACAAGTACAAATGTCAGAATCATTCGACGCATTTTACATACTGTACGCATTTTAGCGCCCCCCACCTCTCTCTCTCTCTCTCTCTCTCTCTCTCTCTGTATTCTTCGCTTCTTTGTCTTCATTTTTTCCCTCTCAATCCCTCCTCCCTTCCCTCCTCTCCTCCCTTCCCGGCTCCTTCGCTGTCTTTCTCTTTCATCGCCGTCATTACTGAAGACAACATTTTTCTTCTCCTCTCCTCCCTTCCCCTTCTTCTCCCTAACCTTCCCTTCCGTTCACTTCTCCTCCCTTCTTCCATACCGTTCTCTTCATCTCCTCTCCCCTTCCTTTCAATTCTCTTCCTTCTCCACCTCTTACTCCTTCACTTGCGTTCCATTTTTCCGTCCCCCCTTTCCCTACCATTCTGTTCTTCTCCTTTCTCCTTCCTTTCCTTTCTTTTCCATCATCCCATTCTCTTCATCCCGCTCCTCTTCCTCCTTTTCATCTATTTTCTACTTCTCTTCTTCCCCCTTCCTCTTTCCTTTCCATTCTCTACTTCTCGCCTCCTCCTCTTCCCTCTTTTCCGTTCCCTTCACCTCCTCTTATTTCATCTTCATTACTCCGTTAATCTATAATCTTGTCTTTCCATCATCTCTTTTTTTCCTTCTTGCATTTTTCTTCTCTCTTTCCTCCCATCTTTTAATTCTTTTCTTCTCTTTTCTCCATTCTTTATAATTTCAGCTCTTTCTTCATCTTTTCTTATCTCGTCTTTTTCTTTTTTCTTTCCTCTTCTATGCCCTTCACTCTATTCTTTTTTCTTTTTTCAACCTTGCAATTCCTCCTCCTCCTCATCTTCCTCCTACTCGTCCTCCTCCTCCTCCTCTTCCTCCTCCTCCTCCTCTCTTCTCTTCTTCGTCTTCTCACCTCTCTTTCTCTCCAACCACAACCATTCTTCAATCTAATTTCAACTCTTTGTCACCTTCAAACTTAACCTGTTTTAAAATTCACGCTTGTTTTCTCTCCAAAGTCGGGCGTTTTTCCTTCACATTCTCTCTCTCTCTCTCTCTCTCTCTCTCTCTCTCTCTCTCGTCTTATTCTCTTGTTTCTCCCTACATCACTCTTCCCATACACAGACCAATACTGTATATATTTTCACATAACTATGAGTACATACAGTATACAGTATTCTCTCTCTCTCTCTCTCTCTCTCTCTCTCTCTCTCTCTCAGCACACATTTTTCTCCTCCTCTCTCCTCCTGTCCTTCTCTGGGCTTTACTCGGGAAAAATTCTTGGGAAGTTTGAAGTTTGCGTGTGTGTGTGTGTGTGTGTGTGTGTGTGTGTCTTCGCTCCCACTCTCCTCCCACTCATTCCCTTCCCATCCTCCCACTGTGTGTGTGTGTGTGTGTGTGTGTGTGTGTGTGTGTGTGTGTGTGTGTGTATTTCTTCGCTCCCACTCTCCTCCCACTCATTCCCTTCCCATCCACCCACTCCTCTTTTCTTCTCCCACTCCCTATTTATTTCATCCACTTCTTCACTTTTATCTTATTTTCCTATCCCCACATATCCAGCCATTCACTTCCCTCCCTTCCACAAACTCCCACTCCCCTCCCTTCCACACACTCCCCCTCCCCTCCCTCCCACACACTCCCCCTCCCCTCCCTCCCACACACTCCCCCTCCCCTCCCTCCCACACACTACCACTCGCCTCCCTCCCGCACGTACACTTCCATTCCCTCTCCAACACAGTCCCACTCCTCTCCCTACCACACATTCCCATTTCCATCCCCCTCATAAAAGCTCACTTCTCTTCCTTCACACACACACACACACACCCTACCATGCTTCATCTTATTCTCCTTTCTCCTCTCTTTTCCCTTCCCTTCCCCCATGTTCATTTCCCCTCCTCCCTCACCACCCTCCACCCCACTTATTCACCTCCTCCCTCACGTTCTCATCCCCTCCCCCTCCCTGCCCCCCATTCCCCTACTCCCCCCTCCTTCCCTCCCCTCCCCCCTTCCCAAAAGCACGTCTCAACTACTGCAAGTTCCTGACATTCTCACAGGCAACTCAGGCAGCTCCTCCACCTCCTCCTCCTTCCTTTCCCGCACCCCCTCCTCCCTCCGTCTTTCGCATCCTTCTTCCTCTCTCTCTCTCTCTCTCTCTCTCTCTCCCAATTCATTTCCTTCCTCATCCTCTTCCCCATCTTCTTTTACTCCCCTCCGCTCTCTCCCTCCACCTCACCCTTTTACACTTCCTTTCCCCCCCCTCCCTCTTCCCCTTTCTCCTCCCCTCAACCTTTTCTTCCTCCCTCTTCCACATACTCTCCTCTTCCCCCTCCCTTTTCGCTGCCTTCTTTTCCTACTTTTCCTCCTTCCTCTTTCCACATCCTCTCTTCCTCCTCCCTCTCTCTTTCGCATCCTCTCTTCCTCCCTCCTCCCCATCCTCAATTACTCTTTCTTACCATCCTTCTTAATACGTTCTCTCCCTTTCCCTCTTCCTTCCATCGTCCGTCTCCTCCAGCTTTTTCCATTTTTCCTCCACCTCCTGTCCCTCCCTCCCTGTCTCTCCTCCCTCCTCCCACCCATTTCAAAAACACAAGCAAAGGAAGAAAAGAATAGAATATTAAGGAAAAATGTTAAACGAGAAAGACAAAGAAAGACGCAGAGAGAGAGAGAGAGAGACAGAGAGAGAGAGAGAGAGAGAGAGAGAGAGAGAGAAACGAAGGCCTAGTTAACTCTTAAAATACAAACAATCTCTCCTTTTTATCCCCAGACGATTCATAATGCTTTAAAATGGTTCCTTGCCCCTTAATGTGATAAATGATAAAGCTAAAGAATCAGGAATAAAGATAAAGAGTCAGGAATAAAGCTAAAGGAAAGTGAGAGAAAGGCGGGAGAAAGACGGACAGAAGTAAACAAAAAAAAAGTAAAATCAACGAAAGGAGAGGAGGAGAAAGTAAACAGCAAAGGTAAACAGGCATTAAACAAGGGCGAAGTAAAGAAAGACGGTAAACAAAGGAAATAAACAAAGATGGTAAACTAGTCGGTAAACAAAGATGGCTGACGAAAACAATAAACAAGGGCGGTAAACAAATTATCAACGTTAAACAAGAACGGTGAATACATTAAACAAAGGCGGTAAACAGGAAACAATGATGCAAAGACGACACAGGTAAACGGAGAGGTACACAGAGACGGTAAACAAAGACAGTAAACAAGGAAGATGAATGTGGCAATAAAGTATAATAAATAACATTAATATATATACAGATACCCATTATTTCTTTCAAATATATGGCGGTGCTAAATTATTACTGTAAACACACACACACACACACACACACACACACACACACACACACACACACACACACACACACGAATCAAGAATCAACCTCGTCCTTGTCCTCCTCCTCATTATTATTCTCACTCCTCCTCAGGTCATCTTCAATCCTCTCTCCTCACTTACCTTTCACTTTCCTCCCCACACACACTCCCCATCCCTTCCCTATCTTCCCCTATCCAATCCCCTCTCTCTTCTCTGTTCCCCTATCCACTTCTACCCCTCCCGTCCCCTTCCTGTGTTATAAACCCCCTCGTTCCCTCCCCTAGCCTAACCTCACCTGCATCCCGATATTATTTTCCCTCTCCCTTCTCCCCCAACTCTTCTAACACTCTCCCCTCCCCTCCCATCCTAGTGTCTCTCTCCTATCCTCCCCTATCCTATCTTCCTTCCTATATCCCTATCTCCCTTTCCTCTATCCAAATTCTATCTTCTCCTTCCACTCTGTACCCAAAGCCTGTCCTCTTGCCTACCCACCAATCCTCATCTTCAGCCTCCCCTCCCAATCTAAACACCTTCTCCTTCCTCCTCTTTCCTTTTCCTCCAACACTATTCCTCTCTCTCCCCATCCCTCCCCTATTCTATCACCCTGCTATCTCCATTCTCCATCTCCTCCCTCCTTCTTTGCCCTTCATTTTCCTCCTCTACACTCCCCTCTTCCCTTCCCCTCCCCTATCCTCCCTTTTCTTTCCCCACAATCACTGATAAGGCAGAAGGCTAGGATGATAGTGATAGTGTGCCGGCAAACGAGTGGTGATAACAATGACGTGGTTGTGAGATAGAAGGTGACACAAAGAGGTAAGAGAGATAGAGACATTTTCAGTGGGAGGGAAGACTGTCACTCATACAGTATTTTCCTTCCTTATCTCTCCTTATCACGGTGACAGCAGCCTCTTTGAACTAGTTTATTTATAAGCAGTTTTTATAAATATATGGGTGATTTTTTCTTTTTTTGTCGTTTATGGGTATTTTGTTTGGGGGGGGGGATGGGGGAGTGTGTGATAACTTGCACAATATACTCCTTGTCGGTATATGTACACAAGTATTTACTGAATACGTACGATATTACATTTATTAGAAAAAATATTAGGGTCAAATAGGAAAAGCAAAACTTAATATACATCTATATTCTAATGATCCGACTTCCGTATGTTTGTTGGTTTGTTTGTTACCGTAACACCACAAAAACGGCGCAACGTAGTGCAATTTTTTTTACAGCAGCGCACAGTTAAAAATGTTCTAACTTGAAGGAAAAAAACAATTTCCAGTCCAATCGGGGCACCGGTTCCCGAGTTACGTTTCATTTCTGGCCTTTTGACACCGAGCAGAGGGCTTTAAGCGAGTGAAATATATAAAGGATAATTTTGATGTCATTCCCGACTGGGAATCGGAATGTAAATAGTTTCTGAAAACCAACCAGGCAATCCTGATGTTGAAAAATAATCTATACCGTACTTATATCCCAAAATAATTGTATATATTTTTTACATACCTGAATACAAAATTACACATATAATACATGCAAGGCAGGCGTTATATTCTCCCACTTTTCGCGAGATATATTAAAAAAAAAAAAAAGGCACATGTTATAATCGATTTTTACTGAATTTACGAAACCACATCACCAAAGAGTATTTATGAAAAGGTTATACTGTTTTTGTGAATGTGGTGTATCGGGCCAGGAATTTTGTTTTGGGTGGAATGAACTTCGTTGTATACTAGATATAACTGAGGTATGACATATGAGTTTTTCTGAAGATCGAGAGGTAGGGAATACTGAAATAGAGTAGCGTCTGAGAGAGAGAGAGAGAGAGAGAGAGAGAGAGAGAGAGAGAGAGAGAGAGAGAGAGAGAGAGAGAGAGAGAGAGAGAGAGAGAGAGAAACTTTGTCATTTTGTGTTACTGTATTTAATTCTCCCAAACATATACACAGATACACACACAATCAATAATTCTCCCTAACACACACACACACACACACACACACACACACACACACACACACACACACACACACACACACACACACACAAACCATTTATTGTGTGTGTGTGTGTGTGTGTGTGTGTGTGTCCCTCTTAATCACACACACACACACACACACACACACACACACACACACACACACACACACACACAAACCAATCAGCAGGATCGCAGAGTAATTACCGACATCATTAGCCCGTGTTGACTGGGAAAATATTATGAGGTTACGAAAGCCTGGATAAATACTGACAAGAAAATCTAATTAACAGTTAATGACTCTCAGGAAAATAACACTTACATGAATGAGGGAAATCAAGCGCGAATGCCATACAGCTACGGTTCACGTATTGCTTCACTTTGGTTCAGCCTGTGTGTGTGTGTGTGTGTGTGTGTGTGTGTGTGTGTGTGTGTGTGTGTGTGTGTGTGTGTGTGTGTGTGTGTGTGTATCGTTGGCACACAGCCCTTTCAAACAGATGTCTATTTATATTTTCTTGTTGCTACCAGACGATTTTACTCAGCTCAGGGAAATCTCTGGTCCTGAGGGGATTAATGAACGCTATATCTAGTCCCCCCTGCTAGAAAAATCGCCTGGGTAACATAAAACCGTCTGAAGGCAGCAAAAATAAAATAAAATAGTGTATGAGAAAGAACTGATTGCATTACTGAACACATTACTCTTCCTATTCCTATCGCCACCAATCGATTTCATCCAGCCTGGAGGAGGAGGAGGAGGAGGAGGAGGTAGGTTGAATGGGTTTTGTGTCTTCCAAGTCCCTCCCTCTGCAAAAACCGTCTGAAGGAAGAAAGAAATCGTCGTCGGAGTGAAAAGGTTAAGATGCCATAAGCCTGTCTCAAGAAGGTGAAGGATGGATGGAATATTTGCACTAAACACATTCACGCAAATTTATCGCTGAAACAAACTTCCTGGCAAACATAGGCATAAAACATCTAAACAAACGGATACATACTACATACACATCTACACACACACGAACATACATGCACATACGTCTATACACACACGAACATACATACATACATATACAGTACATCTACACATACATACGGTGATGCGAGAACGTGCTAATATATCCACACACACACACACACACACACACACACACACACACACACACACACACACACACACACACACACACACACACAGATTCATCAATACTGGAGCCCATATATCACGAGAAACGACAGAGTCGGTTCGGGCAGATCAAACGAGTAGGATCGGAACAGAAATGTGTGAGTGTGTGTGTGTGTGTGTGTGTGTGTGTGTGTGTGTGTGTGTGTGTGTGTGTGTGTGTGTGTGTGTGTGTGTGAGAGAGAGAGAGAGAGAGAGAGAGAGAGAGAGAGAGAGAGAGAGAGAGAGAGAGAGAGAGAGAGAGAGAGAGAGAGAGAGAGAATGTTTTCATGTATGCAGTTCTTAAATATGTATGGATAACTAAGCAAGCAATACGAAATAAAGGAAATAAACTTAATACAAGCATCATGAAAGCACTCAGTCTCCTTTACTTATTCTCAGCTAACACACACACACACACACACACACACACACACACACACACACACACACACACACACACGAAAAAGTTATATGAAAATGGGTAAAAACATGTATATGAAAAATAAGGAAAAAAAAGAAAAAAGAATGGACTGAAAGTAATTGAAGTGTGTGTGTGACTGGGAGTTAAATGAAAGTCGAGACCGTGTAAGTGAACGAGAAAAAGTGCGAAAGTGAGGGAGTGGACGTGGGCGAGGAAAAGTGAGGGAGAGTGAAAGTGAGCGAGAAAAAGTGAGGGAGTGGAAGTGATCGAGAGAAAAGGCAGGGACTGAAAAAGTGAGGTGGACATGAGGGAGTGGATATGAGCTTCTTTAGTGGAGGTGAGTGAGTGAGTGAGTGGAAAAGTGTGATTAAAGAAAGGGAGTCGAAGTGAGCGAGTAAGTGAGTGAAAGTGAATGAAAGCGTGAGTTAGAGTTACAGTGGAGTGAGTGAGAGATAATGAGCGGTCCATCAGAGCAGAATGGCGAGTGAGAAAGAAAGCAAGGAAATGAATGGATGGAAGAGTTAAGGAAGGTGAGTAAAGAATGGAATAATAAATGGGAAATGAAACAGCAGATTACGAAAGGAAGAGAAGAAAGTAGAGTGAAGGATCGAAACAAATAAGCAAGAGGTGAAAACGGAAAAAGAGGAGTAGGAGAATAATATATAAACAAGAGGAAAGGAAGAAAGAAATACTGCAAATATAAAGGAAGGAAAAATGAAAGAGTGAAAACGAAAGAATGAAGAGGTCAGAATGAAAAATGATGGTAGGTAGTGAGAGAGGAGAAAGGAAGAGAGGGATGAGGGGAGAGAGGGGTGAGAAGAGAGAGGGGTGAGGGGAGTGAGTGAGGGAGAAGAGGGGAGGGTGGGAATGGGTTGGTGGTGGATGATGACATGAGTGAGGGGAGGAAGAAAGGGGCTCGTGGAGGATGGTGGGGGTGATAGGGGAAGAGGGGAAAGGGGAAAAAGAGACGTGGGGGGGGGAGGTGAGAGAAATGAGGGGAGATGAAATATGAGGCTGCAGGGATGAGGGGTCAGGGGAGGGATGGGTAGAGTGTTGGTGAGGGAGGGGAGGAGATGAAGGGAGTGGGGTGAGATGGAAAAGGGAGGGAAAGCATGAGTGGTGGTGGGAAGAGTGGTAAAGAAGGAGTGGGAAGAGAGGAATGAGATGACAGATGTGGACGTGGAAAGGAGATAAGTGCAGAGGAAAGTGGGTGAGTGGGGAGGGTGAGAGGGGGAAGGATAAAGTGGAAGGGACAGGGTGAGGGATGAGGGATGCGAGTGTGAGCGATGAGAGGGGTGAGGATGCAGTGGGGTGAGGACGGCGTGGGGTGAGGGGGTGAGGGGGGAGTGGGGGGTAGTTCATATTTACCTTCAGTGGTCTGTTTAAATCCCAGAGACTCAGATTACACTGGGGTATAAAAAGAGGGGGGAGAGGGGGTTGGGTACGCGGAGAGGGAGGAGGAAAGAGAGAAGGAAAAGGAGAGACGAGGAAGAGGAGATGGAGAGAAAAAGACAAGGAGAAGCAGTGAAACGAGAGGAAAAATGGATGGAGAAGAGATGAAGAGAAAAAAAAAGAGAGGGAGGAGGAGAGCAGCAAGAGGAGAGGAAAAATGGAGGGAGGAGAGGAAGTCGAGAGGAAGTGGAGAGCAAGGAGGAGAGGAAGAAAGAAGAGGAGACGGGAGAGGAAAGGGGGGGGTAGAAAGAAGAGGAGGAGGAGGGAATGGTAAGAAAAGAAGGGGACGAAGAAAAAAAATGGGAGAGGAAAAGGAGAAGAGAATGGGGGAATGAAGAATATAATGGATAAAAAAAGGAGAGAAGGAAAGAAGAAAAAGATTGGGGATGGAAATGTGAGAAGAAAAGGGATGAAAGGAAAGGGGAGAAGAAAAAGGAGGTGAGAAATGAAAAGTAAGAGTAAAGGGAGAGGAAAGAAATGGAATAACAAAAGGGAGGGGAAGAAAAGGGAAGAAGAAACTGGAGGAGAGGAAAGGGAAGAAAAGAGAGGGAAAGGAAACTATGGAAGAAGAGGGAGGAGGGAAAGGAAAGGGGAGAATGGAAAGTGAGGAGGGGAAAGAGAGGAGAAGATATAGGAGGAAGAGATGGATGAGGAGAAGAAAAGGCATGAGGGAAGGGAAAGGGGCGGGTATAGGATTGCAAAGTATAAGATCCATCAACAAACACTGGGGAAGCTGCAACATTTCCTCACAGTGTTTCAGCCTGAAATTACTTTACTAACACTTAGGATCCCACGACTCACTCTCCCCTGAAAAAAAATCGCCTGAAATGAACTGAAATAAAATGCTGGAGTTGTCTCGACCTGGTCAGGGTAAAAAAACAAAAATCAGTCATGCTAGCAATTATACCTAGCCATACAAACAGCCAGCAACGAAATATAAAAGTATCTATTGGAGTTGATGGTAATGTATCAAAATCCGTAAATAGTAGAGAAATTCAAAGATGGCGTTATCCTGTCAAAAGCACCACACCTGAAGCTTGCACCTGCTCCGTAATCAATCTATGCCCGTAGGTATTATCGATCCTCTTCATTACAATAAATACAGGGAAAGCGACCTATAACTTTTAAAACCTAGTGATGCGCTCTTCCAAACCCAGCAAAATTTTCAGGATAAAGTGTAGGAGTTTCACAATAGTTCGTCTTAAAAGTGGCGCGATATTCCTGACCCCAGCTGTACCTGAGTGTTAGCTGCAGCTCCAAACTATGACCTGATCACCTCACAAACAACTGTCAGCTAACTGCGCACCACTAGGTCGAAGATGATTTCCCCTTCTTCTTTAAAATACTGAAGTTACTTACATAACCACTACAAAAAAGAAAAAAGATAAGTGTTATTAGTTTCACTGAGAAAACATTTCCAATCACCTATAATATTTCCTCTACATCGTATACTGTATATTCGTAAATATCATATATACGTAAATCACAACCATCGCAATACAACAACGACTGTCCCTATACACAAACATTACGGCTAGTCACTTACCGTATACGATATATAATATTAAACACATAATATTAAATAAATATTAAGCTAGAACAAGAAAAAAGGATATATTCATCCAAACAGAAAGGGGAATGAAAAGAAATTGAGAATAAGAAGACAGAAACAAAAGACTAGAAAGGAGGAGGTGGAGGAAAGGAAAAGGTAGGAAAGGGCATGATGAATGGAAGGAAAATGAAAAGAGACGAGACGGGAGGGAAGGAGGAGGAGTAGGAAGGTAAGAAACTAAGGGAGGAGAAAGAGGAGGGGAAAATATGGAAGGTGAATAAAGAAGAAAAACGAAGACAAGAGGGAAAGGGAGAATCTGGAAAAATAAAAAGGGGGAATTAAGTGGGAAGGAGAAAGAGGAAGAAGGGAAGAGAGGAGAGAAGGAGGAGGGAGAATGAACAGAGAAAGAAAACATGTGGAAAAGAGGAAGCTAAGGTAGTAACGAGAGAGATGGAGGAGGTTGGGAGATGATGGGAGAAAAGAAGGGGAAAAGACGACGAGGAACAGAGGAAAAGAGTGAGTAAATACCAATGAGGTGAGCAGAAAGACGGGAAAGGAAAGGAAGGGAAGGAAAGACTGGGAGTAAAGGGGTGAATAAATAAAGGAGAAAGGAGGAATTTTGACAAGTAAACACAAGTGCGAGAGGGACGGGATAAACGAAAGAGCGACGAGGCGCAAGAGGAAGCTGTGTATAGAGAAAAGTGAAGATATGAAAAATGAAGAACGGAAGGGGAGAAATGAAGCAAGGGGAACAGGGGATGGGGACAGGGGAAGAGGGGAAGTGGGGAGAGGGGTAGAGGGGAAGTGGGGACAGGGGTAGAGGGGTAGAGGGGACAGGGGTAGAGGGGACAGGGGTAGAGGGGACAGGGGTAGAGGAGAAGTGGGGAGAGGGGAAGGGGGGAGAGGGGAAGGGGGGAGAGGGGAAGTGGGGAGAGGGGAAGGGGAGAGGAAGATAGGAAGAGACGAAGGGGGAAAGGAGTGCAAATGGAGGGGAGGAGGACTGTGGAGGGGAATGGAAGCAGTGGAGATGGGAATGGATAGGGGAGGAGAGAACTGGGGAGAATCGTCCTCTACGTTAAAGTTGGGTGATGCAGACCTCTTCCCCTCCCCTCCCCTCCCCTCTCGTGCCCTCCCCTCCTTTCCACCCCTACCTACCTCTTTCTTCGTCCCCCCCCTCCCTCTCCCAACCTTTCTCTCCCTCAGGGCATTCCTCCTTAAAGTTATATAATGGAAGATGACTGTGTGTGTGTGTGTGTGTGTGTGTGTGTGTGTGTGTGTGTGTGTGTGTGTGTGTGTGTGTGTGTGTGTGTGTGTGTGTGTGTGTGTGTGTGTGTGTGTGTGTGTGTGTGTGTGTGTGTGTGTGAGAGAGAGAGAGAGAGAGAGAGAGAGAGAGAGAGAGAGAGAGAGAGAGAGAAATTATGTACCTTTGATATTTTTCCTTTTGGCTCAGTCTTTCTCACAGGTACTAACGAGCCTTTTACCCTGTACAAATATATTTAACATAAAAGGCAGTATCATAGTGTAACCGGGATATTAAGTCGCCAAGAAAAAGGTGTTACGTAACCTACAGCGCCACCCAGAATACGGTTCTTCAACCCACTGACTCCTATTACGTGCCATTTAGTTCATTCCTTCCACCTTCCGACAATTTTATGTATTTGTGGGAAGAATTTTTAACTTGGAACAGGAATCTCAAGCCTCCATGAACACCTTCACTAATGGAGGACCTTTTAAAATATATACACGAGATTAATAAAAAGATCTTATAGTGTGTGGATATATTCTTGTTTAATCAGTTGTACCAGAATGTAGCATATATATATATATACTGTATCATCTTTACTATACCCTGTCTTTCTCCTTTCCCTCTTCCCAGTCATACTACTTCATCTCTCTCTTCCCCACACTTCCCCTTCCCTATACTTTCTCTCCATCTCTCCATATATTCCCTCCACCTCTCCCCTCCCCTAATCTCTCCCCATCTCTCCTCTTTCCATTACCCCACCCATCATCCCCCCGGCAATCCCCACATTTACATAAAAACTGGCTGGTTGTGCCCTTGATTTTCCTCTCTCTCTCTCTCTCTCTCTCTCTCTCTCTCTCTCTCTCTCTCACATACACACACACACACACACACACACACACACACACACACAAGGAGGTAAGAGGAAATGGGATGGAGATGGGAGTGTCTGGAGAGAAATAAGGAATGAGAAACGAGGAAATGAAAACAAAATTAAAGAAAAGGAGGAAATAAACAAAACAAAGCCAATGGAAATGGTGAAAAAGACATTAGGAACAGGGAGAGAGAGAGAGAGAGAGAGAGAGAGAGAGAGAGAGAGAGAGAGAGAGAGAGAGAGAGAGAGAGAGAGAGAGAAAGAGGTAAAAATGTAGAAATGATGGGAAGACACGAAGTTCAGTAGATGACTGAGGTGAAAGGGAAGGAAGCAGAAAGAATGAGGAGGAAGGGGAAGTGATAATGAACAGGCGGATGAGGTTGGGGGGGGGGATGAGGCGGAAAGAAAGCCCTAGAGAGGGAAAGAAGGAAAGAGGAAGGGAAGGCGAGGGAGGGGGAAGAGCAGAAGAGGGACTGGACAAGGAAGGGGTGTGGGAGGGACAGAGGAAGAGGGCTGAAAGAGGAGAGGCAGAAGAAGGGAGGTAAATAGGCTGAGAGGGTAGGAGGGGTGAGGGCGAGGTGTGGGGGTAAGGCAGAGGAGAGGAAGGGGAAGAGAAGGGGAGGTGATATGGATGGGACAGAAGAACGGACGGAGGTAGGAGAGGAGGAGGGGGCAGAAAAAGAGGAGTAAGAAAAAGGGGAAGGAGGACGAGAAGATGAAGGAGAGGGGTGTGGCGAAGAAATAAAGGGGGCGAGAAGAAAAATGAAGGAGAAGCAAAGGAGGGGGGGTGAGGGTGAGAAGAAGGGTGAGAGGGGAAAGAGGGGATGGGGTGAGGGTGAGAAGAGGGGATGGTGGGTGTAGGGGCTATTGTGTACATTGATATGGAAATGTGTATTGGGAGCCTCCACAGCTTATATGGCAGGCCCGCAAAGAGGCGTAAGGAGGTGGACAGGCCGGGCAGGCAGGGGGAGGCGGGGGAGCCAGAGTGAGGCAGGGAAGGAAGGGGAGAAGTGGGTGAGGCTGGGAGAGGCAGAAGGAAGTAGAGTTGGTAAAGAAGGTAGGCGACTGACCAGGAGAGGGAAGCCACTAAGACGGTACAGAGGTTGTGAGGCAGGAACGGGCCCAAGGAGGTGAAGGGAAAGGAATAAAGAGATTACACAGGATTACACAGGAAAGCAAACAGCAACAGACCTTATGGTCCTTTCGAGGCTGCTTGTTAGAGAAAACTATGACTACAAGATCTAACTCTACATGTTGAAGGATAAGGATAGGTAAGCAAGAAGGCTCCCCCCACCACCAAACCCTCCAGGAAAAAGTGAGAAAAACCACCATGCAGCATGGAAAAACTGACATGGAAATTTTATAGGAAACACTGGAAAGGAAAAGTCACATTCTATAATACTTTATCTATAAGCTACCCGATAGAGTAACCTGAAAGAGAAAGTAAACAAATAAAATAATAGTTACGGCATGACATTATAAACCAGTTACATTGAGTTAATGGGAAGTCTGTGGACATAACGTGGAAGCTACACACTGCACAGTGTGGATGTTTAGGGTGGTGCAGCAGCCTTGCCTGGCGCTTTTAAGGTAGGCAGCAGTCAATCAGGCCCTAGCTCCGTTTGCTCCACTGAGACAAGGAACTCACCCAAGTGAGACAAGTACAAAAGTTACATCCTGAAGCAGTGACCCCTGGTATTAAAAAAATCCCGATGGTGGTCACTTGACTAACAGGGACCCTCAGTGATCCACAGCCCATCACAGGTCGAAAGTAAGAGTAGTGACCGTTAACTCAGGATTATCTGTGCAGCTCCTAATCTGTGCTTATATTGCTTTCTTTGCGCTGGGGAGACTGAAAAGTATATAGGACGGGTGTCTTAGATAAAAGGGGACTGCACAGTGCACAGTGTGGATGTGCAATGCACAGAGTGGATGTTTAGGGGTGGTGCGGCAATCTTCCCTGGCGCTTTTTAGGTAGGCAGCAGTCAATCAGGCAATAGCTCCGTTCACTCCACTGAGACAAGGAACTCTCCCATGTGGGACAGTACACAAGTTTCATCCTGAAGCAGTGACCCCTGGTACATTAAAAAAATCCCGATGGTGGTCACTTGACTAACAGGGACCCTTAGTGATCCACAGCCCATCACAGGTCGAAAGTAAGAGTAGTGACCGTTAACTCAGGGTTATCTGTGCAGATCCTAATCTGTGCTTATATTGCTTTGTTTGCACCGAATAAATTGAAAATGTATAATATCGTGACGCAACACTATGTATGGGTACATTGTTTACGGGGTGTCTTGTAGACTAAGGGGGCATGAACTTACATGTACCATAGCTATAAAAGCAAGTTATTCGGACAGAAAAAGAGTCAGCTGAGGATTTTCGTGCAAATACTTGTCTAATTTGTTTTTGAATGTCTCAATTGAGATACTGTTCACGGTATCTGAGGGTAATCTGTTCCAGATATTTACAACTCTGTTAAAGAAGAAGTATTTTGCTTCGTGGGATTGGAATCGTTTTCCCATGATTTTGCAGCCATTACTTCTGGTTTGACTCGACCGGTCTATATCAAAATATTTATTCATGTCTAAGTTGTCATATCCCTTCATGATTTTGAAAACTTCAATAAGGTCCCCTCTTAACCTGCGCTTCGTTAGGCTAAATAATTTAAGTTCTTCAAGGCGTTCCTCATATGGTTTGTTTCTAAGTCGTGGTACCATTTTTGTGATTCTTCGCTGAATTTTCTCTAATTTTTCAATGTCCTTTCTGTAGTACGGAGACCAGAATTGCACACAATACTCAAGATGGGGGCGCACTAGCGAGTTGTACAAGGCAAGTATGACTTTTTCCGATTTAAACTCGAAAGTTCTTCCAATAAAACCCACTAGCTTGTTTGCAATTTTTACCGCATCGGTACACTGCTTGCTTGGTTTTAGGTCATTTGATATTATCACACCAAGATCCTTTTCACTGTCTGTACTTGATAACTGAATATTGTTCATTTTGTAATTTGCATGGACACTGTTACTTCCAATATGAAGTACTTTACATTTTTCTGTGTTGAATTTCATTTGCCATTTTTCTGCCCAGCTTGCTAAAGTATTAAGGTCATTTTGTAACTGCTGCCACTCTAATTTTGAAGTGACTTTACTGGTTATTTTAGTATCATCTGCAAATTTGGATACTTTACAATTTAGACCCTCATCAATGTCATTTATATAGATAATAAAAAGTATCAAACCAAGTACTGAGCCTTGGGGAACGCCGCTGATCACATTACGCCATTTGGATTCCTTTCCGTTTATCACAACTCGCTGTTTTCGGTCTGACAGCCAGTCTTGTAACCATTTTTGCATCTTTCCTTTTATTTCATGTGCTTCTATTTTTCTCATGAGACGCTTGTGAGGGACAGTGTCAAATGCTTTCTGAAAGTCGAGGTAAATTATATCTACTGCTCTTGAGTCATCGTATGATTTGTAAACATCATGGAAGAAGTCCAGTAAGTTAGTTAAGCATGAACGACGATGTCTGAATCCATGTTGTGAGTCTTTAATTATATTATTTTCTTCTAGATAATTAACTATTTTATCTCTTATGATTTTTTCCATTAACTTGCACACTACTGATGTTAAGCTGATTGGTCTGTAATTTCCTGGGTGCGACTCATTTCCTTTTTTGAAAATTGGTGTTACATTTGCTAGTTTCCATTCGCGTGGAACTTTCCCAGTACTTAATGATTTATTGAATAAGACAGAGAGTGGCAGCAGTAACTCATGTTTTGCTTCTTTGAGAATTCTCGGTGATATTTAATCGGGGCCAGGGGTTTTGTTTATGTCCGTACTATTTATGGCTGAAAGGATATCATTATTATGGATAGCATAGTTACTAAGGACTGTGCTATTTGCTTGGTTTGTGGGTAACAGTAGGTTTCTGGTGGTGTTTTCTACTGTAAAAACAGACGCAAAGTAATCGTTAAGAATGTTTGCCATTTCGACCTCATTTTCAGTGTGTCTGCCATTGTTTGTTTCTAGAGGACCTATTGATGTAGTCATAACCTTTTTCTTTCTAATGTAACTGTAAAATTCTTTAGGATTTGATTTGCACGTATTATCAATGTGGATCTCCAGTGCTCTTTTGCTTTGTTTAATAAGTCTTTTCGATGTGCGGCGTAGATTATCGTATTGTAATTTATCATCATTATTTTGTGTAGCTTTATATTTATGGTATGCCTGTTTTTTGGCTATTAAGTTACTTTTTATTTCACTGGACCACCACTTTGGTTTACTATTTCCAGCTGGACGTCTGTTACGTAGTGGCACACATGACTTTACCACTTCATTAAATTTTTCGGTGAATATTTCCCATGCTTGGTTTATGTCATCGGTTTCAGACATTTGATTCCAATCTGCAGTTGCAAGTAGCGCTCTGAGCCTGTTGAAATTAGCTCTACGATAATCTGGGACCTTTTCTTTGCTCTCCGTTTCTTTTACTTTTTCAGTAGTAATATTAAACTGTATAGTTCGATGATCACTGGAACTAAACTCAGGTCCTATTTCAACGTTGTTGACTAGGTTATCATTTGTAGTCAAGATGATGTCTAGGATATTGTTTCCTCTCGTTGGGTATTCTACGTGTTGGGAAAGGGCGCTTTCCTGAAGATTCGTATAAAGCTCTTGTCCTGAGTGTGCCGTCAGTGGTTCACCCCACTTTGTTACCGGTAGATTAAAGTCTCCAAAAATTACGCTATCCTCTTGACAACAAATTTCCGCAATTTGATCATAAAGTTTTTCATCTGTCTCAGTTGACTGTGCTGGCGGACGATAGATGAGACATATATTTATTTTGTGTGAATTAATACTTAGCTGAACATAACTGGCATCTATGTTGGTAATACTGGGTTTGGATAGCACAAGGGGATGGAGACTAGTTTTCACATATAGTAAAACACCGCCACCAGCTCGATGTGGTCGCTCACAGCTGAAAATATTGTACCCTGTTAATGAGTATTCCGCTAGAAAGTCACGGTCAGATGTGTTAATCCAGGACTCTGTGATGCCAATGATGTCATAATTTTCTAGGTAAATTAGAGATTCTAAATCCTCAAACTTGTTACGTAGACTACGTGCGTTAGCATAGCAGACTCTAATTCCGTTCCGAACAGTTGGTGATCTGACTTTGTGGGTATTTACGTTAAGGTTACTGTTCCTGGACGTGCCGCGTTTTTTGATCTGAAGAGGGCAACTTTATCGTGTAGAAGTCTACCTAGCCGTGCCGCTCCTACTGAGTTCAAATGGAGACCATCTTTCTGGAATAGAGTATGCAGGATAAGGTACAAGGAAGCATACGGAGGTACATGGAATGAGGCTGGGGTAGGCTTAAGAAGATGTAGGGTGAGGCTGGGGTTGGCATTAGGAGATGTAGGGAGAGGCAGGGTAGTGTACTAGGATGTGTAGGGATGGTGGGGCAGAGAGAAGGATGGTGAAGCCTACAGACGCATATGACGTGGTGAAGCAGAGGTGAGGCAGTAGAGAGCAGGAAAGGCACAGCAGCGAGGGAGGGAAAGCAGGGGTAAGGCACAGGGAGAGCCATAGAATATGAATGTGAGGCATGGAGGAGGATGACTTGTGAGATAGATTAGCGAAGAGGGGAGGCAGGCAGGGAGGGTAATGAGGCAGCAACGGAGGGGTGATGAGTTCTGAGGCAGAGGGAAATGAACAAGAGGCAGGGAGGGGAGAATGGGTGAAGAAAAGTGTGATGATGAAAGGAGGAGCGACATACTGAATCTCTCTCTCTCTCTCTCTCTCTCAGCATTACAACACCTCGGGGCCGTTTTAATATTTAAGTCGTGAATCGTAGGACAAGAAGGGGCGCGTCTCAAGTGGGGGCTGCTTTTATGGTATTGGGGGTGGGTTGGATGGGGGAGAGAGGGAAGGGAAAGAGGAAGACGGAGGGGAGAAAAGGAGAGGAGAGAGGTAGAGGAAAGGCAAAGGAGAAGTGGAGAGGAGAAGAGAAAGTAGAAAAGAGAGGAGAAAGGAGGAGAATTGGGAAAGATGGAGAGGCGACGGGAGAGGAATTATTATAGCATCTGATCCTGACTGCATAACATCTAAGGTCATCCCCGCCGTAAAGTAGGAAGTATAACTAAAAACACAAAACTCCCCACACTTAAAAATTCAAACAAAAACGCACTACAAAATGACACAAGAAAACTACTGCCGATTGAGGAAGCATGATTCCTCAGCAATGGTGACGGTGACTCTTCCCATCGCACACGCCTCCTTACCAAGCACTGAGGAGAAAAGGTAAGATCCATCTGCCTTAAGCCTGGAGAAATATTGAAGGTGAGCATCTCTAAGACTGGAACACTCAATTTAAAAAAATACAGTACAGATGAAGAGACCAGATAGTCATTACAAAAGGAGGCTGTCTTCCCTTCTGAAGGCAGCAGTTAGTCAGGCGTGTATGACCTATCCTTGAGCAGGTCACGGCAGAGGCCAAGTGACGGGGCATGGTTATAGTCAGAGAAACAACTACCTTCCCAGTTTAGTCTGAAGAAAATTTACAACTGGCGAAATACAGCGTAAAGCCCATCTCTACTAGCGTGTATTTCAGAGGGTTCTGTTTTCTCGTTATGTACTCGTATTCGTTAAATTCTGGGAGGATACTTGAGTCTCTCTGTGTACATGCCAAACGATATACCACTGCCGTCACCTCCCGTAGCTTACTGACAACAGGAAGTGTACCCCGAAATGCTGCCAGAAGGACCGTCCAACAGCCTTTCACTCGTGAGGTCAGGGTTCAACTATATTTAGGGACAGTACCGTAGTTCTCGCAATATTTCACTGTGTCTACTTTACACTTGAATAATGTTTGTTGCTTTCTACTCTGACGCATCATAATGAAGAGTCATCAATGGACTTTGAAATCTCAATAAATTAGGAGTATTAGCTAACCGAATGGAATGAGAGGAAGTGGTGAATATCAGTGATCTCTTACACCTGACTCTGTCCCTTACTTACCTAGACCAGGGTACTCGAGGCCTCACCCCACACTCACCTGCAACAGAAATGAAAATTATCAGAAAATGCATTAACATTTTCAAATAACATAGCAAGGAAGACAGAGGGAGTGAGGAAAAACAAGAAAGGAAAAGAGGAAAAGGGATGGAGGAAAAGTGGTACAGGGTAGAGGTAAGGGATGTAGGTGGTGAGGTAAAGGTGGAAGAGGAAGTAATGAGGGAGGAGGAAGTGTGAAGTTGAAGGAAATGTGGGGGACAGAGAAGTGTGGCATAGTGGGGAAGGTGAGGAATGGTGAGGGAGAGGTGAGAGAGAGAGGAGGGGAGAGGTGAGAGAGAGAGGAGGGGAGAGGTGAGAGAGAGAGGAGGGGAGAGGTGAGAGATGGAGGGGGAGAGGAGATAAATGGGGGTTTGAAAAGTGAGGTATAGTGGAGAGGGCGGAGAAAAGGATTATTATTCTTCCACCTTTCAGATTTTTCCATTTCATATATCCTTACTTCTCTCTCTCTCTCTTTCTCTCTCTCTCTCTCTCACTTACCTTTCCCCTGGTTATCTTCCCTCTCCCTCCCACTCCTACCACCCACACAAACCCTCTCCTCCTCCCATTCCTCTCTCCAACAAAAACTCCCCTTTTCCCTTGCCCCCTCCTCCCCTCCCATGAAAATCCCCTCCCCCCTCCGCCACCCACACAAACTCCCCATTCTCCTCCTACCTCCCCCACAAACTCTCCCTCCCCTCCCTATCATCTCCCCTCTCTCTCTCTCCCCCTTCCCTCCCCTCCTCTTCATCTCCTCTGCATCCCCCAATACTTTCTGTCGATTTATGACCAGGGAGAAGTATTGCTCTCTCTCTCTCTCTCTCTCTCTCTCTCTCTCTCTCAATATATTGGTGATAATGTTGATTTCTATGTGTATGTCTGTGTGCATGTGTATCCGTGTGTATGTTTGGGTGAAAAACGGCCCGGTGTGTATTCGTCTATGCGTTGCCTGTGTATGTGACAGCAAGCGTGTGCGTATATTGTCTGTGAATGCAAAAATGTGTATGCGATTCTGCTTTCATCTGTATGTATGAGTGCAAGGACTGTGTGTATTTCCCTGTCCTTCCGTGTGTGTGTGTGTGTGTGTGTGTGTGTGTGTGTGTGTGTGTGTGTGTGTGTGTGTGTGTGTGTGTGTGTGTGTGTGTGTGTGTACCAGCCTGTATGAATATGAATGTGCGTGTGTTTGAGCGGGATGCTGCGTGTCAATATGGTAGAGTGTGTAGGTGTGTGTACATATGTAAATCCAGGAAGGGGTGCTCTTACGCTCACGTGTGTACAATACTGTATATAGATCATGTAAGTGTTGCTTATGTGTGTTCTTGTGTTAATAACTTACCATAACTTACAAATCCTACGTTTATATCCATGTGCGTATTGCCTGTGTGTGTGTGTGTGTGTGTGTGTGTGTGTGTGTGTGTGTGTGTGTGTGTGTGTGTGTGTGTGTGTGTGTGATCATAAATGCGTATGTTCATGTGTCAAATTGAGTTTCTGTGTGTAATGCAATGAATTAAATGTTATAAGGTAAATTTTTCTTTACACTTCTGTGGCCACATGCACACGTCACAAACACAATAACAACGTCCAGATCTGGCTTATTTTCATCTAATGGAACTGGACTACTCCCAAAATTCAAATACTAAGCTGTGACTGCTGGAACATAGCCCCAGTTACAAGGCAGAAGTGAGTCTCCTTGGTTACTAGTCAAATTAATTCTCCAGTCTGACTACTTAGCCATAAATTAAGCTGAAAGGGGTTGGAGTTTTTCAGCTGGGATCAAATGCACAAGGATTTGGTTTTGGACGAGGAACGAAAAAAAAAAAAAAGTATATTTCATGAACTTCTTTCGTTTTCCTTCCTGCAATGACAAACACTACATTGTTTTACTCTTGGTCATGACTTTCCTTCTTTTGGAGCATATTTCGGGGAACTCTGTGGCAGAAGCGGACAATACTACTACTGTACATCCTTTCCAGGGCACTTCCTCGTGACTAGCATCATATTCTAGTATTAGTCGTTACAAATTTGTATTCGAGGTGGAGAGATGGCAATTTTAAGCAAAGTCAGAGTAAAAAGGGTAAAGTTACAGCACAAAATTGAAGGTAAGTTTTGTTTATGAACCTCAGTCTCGGGGTTCCAGACCAGTGAAGCGAGACTCCAACCCTTCGGATATAGCTTAGTTTAGTTAGATTTCATTACTGCTTCGAGAGAGAGAGAAGGAATTATTGACGCTACTGTAAATCTATAAGAGGGACTGAGTAAGAGTACCTGTCTACATCAAGTACCTGTCTATCCTTCTATCTGGCTATATATGCAAGGGAGGATATTTCTCTCTCTCTCTCTCTCTCTCTGTCTCCCATTACAGCCATCTGGTTCTGTTATATTGCTCTTCCTTATCTCTCTCCTCTATCTCACTTCCTCCTAACGATATTACTCTTACTTCCTATTTCCCTATGCTATCTCTCCTTTCCATCTCCCTTCCTCCCTTCTTTAATTACTCCCTTCTTTAAACCTTTTCCTTTCTCCCCTGTCTTTCTCACAATTTTCATGCAATTCCTTTCTCCATTCCCCCTTTCATCAATTTTTCCCAACCCTCTACACCATTCCTTTTATCCTCCCCTCTTTACTGTCTCTTATCTTTCCCTCCCTTCATTTCCATACGCCTCTCTCTCCTCTTTTCTCATTCGGCTATCTCTCAGTCATCTCCCTCTCTTCTCTCTATCTCTTCATCCTTCCATTGTCCTTCCCCTCTCTCTTCATCTTTCATTCAGCATTATCTCTCTCTCTCTCTCTCTCTCTCTCTCTCTCTCATATTTATCTCGAGAAAACACATTATCTATCAATATGCCCATTCACTCATCCACTTACTCATGCATTTATCTATCCATGCATCAATATATTATCTATCCATCAATCTATCCACCCACCCACCCACCCATCATTCTTCCATCCACCCATCCACATATCTATTCACATTCATTCATCCTTCCATCTATCGAACTACTTACTGATTCATCTATCCGATCACCCATCCATCCACTCAACCATCATCTAATCATCCATCCATCCACTCAACTACTCATCCAACCACTCATCCATCCAACCACCCAGCCATAAACTCAACCATCCACCCATTCACTCAACCATCCATCCATCCACTCAACCATCTATGCAGCCAATCAGTCATCCAAACCATCCTGCCTCCATCACATTCATTCATCCTTCCATCTATCGAACTACTTACTGATTCATCTATCCGATCACCCATCCATCCACTCAACCATCATCTAATCATCCATCCATCCACTCAACTACTCATCCAACCACTCATCCATCCAACCACCCAGCCATCCACTCAACCATCCACCCATTCACTCAACCATCCATCCATCCACTCAACCATCTATGCAGCCAATCAGTCATCCAAACCATCCTGCCTCCATCCATTCATGCTTCCCCGATCAGATAAAACCAGCCCCATTGGTAATCTCGGAGGACCAATGAAAATACTGCGATGTGTAGGCCCAATTTTCAGCCACACACACACACACACACACACACACACACACACACACACACACACACACACACACACACACACACACACAGGGATGGAGGGAGGGGGGGTAGGGGCACGCGTATTTGTTTGTGAAATCCTTAAAGCGAATGTGTTTTTGCTGGTTGATGGTGCTGTGTGTGTGTGTGTGTGTGTGTGTGTGTGTGTGTGTGTGTGTGTGTGTGTGTGTGTGTGTGTGTGAAATCTTTAATGTACGACAACACCTGTCTCTCCTGAAATGTTTTATATGAACATGAGAATGTGTGAAAACAGTATACCTATGAACACACACACACACACACACACACACACACACACACACACACACACACACATACAGTACTGTAGTGTGAGTGTAGGCTGATAGTTCACCGCAGCGCTGGTAGGCTTGGCCCGGATTTAGCCTCTGCTCCAATTAAGGGACATTGTTTCGAACCCCTTCCGTACAAGGACTCTTCATAGCTCACTGAAGTCGCTTGGTGGTAGTAAGAACGAAATAATGTAATGTGAGTGGATAGTTGAACCCCAGTCTCATATAAACGTGAACCCGGTGGAGTGCAGACTGAAATTGCCCATCTTCCACAGTCCACCATTTTCTTTTCCGGGGATAAGGAGGGGACAGAGACGTTTGTATAACCTGGCAGCTCCACCGGCCGGTCATATCTGTGCCACCACGTGAAAGCGTCCCTTTTAAGCATCGTATTAAGCTGGTCAAGCACAAAATCAAAGCCAACTTTTAAAAATACGAACGTCTTATACGCAGAAGCCCTTTTCACTGGTACGGGAGCATTCAGGTACCTTATTATTGCCCACACCTGGTATTATTTTCCATCGGAGGGATATCCTGTCAAGCAAAGAGTATCTGCCACAATTACCAGACTTCACGAACGCACTCTTGGTACCTCACTCATACAAATTCCGAAGCCTTGCACTGAAGAAAAAAGAAATCTAAGCCAGTGCTAACCCAATTAATACAGTGAAGTCATTTTGTTATTATCGTTATCTCTAAACGACTTAGGTTGCGGAAAACAACTCGAAATTTCTAAGTGTTAAATATGACCTCCATTAACCCGTTCACTAATTACGATTTACCTTAACCTGAATAAAATCGTCTCAAGACAGCAAGAAATTAGTCCCAGTAATGAAGGTGTTAACTAGGAAAGCCACAGATAAACTGCACCGTATTTAGGTCATCTGAAGAGACTACTATTTCTTCCTCACTAGTAAATTTCTACTTATGCGAGGCCAATATCCTCTTATACTTTACTCTGCGTTACTGAAGCGAGTTTTATAATCCAGTTACTGACAATCTCTCCTAAGCTAAATATGCTGCCTGGTGATAGGGACTACCCAACATACTCGTACTAGGGCTGTTTAAGGGGATAGGTTCGGGTCTGTTCATGCCGTGACGTCCTTAGTAAAGCAAACAAGATTGTCTGTTGGTGCCAAGAATAAAGCAAGACATAACTGCAGTGTTCAAATGGGGATACTTAAGAATAAAGACACAATGGTAGTGTTTTAATGGGGATACGTAAGAATAATGACAGCGGGAGTGTTTTATGGGGATACTTAAGAATAAAGCAAGACATAATCTAGTGTTTTAATGGGTATACTTTCTGGCCTATGCACCAGAAAACACCTTACCTGATTAACAGAGCTAAGTTAGAGCAAGAATACAGTGGGACGTATACAGAGGCTTTCCTGGAGATCAATTTGAGTAAAATCGTCTGGTTGATGCAAAAATGAAAAATCGTAGTGCGTAGGTTATTATAATCTCTCGCCGCCTACTGATCTGGTGAACGAACTTGACCTCTCAAGGTCGGAAGAACTCTTTATTCCAGCTGACGCAAGACGATTTTACTCAGCTTACGGGGAGTGATGGAGTCTGGGGGCAAGCGTAAACACTATCCCCATTAACCCATTCACGGTCGACGCAGCTCTAGTCTCAGTTTTCCTTTTCATATATCCATACTCTCTCTCTCTCTCTCTCTCACAGAAGCCTCAGTGTTAAAACCAGTCTCCATACCCTGAATATAGCAAAGGCAGCATAAATAAATAAATGAATAAATAAATAAAAAATGAAAGACTGACTGACTGAATGAATGAATGAATAAATGAATGAATAAATAAACAGTAGTAAGCTGTGTTTGTTGACAAAATAAAGTACCGTCATAAATGTGAAGGAAAGGTGATAAATTCCACAAGTGAATGATGTATTTCAATGGCATTCAACAAATCACACACAAACACGCACACGTATGCAAATCCATACACGTGTATGTATGCTTTAAAGCGGGTGGTGTACACAAAGCCGGCGTGATACATTGGGTCGGGCTGGGAAAACAGTGAATACTTTTGTGGAAAACCAGAATTGCATCCATTGATGGGATTAACACTGCTAGGCCTGCCAGTACCATACATACATACATACATACATTCATACATACATACCTACATACATACATACAGGTACACAAATACAATATACAAGTACACAAAGATATGCACGCACGTAATCAGATACACCAACACATACAAATGCATACCTGTACACACACACACACACACACACACACACACACACACAAATACTTCATACATACACAGATTAACCCTGGTCAGTCGACAACACCATCCATTCATCCATTCATCCATGCATACACATAGAGACGAAGGTGTGTGGCGTGCTGGAAGACTGTCTGGCCTTGGGAGACGGACTATCAATACTGTGGCTAAAGCTGGAGACATAAACAAAACATTCATACACTAGGCTCCTCATACGATACACATACACATATACAAAAACACACACCATACATACAGACATTAACCTTAGGCTATACTGGCAGAGGGTACATACACGTAGATACACACAAAGGCAGACACCGCATACATAAAGGCTACAAAATACAATGCATAAATACACACACACACACACTCACACACACACACACACACACACACACACACACACACACACACACACACACACACACCATACGTACATATTAACACTGGCCTATCGAGAATACCACATACAGTATACTACGCACATACACATGCATACATATACACAGATAAACATACACAGACAAATGATACACAGAACACTCGACTACAAGGGACACATACATACATACGCACATACATAAATATATACACACACATTCATACATACAAACACATACAAACTTATTACTACACTAACAAACACACATACACGTAAACACACTCACTTCTCCCCCTTTCTCCCCAAGTAAGCTAGTAACAGGAACATAATGCACACCAACACACTTCACCTCCACCTCTCTCTCTCTCTCTCTCTCTCTCTCTCTCTCTCTCTCTCCATAAGCTAATTAAAGTTATTACATTGATCAGCATCAGAACAAAAGCGACATTCATCAAGTCACTGATTAAACGAGTTATAAGCTAATTATTCAGATGACACTGACTTTGAATCAATTACCATCTCTGGACCTATGTAGTACAGTATAAATATTGGTCTATGTACCTGTGTGTGTGTGTGTGTGTGTGTGTGTGTGTGTGTGTGTAACTGTGGGGGTACATTGGGGGGAGTGAGCAGCAGACTCAGGGGAGGGGGGTACATGGGGTAATATGAGAGGGGAGGATTCATGGACCGGATATAGGATGGGGGTGAGGAGGTGGAAACATGAATCTGAAGCAGGGGAAGGGAGGGGGTGAGATGAACGGGGAGGATAGGCATGGTGGGGATGGAGAGAGAAGGAACGAGGTAAAGAAGGCTTAAGATCAATGCCTATCTACTGCACAGGGGTAACTAAAGCCATCAATTTTGCTAAAGTCTGAATCTTTCAACAACCCAACCCAACAGCAGTTCATTTAATATCCACGTTCATTATCATAAACAAGGAGTAACAGAGAACAAAGCTTTAATAATAACTACAATATCGACTACATAAAGGTAATTAAAAAAATAATCTTTGCTGAATCATTATCTTCCCTTAGAATAGACTTGTAACAATAGAATTTACATCTAAGCCTCCAATCACGCCTCTACGTGATAGGTGAACAGGACAGGGGGGGAAACTGATTTTATCCAAGAGTCTGACCGGCACGAAAATCAAACTCGGGTTCTTCTGGTTCCTGGGTGGATGTGCTAACCCTTGTACCACCAACTTCCCCTTTAACTGGGCGAGCAGAAAGAGTGGATGGGGAAGTGGAAACGGGATGGGGATAGACGGAGCTAGGAAGTGCTGGGGAGGGGCAAGGGTGAGGAGGAGAACTAGTAAGAGACAGGGTTGGAGCAGGATTGGCAAGTTTATGGAAGAGCAGGCAGAGTCAAGGCAGAGACGGTAGGGTCAAGGCTGAGTAGGCTGGGTCAAGGTACAGGAGATACGGTAAGGCAGGTACGGTCACGGCAGGTAAGGTCGAGGCAGGGCAAGAACAGTCAAGGCAGGATAGAGAACGTTCATGGAACGACAGGTGAGGTCAAGGCAAGGCAGACAGGGTCAAGGTAAGAGGTAAGGCAGAGCAGGTAGGGTCTAGGCAGGGCCAAAGTAGGGCAGTCAGTCATGATAAGGAGATAGGTTGGTCAGAGGGGGTGCAGTAATGGATGGCAGGGGTAAGACAGACTGGTTACGGATGGAGAAGAGAGTGAAAAAAAGATGGTGAGGAAGGGGTGAAAAGAAGAGGAAACTAAAAGGGACGAAGGGAAAACAGGGGGATCAGTAATGCGGAAAGAAACAAAGAGAAAGAAGGAAGGGATGAAGTGGAAACAGAAGGGGACGAAAATCTTAATCGTACAAGAAAGGGATGAAAAGGAGACGGAAGGAAAGATAAAGGAGAGGGCTGAACAGAAAGTGGAAAGGGAATTGAAAGAGAAAATAAAAGGAGATGAATAACAGTGTGCAAGAGAGATTAAAATAAACTGGAGGAGAGGGGTTAAAATATAAACAAGGAAGATATCTATGAGAGACGAAAAGAAAAAGAAAATGGATAGGGAAAACGAAGGACGAAGACCAGGGTGGAGGAGAGACAAAAGAGAAAACGAAGGGGAGAAATAAAAGTATAAGCACAATGCAACTAAAAGAAAATGGTGAAGGACAGAAAGGTATTTGAGAGGAATGAATAGAACAGGGAGAAGGCGAGGACAAAGAGAGGCAGGTAGATGAAAGAAAAAAGCGGGGGTGAGGCGGGTCGGGGCGGGGCGGGGCAGGGCGGGGTAGGGCTGGAGAATAATTGGATCAAGTGAAACAGTCTCGATTCAATTATCTTTAATTGGCGGTGCTTTTGTGAGTCGCCCAGACCCCAGTGTAAGCCAGGTACGTATGTCCAGCCTGTCTCACTCCACTGCCTGCCTCCCAGCCTGTCTCCTCCCAGCCTGTCTCCTCCTAACCGGTCTCTCCTCCCAGCCTCTCTCTCTCTCTCTTTTCCCACACAGAATGTTCCGTTTACCTCACCTCTTGTCTATCTCACAACCTGCCTCACACAACCTCACTCCCTGCCTATTCGAAAGTCTGCCTCGCTTCACCTTCCCTCCTGCCTGCCTCTTCTACAGCCTACTTCACCTCATCTCAACTCACCTAACTTCATATCACCTCATCTTACCTTCTGACTGCCTGCCTCCCCTACATTCTGCCTTACAATGCCTCATACCCTGTCTTACACCTTTCCACAATCTGCCTCACATCCTGCCTTACAACGCCTCATACCCTGTCTTACACCTTCCCACACACTGCCTCACACCTCCTCACACTCTGCCTCACACCCTGCCTCACAGCTCTACTCAGATATTCCGTCCCACACCCTGTGAGAGGCAGGAGACAGACGACTAGGGAAGGGTGAGGATGAGGGGGAGGGGAAAGAAAGGAGGGAGTCAGGGGAATAGTGGGAGGGGTATGGCAAGGGAGGAAGGCAGGAAAGCTGGGCGGGAGAGGAGACGAGAGGGAGGAGTGAGAATAGTGAGGGAAATGAGGGAGAGAAGAAGGAAGGAAGAGAGGAGGGATTGGGGGAACTATGGGAGAAGGAGGGGAAGGAAGAGGAAGATTCGAGGACTTGAGGACAGGGAAAAAGGGAAAATGTTGGGGAAGAGAGAGGGGAATACAGAAAAGGAGGGAAATGAAGGGGAACAGGAGGGGAGAGGAGAGAAAAATAAGATATACAGTATACAGGAGAGCGACGAATAACAAGGAATATTGTGTGTGTGTGTGTGTGTGTGTGTGTGTGTGTGTGTGTGTGTGTGTGTGTGTGTGTGTGTGTGTGTGTGTGTGTGTGTGTGTGTGTGTGTGTGTGTGTGTGTGTGTGTGTGTGTGTGTGTGTGTGTGTGGAGGGGGGAGTGGAGTGGGAGGGGTGTATTAGGAGGAAGGGTGTGGGACGAAGATGGATTTATGGGATGAGTTAGGAGAGATATGTGGCAGGGGATAGGAAGGGAGGGGAGGGATGTGGTGGTGGTGCAGTGACCTAGGGAGGCAGCCTGTGTAGCAAGTGGTGGTGGTGGTGGTGGTGGTGGCTAAAATTACTTCATACTTAAAATAATAATCGTATGGCCGGCTCGTTTCATTATACACAGGCCTACCGATAAAAAATTACTTTATGCATTTATTCAATTACAGATATTCAAATTATGAATTCTGATTTCTCTAAGCAGGTGAATAAAATCGTCTGGAGGTTGGGCGGATGAAATACAATCAATCTGCAAGTTGGCTGATGGGTTAGAAGAGACTAATCAAGAACAAACAGTGCTCTCTCTCTCTCTCTCTCTCTCTCTCTCTCTCTCTCTCTCTCTCTCATATATATACTGAGTGTGAGTGTGTGTGTGTGTACGCGCGCATACACACACACACACACACACACACACACACACACACACACACACACACACACACACACACACACACACACTTATTAGCTTCGGACATTCTTAAAATAGTGGGACAAGAAAGAAATTAGCATTTTCTCTACGGTTGCTTCAACCCACATTTCATTAAGTGCGTTTTCTCTCTCTCTCTCTCTCCCCCTTTTTCATTTATTCTTCCCTCCCTCTCTCTCTCTCTCTCTCTCTCTCTCTCTCTCTCTCTCTCTCCCCCTTTTTCATTTATTCTTCCCTCTCTCTCTCTCTCTCTCTCTCTCTCTCTCTCTCTCTCTCTCTCCCCCTTTTTCATTTATTCTTCCCCCCTTCCCATTCCCTCCTCCTCCTCTAATTACTGCTGCTCCCCATTCTTTTCACCTCTCCTTATCCATTTTCCCTTCCTTTCCTTTCTCTTCCTCTCCTTCCCCGCCATCCCCTACCCCTCCCCACTCATTCCTCACTCCTCCCCACTCATTCCCCACTCCTCCCCCACCAGCACCCCCAACCATTCATTCGATCCGCCAACCATTTATCATTTAAATGGCAAAACTTTATTCAAAACACCCAATTAACTGAACCCATAAATTCAAGACCCAATTAATAGCAAAAAATATATTGGCTGCCATAAAGAAAAATAATTAACAGGAGGCCAATAAAAATAAATAATTCCAACGATAATTCAGGTAACAAACGCACATCCTTTCTGATAAAAAATGGAGATAACTTGAAAGCAATAAATGAAACCGTTTGTTATGTCAAGTTTCTCTGCATGATGAAAACAGTGCTGGTTTTTGAGAGAGAGAGAGAGAGAGAGAGAGAGAGAGAGAGAGAGAGAGAGAGAGAGAGAGAGAGAGAGAGAGAGAGAGAGAGAGAGAGGAAATGGTGGGAAGCGAAGAGAGGAAGAGAAATAGAGGAGGGAAGAGAAAAGGAAAGAAAATGAAGGGCGGTGTGGAAATAAGTATGGCGACATTGTTTTAAGAATTGACAAGCTGACAAGGGGAACATGGAATGGAACGTGGTAGCCTGAGACGGTAAGAAGGAAGGGAAGGAAGAAGATATAGGAAGGAAGAGGAGATGCAGAGGAAAGACTGACAGGAGAGATGTGGAGAAACACGGAAAGATATGAGGGGATGAGAGAGAGAAAGGAAGAGCAAGGCAGGAAAAGAAGTGGGGGAAGGAAGAGGAGAGAAGTGGAATGATGGGGAAGGTGAAAGAAGGGGAGAGGGGAAAGTGAGGGTGAGGGAAAGGTGAGAAATGAGAGAGGAGGAATGAAACAATGGAAGAGGGAAGGGGAAACAGAAGAGGAAGGAGGGGGAGAAGGGAAGGAAGATGAAAGAGGAAAGAAAAAATGATAAGAATGAAAGAGAAGAGGGGAAAGAATAAAGAAGAGAATGGAAGACGAAAGAGGAAGGGTATGAAAGGGAAAGGAGGGGAGTGGAGGGGGTTGGAGATGGAGAGAAGAGGGGAGAGGTGGGGAAGGGAGGGGGGTGTGAAAGAGGGGTGAGGAGGGGTGAGGCAACTAATAAAGGTCCGGGCCCAATAAGAGAGACAGGCCTGAGAAAGTGGTCGTTAATGCCCTCGTTGGGTAGTTTAGGCCTCACACCCCTCACGTCACCCTACCCTACCTACCTACCTACCTTCCTCCCTCTTACCTTACCCCTCTGTCCCCTCCTCTCACTCTTACCTCCATCCCTACGTACTCTTACCTTCCATCCTCTCGTTCTCCTCCCTCTACCTACATCGCTCCCTTCAAACTTCCCTCTCTCTCTCTACCTCCCCCCTCCCCTTACCTTCCTACCTTTTCCTCTCACTATCTCATCTACCCCCTCTTCGTCTCTCACTACCATTTACCTCCCACCTTATTTCTCAGCTTTCCTTTCTCACTCCCATCTACACCTTCCCTCCCCTCCCTCTGTCCTTCATCACTCTTTCCTTCATTCCTGCTTTCCTTCACTCTTCCCTTCCCCTGCCGCCTTCCTTCCACCTTGCTACCTTTGCTTTTCACTTTAACCAACGTTCTTTCTCTTTCACATTTTCTCTCCCTTCTTTCACTTCTTACCACATACCACCACCTTCACCACCACGACACCACACACCACCAACCAGACACCAGGCACCACCACCCAGACACGACACACCACCACCCAGACACCACACACCACCACCCTGACACCACACACCACCACCACCACCCTGACACCACACACCACCACCACCACCCTGACACCACGCACCACCCACCTGACACCACTAATAGCCCTTAATGACGGCCAGGTGATTCTAATTAACACACAGGTAACGATTATAGGCTGGTGTGGGCAGGGGTATTGGGGAGGGGAATCTTTTAAAGGGGATGGGATAGGATGCGAGGGGAGGGGAGGGGAGGGGAGGGGAGGGGAGGGAAGGGAGGGGAGGGAAGGGAAGGGGAAGGGAGGAAAGAGAAGGGGAAGGGAGGAAAGAGAAGGGGAAGGGAGGAAAGAGAAGGGGAAGGGAGTGGAGGGAAGGAATCAAACAAGAAAACTTTTCGATGGATTGGACGAAGGGGAAGGGGTGAGGGAGTGAAGAAGGATTACTGAGGAGAGGAAATCTAGCAAAGAGCTAGAGAGGGAGGAGAGGAAACTTTTTCTTATATGAAAGGAGGGAAGGAGAGCAGGAGGGAGGGAAGGGAAGGGGAAGGGAAATACTGATAATGGATAAGGGAAGGTCTTATAAAGGGAGGGGAGTGAGGGGAGATAAGTAGAGGGGAGGGGAGAGGGAAAGAAGGAAGGCTTACTGGGTAAGGAACGGGAGGGGAAGGGTGGGGGTGAGGGAAACCGATGAAGGGGAGGGGAAGAGAAACAAGGATTATTAAAGAGGGAAAAGCTTCTAGAGACGAGGAGAGGGGAGGGGAGAGGAAGGGGAGGGGAGAGGAAGGGAAGAGCAGGGAGGGGAAGGGGAGGGAGGAAGAGTGTGGTGAGGAAGGAAGGAAAGGAAGGGGGAAGATGAGGGGTACAGAGAGAAGGATTACTTTGGAGGGAAAATCTTTTAAAGTATGAGGACAGTGGAGATTAAGGGAACACAAGGGAAGAGGGGAAAGGGAAGGCCCAACAAAGAGAAGACTGGGGAGAGGGGAGAGGAGGCAGAGGGGAGAGAGAGGGGTAGAGTTCACCGTTTGTTGAAGAGGGGGAAGGAGCAGGGAAGGGTGATGAGGTACGAAGCATGGCGTGGGGAGGGAAAGAGAAAGGAGGGGTGGTGATGGAAAGGGATGAAGGAAGGGATGGTGCAGAACGGAGGGGTGGTGATGGGAAGGGTGAGGGGAAGGGGAGAACAGATGGGTGGTGAGGGGAAGGGGAGAAGGAAGGGGTGGTGAGGGGAAGGGGAGAAGGAATTGGTGGTGAGGGGAAGGGGAGAACAGATGGGTGGTGAGGGGAAGGGGAGAAGGAAGGGGTGGTGAGGGGAAGGGGAGAAGGAAGGGGTGGTGAGGGGAAGGGGAGAAGGAAGGGGTGGTGAGGGGAAGGGGAGAAGGAAGGGGTAGTGGGGAGAAGGGGAGAAGGAAAGGGTGGTGGGGAGAAGGGGAGAAGGAAGGGGTGGTGAGGGGAAGGGGAGATGGGTTGGGTGGTGAGGGGAAGGGGAGATGGGATGGGTGGTGGGGAGAAGGAGAGAAGGAAGGGGTGGTGAGGGGAAGGGGAGATGGGTTGGGTGGTGAGGGGAAGGGGAGATGGGTTGGGTGGTGAGGGGACGGGGAGATGGGATGGGTGGTGGGGAGAAGGGGAGAAGGAAGGGGTGGTGAGGGGAAGGGGAGATGGGTTGGGTGGTGAGGGGAAGGGGAGATGGGATGGGTGGTGGGGGGAAGGGGAAATGGGATGGGTGGTGAAGGAAGAAGAGGGAGGTGGTGAAGGGAGAGGAGAGGAGGGGAGAGGAGAGGGGGGGCTAATGAAGGGAAAGGGAGGGAATTCATGACAAGGAGGGAGGGAGGGAGGGAGAGAGGGTTAGATTTAAAGCGGAGATACTGGGAGGGGGAGATGAGGGAGGAAAGAGGAAATGAGAGAGAGAGAGAGAGAGAGAGAGAGAGAGAGAGAGAGAGAGAGAGAGAGAGAGAATATATGTATGTAAAGTTGTACTTGCTGGCATGTATATATGTATACATATAAATGTATGTACCGGGTTTAAATTTGTGTTTGCTGATTTTGTAAGATTTTATATATATATATATATATATATATATATATATATATATATATATATATATATATATATATATATATATATATATATATATATATATATTCGTGTCTGTGTGTGTGTGTGTGTGTGTAATTATATATGTATGTATGTATGTATTTACGTATGAACGCGTGTGTAGTATGTATGTATGCATGTATGGACGTGTGGGTCATACAGTATAGGGGGTACTTGGCCAAAATTATTGGCCTCCTGCGGAATTATATAGACAGCCAGATTTATTTTCATTGTAATTTTTATGGCAGTGTGTGAGTTAATGAAAAGCACTGATTTTAACAGTTACGGAGGGTAGTTAATTTGGAGTAATGGCTATGGTAAGTACGACGGCGCGTAGGTAGGTAGGTGAGAGGGTGAGTAGATGGGTAGGTAGGTAGGTGGAAGGGTAGAGAGGGAGACGTCAGTAAGCATGTAGGACGGCAGCCACATGGGTGGGTGGGTGGGTAAGCAGGCAGGCAGGCAGCCAGACAGGATGGTAGGTAGGAAGGTAGGTAGGGAGCGGTGTGCTGACTGAAGGAAAGATGAACATTAATAACAAACAAGAGAAGGCTGAGGCAGGTAGAGAAGTAGGTAAAAATGGATAAGGTAAGCAGGTAGGTAGGTAAAAAAAAAAAAAAAAAAGTAGGCAAATAGATAGGCAGAGAGGATGATGATTAGGGAAAAGATAGGGACAGGAGTGGAGGGAAAGAGTTCAGAAAGAAAAGGAGTGAGTAGACGAATGAAAGTGAGAGGAAATGAAGGATGATGATTAGGGAAAAGATAGGGACAGGAGTGGAGGGAAAGAGTTCAGAAAGAAAAGGAGTGAGTAGACGAATGAAAGTGAGAGGAAATGAAGCCACTGTGTGTGTGTGTGTGTGTGTGTGAGGAGAGAGAGAGAGAGAGAGAGAGAGAGAGAGAGAGAGAGAGAGAGAGAGAGAGAGAGAGAGAGAGAGAGAGAGTGTTTGTGTCCGAGTGTCAAGGTAACGAGATGAAGACGTCATGGCTCACACACACACACACACACACACACACACACACACACACACACACACAATGGCTACTTTAATGCACACAGAAAGTAATTAATCCCTTTGACAGCACACACTCACACGGACGCACGCATCCACACACAGAGGCACAACCCACATCAACACCCACACAAGAAGACACAACCATACCCATACGTGCACACAACCATTCACACCTACACACAAAAACGCACACACTCTTATATTATTATCCTTATTTTCGTCTCGAAGGATTATATACCGGTCATACTTTTTTTTTTTTTTTTTTGCATCATACAGTCTAGGAAGGACCATTGGACATGCTGCTGTTTTCTTTTGCACTCTTTTGTACTCCTTTGTACCCACATCGATAATCGCACATGCCCGACTGAGCACCCACACCCTATCATCACACAAACCCACAAACGCACAAGCATACACCCACTCTCATAAATACGCAGAGGCACATACATCCACACCGACATCCACACACGAAGAAGCACACCCCCCCACAATAATACCAACTTTTACAATCACTCTCACACTCGTAGACGCAAACTCCACAAACGCGTACACACCAGACTCCAGCCCGCGAACGCACACCCCACATCCTTAAAAGAGCAAACACTGCACAAAAGCACACGCCCATGCCCCAACCCGCGAACGCACACCCTCACATCCCAAACTCTTTCCCCGGCAATAAACAAGTTTTTACCACCCCACAGGACGCTGGGCGACTTGAGAATGAGGTGGTGTGGCAGTGAAGCTCCGACACAAACACTCCTCACTCCCATCACTTCAGTACAACACCACTGGATCACTAACTTATGTAATAAAACTCTAAGCGGTCAGACAAAGTTACGGTGATGATAGTTTCACTTCACTTTCCTCTTGTTTGGCATATTTTTTCTTTTCTACGCTCCACTCTCGACGGACTGTATCACCATTAACTAATAATACAAACTTCTCTTAAAATAACTAACCGGCTTTATTCCATTCCGCAAACAGTAACACCAATTCCCCTAATACCTCCTTGGGGGCAGACCACCCTACGTCCCTGGCACAGTTTTCCCTGACAGCAAAATCCCTAGCCACCCCATGGCTTCGAACCTTGCGTTCTCTTTCGGTCTCTTTCTTTTCCCTATTTTTTTTCTCTCAAACTCTTTTCTTTCTTCATTTCTTTTTAGGGTGGGGGGGGGTAGGTTATATGGCGGTAATTATCTTGATCGTGTTTCCCTCGTACACACGCAATGGGATGATCCTGAGCATAGATCACTGATGTCTTTCGGGATATATATAAACAGAAGAAAGAAGTTCAACTTACAATGCTGTGTGCAGGATTTATGATAATGATGACAAGAGAGTGATGGGTGGTGGGATCACCAAATGCTACTCACGTCTTTTGATATGAACGGTGTAACTAATTTCACTTTCTATATATAAACAAGATTTAAATCAGGCCAGGTTATGTTAACCTCCTCATATATTAACTTCTCCAATTCAAGGACGTCCCTCTAATGTTACTGAAACTGTCAGGGGTTCGCCAGAATAAAATGAAGACGTTCGGAGCGAAGGAATTAAAACGATACACTGACAAAAAAAAAAAAAAAAAAAAAAAAAAAAAAAAAACAGCGTCAGGGTGTGGTTCCCACAAGAAGCCAGCATACTGTACCATTAAAATAAATACTGGTAGGATAGCAGTGTCCACAATACGGTGACACAAACCAATCGGTTGTATATTATCTATTACAATTCCAACGTACATGAGCAGCACGAGTCTCCAAGCATTAACAATGTTGCGAACGTTGTTACAGAAGCAGTGTTTACACATTGTGGGGAACTGGAAAGATGGAGAGAATACCCCAGAACTTTCTTTTGCTGAAACAACTGTGGAATTTCAAGATTCTTCTTTTTTTTTTTTTTTTTTTTTTTTTAGTCGTATGAGACACTTCGCGTACTGCTTGGTCAACGCAAAGCAACAAATGTTCTTCAACACTAGTTTATATTACCTATACTTTAATATACACTTTGCTTCTTTTACCTCATCTTAGGGTTTATTTTGGTTTGCTGGTGTAAGTCAGTTCTTAACAACGGCACATCTGGCTAACATCAGCAACACGCCACACGTGTGAATTATAAGAGGCATTGCATGAAAACTCAAGACACAAACAGAGATAGGGCCGCCTCACACCAATGATCCGAGTCAGAAGTAAAACTCACAGAATCTTCTGGAACACACACACACACACACACACACACACACACACACACACACACACACACACACACACACACACACACAAGCATGCATACATAAGCAACTCCATTACAGCGTCTCCATAACCCCCACTCCCTCGTTTCCTGGGGTAACTATTCTAAATCGGCGCAGTAACTCTCCAGCCAACAGACGCTGCTCCAAGTGGCAACCCGAGAGCCTTAAAATCGTGCGAAATCTCAGTCGGAGTGGAAAATCAAGGAGCTCCCAGAAGGCGTTGCTGGGGGAGGGGGGGAGAGGATTCACAGCTCTCAGTGCATCCCCTCCTCTTCTCCTCTTTCCTCTTCTCTCTCCTTCTTTTCCTCTTCCCTTCTTCTAGTTATAGCCTATTGAATTTTCGGAAGGCTTATTTTCACATTTCTCAATTCATTCTTTCCTCCTCCTTCTCTTCTCTTTCCTTTCTTCTTTCCTCTTCTCTCTTCTCAAGGCTATTTCATTCAATTTCATTCTTGTACAGCTAATTTTAACTTATTTCTTCATTCATATTCATGCTTGACCATTACTTCTCTTTCCTATTTCTCGTCTTCCCTCCATTTTCCTTTCCTCTTTCCTGCCTTCTTCTTCTTCTTAATTTTCCTCTTCTTCCGTTTGATGTTCCTTTTTCTCATACCTCTGGTATTTTCTATGAGTTTTTCTATCCTAATATTTTTCTTCTCCTCTCCCCCCACCTCTCTCTCTCTCTCTCTCTCTCTCTCTCTCTCTCTCTCTCTCTCTCTCTCTCTCTCTCTCTCTCTCTCATTCATTTTTTTTTGGTCAGACTCTGGGCATTGACTTGACAACCCACTACCTGTGCCTAGCAGTCCTACGTATCATACACCACATGCCACCACTTTGGAGCTAACGCATACCATCCATACTGAATACACGCTACGGCTGTCTCACGCAGGTCTAGCGTATTGGGTATTAGCGGGGGTGTTTTTACATGTCGGTGGCTTAGTAAAATCTTCCGTATCGAAATTCAGTTCCTCAAAATATTCGCTGCCCAATCCAGTAATCGAACCCACGTCCATTAGGCCAGCAGACCATCTCTCTACCAACTCAGCCACCGCCTCCATCTGCCTCTGTCATTTCCATGCTTTCTCTACTCATTCTTTTCCCCGTTTCATCTTTTCCCTCCATCCTTCTCTACTTTCTTCTCCTTCCCTCCTCCCTCCATCCATTCCTCTCCCACTCTTCCCCTCCCCCTTCTGCCCATGTGTAGTCCCTTCCTCCTCATCACCCTTAATATGGCACAGAAAAACAAGCACTGGCAACTGTGAGTAGATTAGAGGAGGGGGAGAGGGGAGGAAGCAGGGGGGAAAGGAGAGGGGACAGAGGGGAGAGGGGAGGGGGCAAGGAGTAAAAGGGAGGGGGCAGAGGGGAGACGAGAGGGGAAGGTGGGAGGGTTATGGTGAAATGAGAGGCAGGGAGGGGGGGAAAAGAGGTGGGGGAAGAGGAGGAAGGCAAGTAGGGGAAGAGGAGGAAGGCAAGTGGAGAAAGTGAGGCAAGGGGAAGGAAAGGGTTAGGAGAGAAGAGGGACGATGGGGAGAGAAGGACGGCTAGGGAAATGAGGATGAAGGAAGGAGACAGGAGGAGGAGGGAGGAAATGGACAAGAGGGAGAGGAGGGCGAAGGAAGAATGCAGAAGGGGGAGTAGGGGGAACCGGAAGCAAGTTTGTTTGGAGTAGGGGGGCATGGGATTTGGGAGAGGTTGGAGGGAGGTGGAAGGGGAGAGGAGGAGGCAAATGGAGAGAAAGGGGAAGGGAAAGTGTAGATGGAGGGTAAATTGGAGAGACGAAAAATGGGATTAGAAAAGAAAGGGTGGCAGAGAAATGGAGCAGGAAGGAAACGGCAGGGAAGGAGGGAAAGAAGGCAGGCACGGGAAGGGAAAGAGGGACACAAGGGAAGAGGGAGGGAGACATGACAAAGACAAGAGGAAGGGGAAAAATGAGACGAGGACGGAAGGAAGAGGAATGAGAGAATGGAATGGGGAAAGAAAGAAAAAACGAGAAAGGAAGTTGGGGAAAGGAGGTATCAGGAGGGGAGGGAAAAGTTAGGAGAGGAAAAAAGAAGATGGGAGGTTAAAAGGGAAGAAGGGAACGAAAAAGGTAAGGGGGGAGGGAGAAAATCAACGTAGAGTGCGAGGGAGGGAGGAAGGGAGGGAGAAAAGCAGAAAGGGAGAAGGGTGGTGAGTGGCAGGGATGAGGAGAGAGAGAGAGGAGAGGCAGGACTGTGGGGTGAAGGGAGGGAGAGGAAGATAATTTTTACCTCCCAATCCACAAACACCCCCTTTCCTATTTCCTCTCCCCCTTCCTTCCTTCCTTCCCTCCCTTTCTCCCTCTTCTGTGGGATCTTTTGATGTCTTGACGAGCCTCTCATTTCCTCTCTCGGTCCTCCTCTCCCTCTCCTATTTATTACCCTCTTCTTCCCTCTCTCATTCCTCGCCCTCACTTCCATCATCAATATCCCCTTCTTTTATTCATATCTTCCATTCTGGGGGTTGGCCATATATTTCTTCTTTTTCAATAATTCATTTCTTCCCTTTACATGATTTCGTATCGTTAGGCACAACCCTCTTTTTTCGATAATATTTTCTTTCTTTTCTCTACCCCTTTACTTTTACTCACACTGCCTTTTCTTCATCATCCATTATCATCAGTTATTTCCACCCACATTTCTTCCATCCTCTATATTATTTTTCACTTATTCACACCATTTCTTTTTCCTCGATAACCATAACCTATACTGTTTCGTCTCATGGTTCTTTCCCCCCTACTATTTTTATCCCTCATTTTCTTCCACGAGCTGTTTTTAGTTTCTTCATTATCACCTTACTTTAATTTTTTGCAGGTTAAAATCGACTCCAGCTATCGTAAGTCATCCGTTCATGAATTTCTTCCCTTTCCTTACAATCCTCCGTTTTCTTCTCGCCACCACAAAGCAAATTTTCTCTCTCTCTCTCTCTCTCTCTCATTTTCTCCCCTTATCATCTTGCTGTCTCTACTGCCAACTTTTCCTTCTCCCAGCCCTATAATCCCCTCACATTTGCTCTCTCTCCCCTCGTCCCCTTCCTTCTTTCATTGACTCTTAAACTCTCAACTTTTCACCCCACCTTTCATAAAATCCGCGTGGCTCTCATACAGGAAAGCCATTAGGAGGAAACCAGAGAGCTATTCGGTCACTTATCCTGCAGTAAACCGAGGACGTTATTATATTCTTGCAACCTATACACGATACAGAAATCAAGAAATAAATAAAGCTCCCTATCTGTTTATCTATTTATATATCTACATTTTTTAATTTTCGGGTTACTGAAGGCTGTGTTTTACCCTCCTAATTTGAACAGCGTTTTATAAATTACGTACGATTGGCTGTGGGAAAAAGATGAAAATGTGTGAGTTTGTAAAGGATTCACATCAAACCTCCCCACCAACCAACCAGCCAATCACGTAATCCTTAAGGCGACTGGCGACCGCACTTCCCATTTATTCTACCAACCACTCAAGTACACCATGCCAGCCAACCATCCATAAAACCATCCATCCTTCCATCCGTCCACTACCATCCAACTCAGTCCAATCAACAAGTCTTTCACCTATTCATCCATCATTCCTCTTTGCCACTAAATGCCACAGTCATCATATTCAACCAAACAAACAGCCGTCTGTCCATCCATCCACCCATCCATCCATCTATTTACAAAACCCCACAGCCACCACCCAGTCAAACAGAGCATCCACACATCCATTCGTTCATTCATTCACTAAACCCCACTGCCATCAACCAACTCAACCATGCAACCTTCCGTCCGTCCGTCTATCCCTTCACTAAACCCCACTGCCACGAACTAACTCTATATAGCAGCCTTCTGTCCGTCCGTCCTTCCTTCCATCTATTCCTTCACTAAACCTCCACTGCCACCAACCAACCCAACCAACCAAGCAGCCGTCCGTCCAGCCAGCTCCCCTTGAAGCAAAACTGAACAATCAAGCCGCTTTTAAAGTCACATCAAACTCCCCTGGCAGAAGAAACGCACCCGGACCCACCTCTCCCAAGTTCTTAAACAAGCAAAGTTGGGGCATTATTTTAACACCGTCGACCATAAGTGGTTTTCTCGGGGTCCCTCTCCCACGGGCCGCCCTGACGAATGGGATGGGGGCAGGCAGAGGGGTGCGGCGGGGAGGTAGGCAGTGTTGGGGGGGTTAGGCAGAGGAGGTGAGGCAGGGGACACGTAGAATGGGATGGGGTCGAGGCAGAGGGACATACAGCGCGGATGAGGCAAGGGGACAGGCAGTACGGGTGGGTGAGGCTGGACTGCAACGAGGGTGAAGCAGAAAGAGACAAACAGGCGGGGCTGGAATGAAGGGGAGGCAGGGCAGGAATAAGGGAGAGGCAGAACAGGAATGAGGGCAAGGCAAGACAGGAATAAGGGAGAGGCAGAACAGGAAGGAGGGCAAGGCAGGACAGGAATAAGCGAGAGGCAGAACAGGAAGGAGGGCAAGGCAGGACAGGAATAAGGGAGAGGCAGAACAGGAATGAGGGCGAGGCAAGACAGGAATGAGGGTGAGGTTGGTCTAGAGAAAGGCTGGAACTGAACTGGAAGGAGAGTGAGGTGGGAAGACAGAACAGTGTCTAAGAGAGGGGTGAGGGCACAGCAGGGAGGAGGGTGAGGTATGGGGACAGGCAGCAAATGGTGAGGCAGGATAAGGGGGAGACTGAAATGGAAAGAGATGGAAATGTGAAAAGAAGGGGGAGGGTGAAGCATGATAAAAGCGGGGGTGAAGTAGGACTGGAAGCCAGTATGAAAGAAAGGGAACAAAGAGTGAAAGAAAGGAGAGAGGGTGAGGCAGTAGGGGTCAGGGTGTGGTAGGACTGAAAGCGAGGGTGAGGCAGTGCTGTTGCAAGGGCGTAGGTGAGGCAGGACAGACAGGGGGACATAAGGCAGGATTGTTGCACGGATAAAGTGGAGCAATGGTGAAGTAGGATTGGAAAGAGGGTGGGGTAAGCGGAAATTGCAGTGAGAAAGAGTAAGGTGGGATAAGCACCAGGGAGTTAGGCAAGACTGGAGGGGGAAGCAGGAAAGAAAGGGCACAAGAGAGGATGAACAAGGATAAGGAAGAGAAGAGCGTGGAAAGCAGGTTGGTGGAGAGATCAATCTGGACTGATGCAAGGGTGAGATAGAAAGGAAAGACGGTGGGGATGAAGAGAATGAAGGTGAAGCAAGAGGAAGCTAGGGTGAGGGAGGACAGACAGGAAATTTAAGACAGGACTGGTACGAGGGTGAGGTAGAAAGGGGCATGAGTGTGAATGAAAGGGGCGAGGGTGTGAAAACTCATCAGGCAGGACAAGAAGCATGGATTGAGGGTGTTGGAGAAGATTAGAGGGTGAGGAAGTGAGACTAGATGAAGACATGGTGGTGAAAGGGTACAGAGACAGTAACAGACAAAAATAAATTTATACGTAAAATGAGAGGGGTGGACATTGGAAAACCTATGAGGTACGTTATAACAGCAGGCAGGAAAGGAATAGCGAAGTAGGCAGAAGGATGGGGGGGACGGAGAACGGGAAGGCACAGGAAAGGGGAAGAGGCAGAGACGGGGGAAAGGGCAGAGGCAGGGGAAGGGGTGAAGATAGGGTAGGGTTAGAAGGAGGTATCAAACAGGGGAAAGGGGATGGAAAGGATAACGGAGTGTGGGGCAAACAAGGGGAAAATGATCAAACATGGAGGAAGAAGGACGGGGAAGAAGGGAGAGAAAGGGTCAGTGGCAGGAGGAAAGGATGGGAGAGTGGCGGTGGTGGTGGTGGTGGTGGTGGTGGTGGGTCAGCTGGGCCAAACATCACCACCAGCAAACTTTAATGCAAGTGTCACCCCGCCTTGCCACCCACACTCTCCCATGGGCGTAAGTTTTATCCCAACACCACCAACACTTGCCTCACTTTCACCCAAACTTATTTTTCAACCTGGCCTCACTTTCACAGTCTCACCATCACCACAATCTTACTCACCATAACCTCACCCTTACTACAATCTTTACCTCACCACACCAGCTCACTTTCACCACAACTTCCATCTTACCGGAACCTTGCTCTCACCACAACTTCACTTTCACCACAATCACATTCTCTCGATAACTTCACCCTCCCACTGTCACCATACGTTCACTCTCACCAGTCTTAAGCTCACCACACCCTAACTTTCACCACGGCACCAGATATATTACGTAACAATTCACGTCCAGCTCACTTTCACCACAATCTCACTTTCACTATACCCTCCCTTTCACCATGACCTCCATTTCACCACAATCTCACTTTCACCACACCTTCCCTTTCACCACAGCACCAAGATATAATAGGTAACTCGTTCTCAGGGCGCCTCACCACCACCCTTCATGCTCAGTGTCACCAAGCTGTCAGGGTAATACCACACCCACATTACACTCCACCCTACATTTTACACAAGTTGAATTTACCATCACGGGTGTTAGATTTAGGGTGCGAGGACGTGTAAATCACAGCCAACACAGCCACAGAAAAGCCAACACATTCACAGAAAAGCCAACGCAGCCACAGAAAAGCCAAAGAAGCCACAGAAAAAACCAACGCAGCCACAGAAAAGCTAACGCAGCCACAGCAAAGCCAACGCAGCCACAGCAAAGCCAACACAGCCACAGAAAAGCCAACACAGACTCAGAAAAGCCAACACAGGTAGCTCACAGCCAGACTATTAAGTTGCATGAGGCAGGAACATTCTTTCACGTCAACACCTGGACGTTGCCTGCATGTTTAAGGTGTGTGTGTGTGTGTGTGTGTGTGTGTGTGTGTGTGTGTGTGTGTGTGTGTGTGTGTGTGTGTGTGTGTGTGTGTGTGTGTGTGTGTGTGTGTGTGTGTGTGTGTGTGTGTGTGTGTGTGTGTGTGTGTGTGTGTGTGTGTGTGTGTGTGTGTGTGTGTGTGTGTGTGTGTGTGTGTGTGTGTGTGTGTGTGTGTGTGTGTGTGTGTGTGTGTGTGTGTGTGTGTGTGTGTGTTTGTAATCTGAAGTGTACAAAGGATTAAAATGTACCGTAACAATCTAGTACTGTAAAAATTTTCATTGTGTACTGCAGCAGTGTGTTACATTTTTGAAGTACATGTTAGTGCAGTGTGTGTAGCATGATTCTGTATGATCAAACAGCTGAAATCTAAGAATTGTTGCACATCATTCCAAACAGCATGACATCACTCACACAATTCCAAACACCACGACTTACCAAACCTCACATCATTCCAAGAACTACATCAGTCCAAACACCACATCATTCCAAACACCACATCATTCCGAACAACTCATCATTCCAAGCACCACATCTTTTCAGACACTACGACATCATTTCAAACACGACACCATCATTCCAAACACCATACCATCATTCCAAACACCATACCATCTTTCCAAACACCACACCATCATTTCAAACACCACATCATCATTCCAAACACTGCAACATCTTTTCAAACACTACTCTCACCTCATCCCAAACATCACACTCCATACATCGCCCTACCATTCAAAACTTCAAAGCACTGACGCCATCCAAAGCACTAAAACACCTTTCTAAACACAATCTCAGACACGACAAACAAGCAAACGGGGAAGGCAGGCAAACATCATTCCAAACCTCATATGAAACACGGCAAACAAGAGTAGCACGGAGGGAGGGAGAGAGGGGAGGAAGAGAGGGAGGAAGACAGGGAGAAAAGACAAGGAGAAAGGGAGGGAGGAAGAGAGGGAGGAAGGCAGAGCGGGTGGGAGGAAGACAAGGAGGGACAAAAGCAAAGAGAAAGGCAAGGAAGTAGTAGGAAAGCTGGGAGGTAGGCAGGCAGAGAAGCAGGCAGACAAACAGGAAGGCAGGACCATCACTCCCCGGATCAAAAAACCAATAAAACACCTCAAAATTCGTGCCAGTCCCGCCAGATGAGAGGGAAAAAGGTGGGCGGACGGCGGAAAAACAGGCGGGTTGACAGAAACAGACGGGAGCTTCAATACTGGGGCGGGGGGAGGTGAGGGGACGCAAAAACCTTACACGAATCTTTTGGAGGACGACGCTGCCTGTCTCCTGCCTCCCTTGGGTACACACACACAGACGGACACAGATCCACACACGCGCCCACACCGATGGAAAGGCACGAACATACAAAGATCCAAACATGAAACACACACACACACACACACACACACACACACACACAGCGCATTCTCAAGACTGTTCCCGATTCCTGTGAGTGTTGACAGAGAGGCTGGGAAGAGGGAGTCTGACGGCACAACCCCATCCACAACATTTTAGGGAGGAAGAGAGAGGTGATGGGGGACAATGGGGATGGGAAAGGGTGATGAGGGGAGGGGGAGAGGGAAAATGGAGAGTTGCGGAGAGGGGGAGAGGGATGATGGAGAGTTGAAGGGAGGGGGAGAGGGATGATGGAGAGTTGCGGGGAGGGGGAGAGGGATGATGGAGAGTTGGGGGGGAGGGGGAGAGGGACGATGTAGAGTTGGGAGGATGAACGGCCCTCTCAGTAGTCCTTAATTTCCTTTTTTAATTTCCACTTCATAATTCTACTCCTCATCTTTAATATTCTCTCTCCCTCACTTCTGATAATTTAACCGAGCTTTACTTTGTAGGTTTGTTTCTTATAGGCCAATATCTTAGCCATTTCAGCCCAAGGACTTCTTATATTATTCTAGCTATCATTAAAGGAGTGTATTCAGCTTTGGAACGATTCTTCAGGCTGCAACTATTTAAACTAATTTTTCTGTTGCAAGACGTTAAACATAATACCGACATGTGTTAAAAAAATGTGTAGCTTGAGTAATATGCCAACCTAATCAAATATGGGGCATGAATTATAAGTACATCTATAATCTCCTTACATCTATTATCTCTCTGGTGATCTTACTGAAATTAGGAAAGATATATCGCACCGAGACAATTAATGAGGATATAAAAAACCCTAGAGTCTGAATATATGATTAAAATATATAATACGTCCTCGTAGTGATGCTGAGCAAAATTATATCAGCGAGATAGATAAGACGCTCCTGTGTCAGTCTCCCACCATTTTGCAAAAGGATTATAAAATGCAATGAAATATACACCACTCTGAAAACTGGACAGTACCTGGGACTACGAACACCTGGCCAACATCGGGACACCTGACTCACCTGCAAACAGAAAACAAGAGTCAGCGACACAACTAATTATTTTTTTTACCCTATCCTTTTTATGCATGTAAATAGCAAAGACACTAGAAGCTCTTTCCATCGATTTCGGTATTCGTGTTTTCAAGTTGGAAAAATAACACTTCGAATAAAAAAAGAATTGTACCATACATGCTAAATCAAAGTACAAATTAAAAAAAAAAGTTTTATAAGTTAATAAATAGTATAAAAAATAGAAATTCTTGCAATCTCACAGCAAAGCATTCTGGGTCAGCACATATTCTGGTGTCAAGAGTTCTACTGTCAAAACTACTGTCAAAAATATTCAACATTTCAATATACTGACGGGTCCTGGTCCTGGTGGCAATGAATTTATAGATGTTTCAGGTTTCATGCATAAAAATTTACGAATAAACAATGGCTGTATAAACTCCCACAATAAGTACAGCTGCATATAAAATTACTCTTGAAAAAAGAAAAAAAAAGGGATGTGGTTTCTTTTCGCTGATGTCAATTATATCTACCTTACACAACTGTCGAAAATTCTAATGCTAATATACTCTTTAACGGCACAAACTAATGTCTAAATATTCTGGTGCTTATCAAGTACGGTATACAGTGGCATAAGGTATACCATAAATTTCAACCTATTTGTCTGTTGCTGCCATCACAGGATAAATCCATTCACCTTAGGGAAGACTTTTCGTGTGATGACCTTAGATAAAACATTCATTAATTCCACTGCTACAGGTTTTTTCTACGTGCAGTAAAAAACGTCTGGAAAGTGCAAAAATAAACTAAAAAAGAAGAAGTCAGAGGATTCAAGGTTATTTAAAATTCTGGTGTCAATTAACCCGACAACCTCATATTTCACGTCGAATATTTCACTGCTTACAAATTCTATAGAAGCATATTTTCTGGTGTGAAATATTGAATCTGAAATATGTAAAATTCCGCTGCCAGCAAACTCCACAAAATTCCGGAGCTAACAAATTCTACATGGATAAAATCATAATGGTAACAAATTCCACATGGGTAAAACATCTATGGAAACGAATTCTGGGAAGGAGAATCTCTATAACGAATAAATTCACACAAACGTATACCTGAGGTGCAAAATTAGCAGCTGACAAATTCCAACTATGATAAATTGTGGAGTTAATGCCTTGAATCTGGCGACGCTCTCTCTCTCTCTCTCTCTCTCTCTCAATTTTACAACTTCTAGACGACAGTATTCAAAGACATCTAAGAGTAACGGTACTGAAGATGGCTATAACTAACTCCAACTCTTATAAAATCATCTGAATATTACAAACCTGTACTGAAACGGATAAATCTGAGTCTGAGGGGAGGAAGGAGAGAAGGAGGGGGCCGTGAGAGAAGGGAGAGGGGCGGTGGTCCCTGCTGGCTGACTCAATCATTACGAGTATTGTGTTAGTGGCGCTGTGACGAGGTTAGGCTCCCTCTCCCGCCCTGCCTGGCCCTGTCCTGCCTGCCTACTTCACCCTTCCATGGCTCTCTCT